>NC_136610.1:37844017-38146517 GCF_933228915.1 Telmatherina bonti | reverse complement strand
ATTCATCCATCCCTCCATCCACCCATCCATCCATTCATCCATCCCTCCATCCACCCATCCATCCATCATCCACCCATCCATCCATCATCCACCCATCCATCCATTCATCCATCCCTCCATCCACCAATCCATCCATTCATCCATCCCTCCATCCACCCATCCATCCATCATCCACCCATCCATCCATTCATCCACCCATCCATCCATTCATCCATCCCTCCATCCACCCATCCATCCATTCATCCATCCCTCCATCCACCCATCCATCCATTCATCCATCCCTCCATCCACCCATCCATCCATCATCCACCCATCCATCCATTCATCCATCCCTCCATCCACCAATCCATCCATCCACCCATCCTTCCATCCATCCACCCATCCTTCCATCCATCCATCCATCCACCCATCCATCCATCATCCACCCATCCATCCATTCATCCATCCCTCCATCCACCAATCCATCCATTCATCCATCCCTCCATCCACCAATCCATCCATCCACCCATCCTTCCATCCATCCACCCATCCTTCCATCCTTCCATCCATCCATCCATCCATCCACCCATCCATCCATCATCCACCCATCCATCCATTCATCCATCCCTCCATCCACCAATCCATCCATTCATCCATCCCTCCATCCATTCATCCATCCCTCCATCCAACCATCCATCCATTCATCCACCCATCCATCCATTCATCCATCCCTCCATCCACCCATCCATCCATTCATCCATCCCTCCATCCACCCATCCATCCATTCATCCATCCCTCCATCCACCCATCCATCCATCATCCATCCATCCATCCATTCATCCATCCCTCCATCCATTCATCCATCCCTCCATCCACCAATCCATCCACCAATCCATCCATCCACCCATCCTTCCATCCATCCACCCATCCTTCCATCCATCCATCCATCCATCCACCCATCCATCCATCCACCCATCCATCCATCATCCACCCATCCATCCATTCATCCATCCCTCCATCCACCAATCCATCCATTCATCCATCCCTCCATCCACCAATCCATCCATCCACCCATCCTTCCATCCATCCACCCATCCTTCCATCCTTCCATCCATCCATCCACCCATCCATCCATCATCCACCCATCCATCCATTCATCCATCCCTCCATCCACCAATCCATCCATCCACCCATCCTTCCATCCATCCATCCTTCCATTCTGTATCTATAGCAACGTGTCAACAGTAAACGGAGGTAAAGGCTGTGAAGTGGTCGAAAGAAAGCAGCAGTTTGCGTCGCCTTAATTTTGTTATTTCACTAGGCTGTAATATCATCTGATCACTGAGTCCATTTGACAGGATTGTCCAAAGCCGCTCCTTGAAGGATGCAGTCCTGCAGGTTCCAGTGTTTCCCCGCTGCAACACACCTGACTCAAATTATATTAATCAAACAGCCCATAAAGTTCTGCAATTCTATGAAGTAAAATGAGCTGAAGGAGCTAAATACACCGGATTCATGGCACCGAAAGGTTGTTCTGAGGAGGTTGTTTTGGTGATCCTGTTCTGGGTTGAGGTTAGACCTGCAACAGGAAATGGAAGAAATGCAGTGTTTTCAAATGTATTGCTGCATAAGTGTGTGTGTGTGTGTGTGTGTGTGTGTGTGTGTGTGTGTGTGTGTCTCCTTCAGGGGAATATCTGTAGTTTTATGAGGCATATAGTCAAAGTGCTGCGTCAAGACAAACTTTGATTTGTGTTCATTGTGTGCATCTATTTTCTCTCTTGCCTGCCCTCTACTACTACCCCCCCATCCCCACCCTTTTCCTGTTCCAGCTCTTGGACTTGCGACAGTCAGAAATATTGAGAATCCATATTTTAGTCCAGCTTAGAGCTGAGGAATTGTAAATCTCTGGGGAGAAAAAAATATACAAACCAAATAATGCAAAGCTGAAGAATGTGAGCTTCTCCTACGACGTGTGCAAAATAAAAGCAAGTGTTTTAAGATCCATTTTTAACGAAAAGCAAGTTACTTAGATGCATAAAAAAAAAAGATGTGTTTACAGTTTATTCATGCAGTCTGTGCTGGGTGTGCGGGGGAGCTCGTTACAACTGCAGTCTGACATGAATTATTGAAGCTCCTCCTCTGCTGCAGAACATATTGACAACATATATCGGCCTTGGTTAAATTTCAGGACTTTCAGAAACTCCATCTCATGACTAATAAACATGTGGTGTTTAATTTTCTTTCCTATTAGTATCCAGGATACAAAATAGTTTTTTTGCAATGCTGGTTTCTTACATAATGCTAACAGAAGAACCAATCTGATGGAACCATTCTAGATCTGAGTCAGGCCTGACATCGTCCCTCTTTTGTGTTTTTGGTCAAATACAGGATAGACTGAAATATGTCCCTGGATTTCCATTCCATAAGTCTGCACATGGTGAGGAGGGACAGTGAGGACATTAGGACTTCAGTAGGAACCGATTGGGAGGTGGAAAACCCTTTGTTTAACCAAAGACTGACTACAAAGTACACAGAAGTCTCCCAGATGAAAAGACAAACATAAAAATGCCTCATTCATGACAAATTGTCAGCACCATGTTGGATCCCCTTTTTCCCACAGAACTGCAGTAAAGCATTATTCAACAAGGTGGAAACATTCCTCAGAGATTTTGCTCCATGTAAACATGAAGCATCACATCACGTTCCCGTTCCACCTCATCACCATGAGAATCTCCCGTTCCACCTCATCACCATGAGAATCTCCCATTCCACCCCATCACCATGAGAACATCCTGTTCCACCCCATCACCATGAGAATCTCCCGTTCCACCTCATCACCATGAGAATCTCCCGTTCCACCCCATCACCATGAGAATCTCCCTTTCCACCCCATCACCATGAGAACATCCTGTTCCACCTCATCACCATGAGAATCTCCCGTTCCACCTCGTCACCATGAGAATCTCCCGTTCCACCCCGTCACCATGAGAATCTCCCGTTCCACCTCATCACCATGAGAATCTCCCGTTCCACCTCATCACCATGAGAATCTCCCGTTCCACCTCATCACCATGAGAATCTCCCGTTCCACCTCATCACCATGAGAATCTCCCGTTCCACCCCGTCACCATGAGAATCTCCCGTTCCACCTCATCACCATGAGAATCTCCCGTTCCACCTCATCACCATGAGAATCTCCCGTTCCACCTCATCGCCATGAGAATCTCCCGTTCCACCCCATCACCATGAGAATCTCCCATTCCACCTCATCACCATGAGAATCTCCCGTTCCACCTCATCGCCATGAGAATCTCCCGTTCCACCTCATCACCATGAGAATCTCCCGTTCCACCTCATCACCATGAGAATCTCCCGTTCCACCTCATCACCATGAGAATCTCCCGTTCCACCTCATCGCCATGAGAATCTCCCGTTCCACCTCATCACTATGAGAACCTCCCGTTCCACCTCATCGCCATGAGAACCTCCCGTTCCACCTCATCACCATGAGAATCTCCCGTTCCACCTCATCACCATGAGAATCTCCCGTTCCACCTCATCGCCATGAGAACCTCCCGTTCCACCTCATCACCATGAGAATCTCCCGTTCCACCTCATCACCATGAGAATCTCCCGTTCCACCTCATCACCATGAGAATCTCCCGTTCCACCTCATCACCATGAGAATCTCCCGTTCCACCTCATCACCATGAGAATCTCCCGTTCCACCTCATCACCATGAGAATCTCCCGTTCCACCTCATCACCATGAGAATCTCCCGTTCCACCTCATCACCATGAGAATCTCCCGTTCCACCTCATCACCATGAGAATCTCCCGTTCCACCTCATCACCATGAGAATCTCCCGTTCCACCTCATCATCATGAGAATCTCCCGTTCCACCTCATCGCCATGAGAATCTCCCATTCCACCTCATCACCATGAGAATCTCCCGTTCCACCTCATCACCATGAGAATCTCCCGTTCCACCACATCGCCATGAGAATCTCCCGTTCCACCTCATCACCATGAGAATCTTCCAGAACTGGAGACTCATCAGACCAGCAACATTTCTCCATCTTCTATTGTCCAGTTCTGCTGAGTCTGTGTGAATTGTAGCCTCAGTTTCCTGTTCTTACTGACAGGAGGAACCCGCTGTGGTCTTCTGCTGCTGGAGACCATCTGCTTCCAGGCTGGACGTGTTCAATGTTCAGAGATGTTGGTTGGAACCAGAGCTTACTGGACTTCCAGTTGCCTTTCTATCATCTCCAACATGTCAAATAACATTAAAATCATGAGTGTTACTTGAACAGAAAATTACCTGAAATCCAAACTGAAGTAATGGGAAAGTGTCAACCACAAGCCTCTTTATGTTGTTTGTCCTTCCAGTCATTCACCTTGGCGCCCTACGATTACGGCTCTAGTTCTGGAGGCAGAAATGGCATTTACAGGCCCAGATGACGGCATGTCCTCTGTGGAGTTGGACACCCTTGGTAAGGAGACGAGTTCACCAAACAACACTAAATAATGCAAATGACAGATATGGGCAGATGAGTGCTTGTGGTTTTTTGGTCTGTCTGACGCCAGTCTTGTGTTTTGCCTATTTGTTTGGCTCAGGGCCTTTTTTTTTTTACAAACTGTGGTCATTAATAAAGTTTGAACACCTGTCTCTTGATGTGATTGTGGTAATTCTTCCATACAAGACACTGACGTGTGAAGATGAGCATTTGTGACATTTGCTTAATATTCATTTGCTTTCATTGATCTGGTCACATTGGATTTGCTTGCAGGGAGATGGTATCAGAGGTTTCATAAGCAGTTAATCCTGCTGCTAATATGGTAGTAAAGTTGCATATGGGTGAGTTATGAGTTCCACAACCTACTCTGGATGTTTAAATGAAACAGTTGGGCTATAAAATGACTATCTTGGCCTCCGGGCAAGAGCACTGAAAGTTGGCCATAAGATGCCAAAGGCAACTCGGTTGCATTTAATGAGACGTTACAAGTGCAAATATTTCAGCTGCCTTGACCAGGCTGCAGATCAGTCAGTCTGATGAAACTTACTGCAAGGCCTTTGGCATGTCAGATTTAAGTGTTTTGTTTTGCTCTTTTTGCTGGGAAAATATGAGAAACAACAGGAATAACTCAACCGAAGCAATCTGAGAATGCACAATGCCTAGGTCAGATTTATTCATCTCGTGTTTTTAACACAGCGCGCTTTACAAATATAGTAAAGAGACTAGACCCAACAAAATAAAACACAAGGGCAATAAAATGCCTAAAGTTAAAACAAAGCCAGAAAAACCTAAAACTTCAGACGAGCTGAAGTTGAATCTAACGCAAAGCTCGGTGAGTTTTCAGACAGGATTTGAAAGATAACCCCTCTGCAGTGTGAATATTGTGGCAGATTGCTCCAGAGACTGCAGCCATAAAAGGCAATAAGTCTGAGCCAGATATATGAACTGTTTTCATCAAATACCTGTTTGGTAAATCTTCTATGTGTCTTGAGGAGTCCTTGGTTACACGTGGTCCAGGATATCATAGCTGCACATTGGGAGGTCTTAGTGCTTCTCTAGCCAACCGGCCTCCAGGTGTCGTGTTGTGTCATCATGCAGTGCATGCAGGCGGAGTGTGCAGGGCTTGGTTTGGGATGGCAGCAACCACCATCGGGAGAGTGGTTCTTTCTCTTCTTGAGGCCAAAAAGGGTAAGATCTCTAACTTACCTATTTGAGCACACACTCGCTAAAAAGTGATGAAAGCAAAACAGAAGTTTGTCATTGTTGGGCCTGAAACAGGATATGGACACATGTGACTGCTAGAAAACCTCTAGAAAGGCAATCTGCAGAATATGGGACCTTTAAGGAAATTCGGAATTGAAACTTGAATGGTGAAGATGATTCTGTCCAAAGCAGGACGGACACAAGAAACTGCTGGAATCGCTGACACGTAATTCCTTTTCCTGCTAAAAAAAAAAAAAAAAAAAAAAAAGAGTACTGCGCCCAAAGTTTCAAGTTTGCCACTAATGTAGTGATTTAATGTGCAGCCACTGTTGTAATGATCCGTTAATGGTAAACTGCGACACGTACGGCCTCATATTTACTATGTACTATAAAATATAAGTAAAAAGGAGTGAGAGAGCACAAGTCCAGGGGGCAGAGAAGATTAGAGAAATGAAAAATATAAATGAAAGGTTAGTGTCTATCAATCATGTCTCACTTTCCTCCTTATTTCCTGTTTCCACACCTTATGTCATTATCATTTCTCTGCCGCTGGAAAATAAATCAGAGGCCCAGCTGCAGAGTTAATTTCGCAGTCATTAGCTGTGTGTGTGTGTGTGTGTGTGTGTGTGTGTGTGTGTGTGTGTGTGTGTGTGTGTGTGTGTGTGTGTGTGCATGCGCCCGTGAGGAACCATACTCAGGGAAAATGACTCCTGCATGCCACAAGTTTTATGCAATAGGAGTCAACGGACTTCACGGCACCCTTGGGCGAGTCTGAAACAACGTCCTCTATGTCTGGTGTGATGCCATTGTTTCATTTATTCTCCCTTTGTTTCACCATTTAATGAGTTCATGAAGTTACTCTGAGGTGAAAAAAATCAGCCCAGATTGGGAACTTCCTTAAGATACTGTTTCCTGTAGTGAAACGGAGGAACTGATTCCTGAGAAAGCTGAATCTTTAGAAGGGGCAGGACTTTGTTTTGATGGGCACACCATGAGGAAAGGCTGGGTGGTTCTGAGTCCATGTGTTGGTTTATATTTTCTAAAGAAAGAAATAAGACTCCTATGGCAAACAGACAAACCACTCACATGAGCTAAGCCTGACTAAAGCAGAAGCTCTGAGGGAGCCATTAAAAGAACCGATTCTTTAAAAGGAGCCAAGTCAAAAGAGTCGAATGTTTTAAGAGTCGAA
Organism: Telmatherina bonti; assembly: GCF_933228915.1. NCBI lineage: Eukaryota > Metazoa > Chordata > Actinopteri > Atheriniformes > Telmatherinidae > Telmatherina > Telmatherina bonti. The sequence continues at coordinate 38,139,629 of NC_136610.1, read as the reverse complement.
CTTCCCATCACTGGACTGGAGGTTTACGCTCATGTTTTTCTCTTTCCTGTTACCCCATTAGGTTCATTAATTACTGATGAATCATGTGGTTTAACATCATCCATCCATCATTTATCTACACCACTGAGTCCCGTTCAGGGTCGCAGGGAAGCTGGAGTCTCTCCAAGCAGCTAGCAGGCGAGCAGTAGGTCCACCTGGACAGGTCGCCAGTCCATCACAGGGTGATTCACCTTCATGTTCATCTTATAAATGCTGGTGTCATATTGGCTGTGTTTTTATTAACCTTACAGGGGAGCTAATTCAGAAAACCGGTTTAGTATGAATGTGGCGTTGTTAAAATGCAGCCTGACGAGTCGTTTGGCAGCATTTGAAGGCAACATAGCCATTCCAGGTTAGTCGGCTCGTCTCACCATGCTACATCCTGGACTGAAGAAATACTGACGGAACTCCGGTGAATGTAATCATGACAAGCCTCGACGCCCTCCCGTTGTAGCAGCTGACCAGCAGCCAGTGGGTGGGGTACCGCTACCGGACTGGATCACACACACTCCCCCAGCACATCTAGAGAGTACAGAAAGACCCTCCGGTTCACCAGACTGGCAAAGGACACCCTACGGCCTACTGACAACGGTTTACTGTTAGTTTGCTCTTTTTATTATACTGTCTGATGACATTGACAAATTTTTACTCCTTAGCTTTAAACCAGACTGATTGTTGCCATTTCTACTGATTTTTTTCAGGCTAGTCATGTTTCCTTTTATTTTCCCCTCCACCAATGTTTTTGCAGACTTTCATCTGTTTGTCTGTCAACAACTTTGTGCAAAAACTCCTGGAAGAATCTTCATGACGTATTTCTGAGAACAGGTCCCGGTCGAACTTAGATCCGAATCGGCATCTGGATCCAGGAAGGATTCTTCCTCAACATGAGATAGAACAGTTTTCAGTATGTCTGCATATAAGCTCACAAGAAATGGTGAGAAATCCAGAAGTTCCCAACAGATTTTCCAAGATATCAACGATAGATGTGGATACCGGAAATATTCTGGATACTACCATCCAGAACAGGAACAACATTCTGGATACTACCATCCAGAACAGGAACAACATTCTGGATACTACCATCCAGAATAGGAACAACGTTCTGGATACTACCATCCAGAACAGGAACAACATTCTGGATACTACCATCCAGAATAGGAACAACATTCTGGATACTACCATCCAGAACAGGAACAACATTCTGGATACTACCATCCAGAACAGGAACAACATTCTGGATACTACCATCCAGAACAGGAACAACATTCTGGATACTACCATCCAGAACAGGAACAACATTCTGGATACTACCATCCAGAACAGGAACAACATTCTGGATACTACCATCCAGAACAGGAACAACATTCTGGATACTACCATCCAGAACAGGAACAACATTCTGGATACTACCATCCAGAATAGGAACAACATTCTGGATACTACCATCCAGAACAGGAACAACATTCTGGATACTACCATCCAGAACAGGAACAACATTCTGGATACTACCATCCAGAACAGGAACAACATTCTGGATACTACCATCCAGAACAGGAACAACATTCTGGATGCTACCATCCAGAACAGGAACAACATTCTGGATACTGCCATCCAGAACAGGAACAACATTCTGGATACTACCATCCAGAACAGGAACAACATTCTGGATACCACCATCCAGAACAGGAACAACGTTCTGGATACTACCATCCAGAATAGAAACAACATTCTGGATACTGCCATCCAGAACAGGAACAACATTCTGGATACTACCATCCAGAACAGGAACAACATTCTGGATACTACCATCCAGAACAGGAACAACGTTCTGGATACTACCATCCAGAACAGGAACAACATTCTGGATACTACCATCCAGAATAGGAACAACGTTCTGGATACTACCATCCAGAACAGGAACAACATTCTGGATACTACCATCCAGAACAGGAACAACGTTCTGGATACTACCATCCAGAACAGGAACAACGTTCTGGATACTACCATCCAGAACAGGAACAACATTCTGGATACTACCATCCAGAACAGGAACAACATTCTGGATACTACCATCCAGACCAGGAACAACATCCTGGATACTACCATCCAGAACAGGAACAACGTCCTGGATACTACCATCCAGAACAGGAACAACATTCTGGATACTACCATCCAGAACAGGAACAACATTCTGGATACTACCATCCAGAACAGGAACAACATTCTGGATGCTACCATCCAGAACAGGAACAACATTCTGGATACTGCCATCCAGAACAGGAACAACATTCTGGATACTACCATCCAGAACAGGAACAACATTCTGGATACTGCCATCCAGAACAGGAACAACATTCTGGATACTACCATCCAGAACAGGAACAACATTCTGGATACTACCATCCAGAACAGGAACAACATTCTGGATACTACCATCCAGAACAGGAACAACGTTCTGGATACTACCATCCAGAACAGGAACAACATTCTGGATACTACCATCCAGAATAGGAACAACGTTCTGGATACTACCATCCAGAACAGGAACAACATTCTGGATACTACCATCCAGAACAGGAACAACGTTCTGGATACTACCATCCAGAACAGGAACAACGTTCTGGATACTACCATCCAGAACAGGAACAACATTCTGGATACTACCATCCAGAACAGGAACAACATTCTGGATACTACCATCCAGACCAGGAACAACATCCTGGATACCACCATCCAGAACAGGAACAACATTCTGGATACTACCATCCAGAACAGGAACAACATTCTGGATACTACCATCCAGAACAGGAACAACGTTCTGGATACTACCATCCAGAACAGGAACAACATTCTGGATACTGCCATCCAGAACAGGAACAACATTCTGGATACTACCATCCAGAACAGGAACAACATTCTGGATACTACCATCCAGAACAGGAACAACATTCTGGATACTACCATCCAGAATAGGAACAACATTCTGGATACTACCATCCAGAACAGGAACAACATTCTGGATACTACCATCCAGACCAGGAACAACATTCTGGATACTACCATCCAGACCAGGAACAACATTCTGGATACTACCATCCAGAACAGGAACAACATTCTGGATACTACCATCCAGAACAGGAACAACATTTCAATCACTGCAAGAGAACAAACATGAAACAAACACCACAATGTATCCAAGACACTGTGGATTCATTATCAGTGGATCTGGAATCTGATAGTGGACCTATAGAAGATGGGTGTAGGACCAGAACATTAGCTGCTGGATGGAGGTCTGGACTCTCATTGTGCATTTCTAATTTTTACATCAATTCAATTGTTGTCCAGTCCATCTTTTATTTATACATCTTAGTTGTGCAGCATTTTGGTCAACATATTTTTATGCTGTTTCATGCATGTTTAATGTTATAATGTGCTTCTAAATAAAGTTGACGTGTGTTTAGTTGATGTGTGCAGTTAGGAAACTGACTTCAGCAGATGTCATTTTAAAATTTTGAAAAGATGTTCGAACCTGTGTGTCAAAAACGTATACATACAACATATACAGTCGATGTCAAAAGCCCAATCTTGGTCTACAAAACTGCAGAAAACTGCAAACAGCTCATGCTTGATTTCTTTCATCAGAACCTCTAAGATTCTGTTGCTCAACTGCACCAAAGTGCCCCGCACCACAAGCAGGACATGACAGAGGCAGCAGGAATTCATTAAACTAGTCTTATTTACCTGCAACAACCTGCCTGAGTTCAAACAAATTGTTTCTTTTTGTTGAAAGTCAAGAAAGCAAACAGTGTCTATTACATCAAAACATTAATTTATGTCACCATAATTGAGATTTTCCATTTAAAATGCACGTTGGGTGTGTGTGTGTGTGTGTGTGTGTGGGTGTGTGTGTGTGTGTGTGTCTGTGTCTGTGTGTGTGTGTGGGTGTGTGTGTGTGTGTGTGTGTGTGTGTGTGTGTGTCTGTGTCTGTGTGTGTGGGTGTGTGTGTCTGTGTTGTGCGGGTGTGTGTGTGAAGTGTAACACCAAGCACACCAAGGCAATGGTTTCCCCGCATATATACTTGCATTACCTTTCTTGTGGACAAAGTTACTTTGCTGCCTCAGGCAAGGTGACTCACTCACACATATATAACAGCACAGAGTGACCTGCGAGGACCTGCAGTACAACTTAATCCAGTGTTAATCCAGCCGTCCACAGCCTGCAGGCTTCTATCTCTCCAATGTGGCCTTTACGTGTGACAGCACAAAGCTAATCTTGGCCTTTCACAGCCAGAAAATTAGACACGGTGCAACGAACAGAAGTTTGGACGTGTTCTCAACAAGCCCTGTGCAGTGAACTCCACAAACTGACGTCCGACGGAGCAGAAGCTGCTCGGCTTCTCAGCCAAACACACAACAGGAGTTCTACTTCCTGTTATTAAACAAGATAATCATGTTATAGAGTGTTTGCATCTACTTTATCAGGCCTTCCTTCTAGTACTAGGCCAGACCCCTTTTTCCTCCAGGACTGCATTAATCATTTGTGAGATTAGCAGCAAAGGATTGGATCCTGTGTGACGTGCTGACATTGCGGTAACGTATTGTGTCATTTCCTGTTTCCCTAGCGTGTATCACTGCGGATTGCTACGAGCCGTTGGCTCCATTAACTTCTTTCTAACTTCTATCTATTGTTAACCAACCACTCACTTCAGCGCACAATATCTTCCCAAACCACTGTTCTATATATTGCATTTATTTTTGGGATCTTTGGCTTTCTGTTTACTGACTTAAACAGCTCAAGCACTCGGTTTTAGCATGGCTGCTAGCTCTCTTCCCACACCCCGGTCCCCTGCCTTTTCTTGCTCGGTGTGTCTGATGTTTAGCTACTCCTCCGCCTCCTTTAGTGATAATGGTAGGTGTATTAAGTGTAGCAGCTTGGCAGCTTTGGAGGCGAGGCTCTGTGAGTTAGAAGCCCAGCTCCGCACTCAGTTAGGGAAGCAGTTAGTCAGCAAGCCCCCATTAGCCAGTGCGGAGCTACCAGCCAGGGCAGCCATCCCGAGCCGTCCCTCAGCAGTTCCCGCGCAGCCGGGAGCCGAGGCGGGCTGGACGACGGTCAGGCGGAAGCGTAGCCCCAAACCAAAACCCACTGGCCACCACCGACCTGTTCACGTTTCTAACAGATTTTCCCCGCTCGGCGACACACCCGCTGAGGCAGAAACCCTGATTATAGGTAGTTCCATAGTCAGAAACGTGGCTCTAGAGACACCGGGGACCATAGTCAAATGCATTCCTGGGGCCAGAGCGGGCGACGTCGAATCGTATTTGAAACTGCTGGCTAAGGCTAAACGTAAATACCGTAAGATTGTAATTCACGTCGGCGGTAACGACACCCGGTTACGCCAATCGGAGGTCACTAAAATTAATGTTGCTTCGGTGTGTAACTTTGCCAAGAGCATGTCGGACTCCGTAGTTTTCTCTGGTCCCTTGCCAAATTTAATCAGCGATGACATGTTTAGCCGCATGTCATCCTTCAACCGCTGGTTGTCTAGGTGGTGTCCCGATAACAACGTGGGTTTTATAGATAATTGGAGCGCTTTTTGGGGAAAGCCTGGTCTTATTAGGAGAGATGGCATCCATCCCACGTTGGATGGAGCCGCTCTCTTATCTAGCAATATGGACTCTTTTATTAGTCAGCTAAATTGACAACTCAGGGTTGGGACCAGGAGGCAGAATTGTAGTCCTACACACTTTTCTGCAGCTTCCCACCTGCCGCCGCCCACCCAAACCCCATTCCGACCTTATACAACTTCCCAGCAGTAAGAATTAAACAACACAAAAACACTTCTGGGGTTAATCGTGAAAACCTCATAAAAATAAAAACAATGGATCTAATAAAATCTGAAAATAAGACAATAAAGTGTGGCCTACTGAATATTAGATCCCTCCCAAATAAGTCTTTATTAGTCAATGACTTGATAGGTGATCACCACATTGATTTATTCTGTCTTACGGAAACCTGGTTACAGCAAGAGGATTATGTTAGCATTAATGAAGCTACGCCAGCTAACTATTTAAACTTTCACATTCCTAGAACTACAGGCAGAGGAGGAGGTGTTGCAGCTATTTTTAAGTCAGAATTTTTAATTAATCCTAAGCTCAAAACTAACTATAAATCCTTTGAATTCCTGACATTAAATTTATCTCATCCAAAATGGAATTCAGAGAAACCGCTCCTTTTAGCATTAGTGTATCGCCCACCTGGACCTTACTCCGAGTTTCTGACCCAATTCTCTGATCTCTTGTCTGAGTTAGTGCTGACTACTGATAAAGTCATTGTACTAGGTGATTTTAATATTCATGTTGACCATGAAAATGATAGTTTAAACATTTCCTTTAGCTCTATTCTAAACTCAATTGGGTTTTCACAAAATGTCCATGGAGCCACTCATGGACACCCAGTCATGGAGTGAGAGTGGTCATACTCTTGATCTTGTGTCTTCTCATTAGATCAGTCACATCTTGGTCCAGACAGCTGCAGCTCGCTGAATGTTTTCTCCTGTGTGTGAAAATCCCAGTAAAAACTCCAAAAAGACGTTTACAGTCACTTACGTCCTCTTCCTCATATAATGCTCAGTTTGAACTTCAGCAAGTCGTCTTCACTGCAGGCTAAATGCTGCAATGTGATTGGCTAACAAGAGTTGCATTGCAATGCATCACTGAGATAATGAATCCCCCTCCTTATAGTGTTTGTGTTGGTTGTGCATTGTTGTGTATATTTTATAGAAATTTTATATTTTCTCTTTGTTTTTGAGCCACAGAAGAGGATTTCTGTTATATTTATGAATCATAACAATAAAGAATTCCTGATCAATGTTATTTGCATTTAGAGTGAAGTTTTTAGAATGGAAGGTAATCCTTAATGCATTAAAACAGCAGCAGCATCAGCAGCTGCTATCACAGCTCTGTTCGCTGCCTTTGAAGAAACAAAGACTAAGGCATTCTTTTTCTTTATTTCCTTTGAGTATTCACACCAATAAGTCTTATTTTCCCCCCTGTTGTCCACACAGCCCAAAAAGGCAATCCAAAAGCAGGAGCATAGGGTGTCATAGTCCTACACGAGTGGTAATTGAAGCAATAACAAGCAATAACAGCAGAAGAATCAGCGACACAAGTATCACCTCTTTCCTTTTGTCTGAACCTGAATTACCTCACATCAGCGACAAGAGGAAAATGGTTTTTCTTCATCTTCTCCTCACTCCCTTCTTCTGTCATTTGTTCAATAAGGCTCTCCCAAGGTGACCCTCTCTCCATTTTCCATCACACACATCCCTAATACTCTGTCAGTCAGAGAGACTGCTGTAAAAGAGAGCGAGAGCTGCATGAGTGTGTGGGCATTAGCCAGTGTTTGTGTGTGCATGGTGTGCATGGCTATGAGCCGAGGAGCTAGGAAAGACCGAACAAAGAGACGGCTCAAACAAAGTGAGACGGGATGACAGATGGGTGTGGGGGGGATGAAAAAAGAGAATAAGGAAACTATTACTCACTTCGCCAGCTGCAGGCTGATGTCTTGTCAGGTGCTGCTGTTAAGTTGTCAGTACCTGTGTGCTCAAACGTCCAGACATAAAGACTCAACCCTAAAAGACTTCATGGGTTTTCACATAATGACTACTATCACAAGGATATCCACAGTGTCCATCTGTGCCAGAATGAGCAGAGAGCAAAACTTTTCTGCATGAATCAGAAGAAACTTAAGGTTAATTAGCTGCTTATAACTACAGACGGCAGACGAAGCCTCGTGAAGCTTTTCAGGCTTATTTTTAAGTTGCTTCAGGAAGCGGTTGCAGTAAATCCTCAGACAGACCAAGCGGGTCACATCTAGTGGTCGGCTGGAGTAACAGCAGACACAAACACCCAAATCATTCCCATAATTTAAGCATACGTCACTGGTATCCGTCCCTACCCTCACCTATGGTCATGAGCTGTGGGTCGTGACCGAAAGAAGGAGATCTCGTATACAGGCGGCTGAAATGAGTTTCCTCCGCAGGGTGGCCGGGCTCTCCCTTAGAGATAGGGTGAGGAGCTCGGTCATCCGGGAGGAGATCAGAGTAGAGCCGCTGCTCCTCCGCATCGAGAGGAACCAGTTGAGGTGGCTCGGGCATCTGGTCAGGATGCCTCCTGGACCTCCCTGGTGAGGTGTTCCAGGCACGTCCCTCTGGGAGGAGACCCCGGGGAAGACCCAGGACACGCTGGAGGGATTATATCTCTCGGCTGGCCTGGGAACGCCTCGGGATCCCTCCGCAGAGTTGGCAAATGTGTCTGGGGAGAGGGAAGTCTGGGCTTCCCTGCTTAGGCTGCTGCCCCCGCGACCCGACCCTGGATAAGTGGTACAGGATGGACAGACGGAGGGATGGATGGACACCACTGGTAACTCCCAAAGGCAGCCAGAAGACTTTATTTACAGCATTTTTCTCATTGATTATGTTTTGGTGAAACTTTTAATTCCAGTTTCAGCTCCTGGACTGAAATGTAAAACTTTGCTCTTCTAAAGAACTGAAAGGACCATCGCTGTGATGAGGACTCCATCTTTGTTCCCACCTTGTGTGTTTTGTTTTAGAATCTTCATCATTTATTCACAAGTTTGCCTTCAATGTTCACAAACAAAACATCCACATCTCACCTCCAAAGTAGTCGCAACTCTGTGTTTTTCACACATCTGATCGATGCGAATAAAGCCGCAAAATGATCACATGTCACCCCACTGATAGCTCAGCTGCACTGGCTGCCGATCCACGACAGAGTCAACACACAGAACATTTAGAACATGTGGTCCAAATTACATCAGTGAACTTTTGGCCATGTGTCCCAAGCAGAGTCCTGAGGTCATGTGATCGGGGTCTGTCATGTGATCGGGGTCGCAGCTCTGTCTGGAATTCAGCTGCAGGAACGGCGAGCCCCCAGCTGGGATTCATCAGTCCTGAAGATGGGCTCGTGGTCATCAGCTGAACTTCCTCTGGAAGTGTGTAGAAGTGGTTGCAATGCAGCGGTGAAACTAATTTACTCTGTGGATGTTGTTAGTCATTCATTCTGCACCAGTAGAGCCCAGATCTGCTCCAGCTTCACCTCGAGTCTTGTGTCGGAAATCTTGCTTGAAAAGGGGCCTGTGATTGGCTGAATCCATGGGATTCCTTTTATTTTTCTGAAAGAATAAGAGAGTCACTAAAAGTCCCCATAAATCCCATCATGGTTTTTGGCCCAAGGTCCCAACGACCGTCCCTGCCAACAGGTCGGTCCCTACCTTTTTATTGCTGCCTTCCGGCTCTGAATGGCTCTGGATTATTTATGTGCAGCTACTTAAGGCTTCTCTCTCTCTCTCTGTTATTTTTTTAACCTGTCTCACCCTTCCACTGCGCCTCCACGCCACTCCACCACACACACACTTACTACTTTATGTCTCCTCTCAGTATTCATGTAGCAGAGCATATGTCTTTCTCCTTCCATATTTATGGAGTGTGCAGTGGCCCCTGGCTCTCAGTACTTACGTATGTGTCCTTTATGCTTCCATTAGCTGACAGCCTGCAACACACACCTGCATCCCAGCTGTCTGAAGGACCATATGTGACGTGTGTGTGTGTGTGTGTGCATGGTGCAGATTACTGGGAAAGCCTCCCTGGGTCTGCTGCTAATGATATTTAACCTCCCTGGCCGTCTGAGGAATGAGACCTGCTTGAGGAAACATCAGGTGTCACACACGTGCACAGGAACCGTTGCAAACGCTCGGTAGCATCGTTATGATGCTGTTTCTGTCATCAGCTGGTTTTTCTTCCGCTGCAGTTCGTCTCCAGTGTTTCTGAATCCGTAAACCATCCTCCTTCCTTGCATATTATTAGCTCATAAACGTATCAGAGCATCGCAGGAAAGTCCGGGATGTGAGAAAGTAAACTAGTTCTCACTGCAGAACTGTATTTTCCTGCCATTTATCAACAGCAAATTTGATAGATTTGACTGTTATTTTAAATCCCAAAGTTGTAAACTGCCCTGAGATTTGTAGGAACGAAGCTGAACTGAATGTTTTGCATGCTGAGGAAGTTTCTGGAAATCTGAGTCATTTGTTTGTATTTCCTGCTGCTTCTGGTTGGATTGGCTGTGTGTTGTGTTCTTGTTTTGATCAAGCTGCAACATTCTGGCTCAGTGAAACGCTCCGGTTCGGTTTTACAGCGGAGCAGGAGGGTTTGTCTCCACTGGGTCCCATCACAGGTCTGACCAACTCACAACGCTCACAGCCCCACTCTCAGCTCCACCTCGTTGCCCATATTTTATTTATATAGCGTCAAATCACGGCAATGCCATCTCAAGACGCTTTACAGACAGAGGGGAAAACATAATGAAGGCCAATTCATAACAGCCTATATAAGGAAACCAACAGATTGATACAGCGTATAGCAGCATATCACAGCATATCACAGCATATCACAGCATATCACAGCGTATAGCAGCATATCACAGCATATCACAGCATATCACAGCATATCACAGCATATCACAGCATATCACAGCATATCACAGCGTATAGCAGCATATCACAGCATATCACAGCATATCACAGCGTATAGCAGCATATCACAGCATATCACAGCATATCACAGCGTATAGCAGCATATCACAGCATATCACAGCATATCACAGCATATCACAGCGTATAGCAGCATATCACAGCATATCACAGCATATCACAGCGTATATCGCTGCATATTCAATTCAATTTCAATTCAACTTTATTCATATAGCGTCAAATCACGGCAATGCCATCTCAAGACGCTTTACAGACAGAGGGGAAAACATAATGAAGGCCAATTCATAACAGCCTATATAAGGAAACCAACAGATTGATACAGCGTATAGCAGCATATCACAGCATATCACAGCATATCACAGCATATCACAGCATATCACAGCGTATAGCAGCATATCACAGCATATCACAGCATATCACAGCGTATCACAGCATATCACAGCATATCACAGCGTATAGCAGCATATCACAGCGTATAGCAGCATATCACAGCATATCACAGCATATCACAGCGTATAGCAGCATATCACAGCATATCACAGCGTATAGCAGCATATCACAGCATATCACAGCGTATCACAGCGTATCACAGCGTATCACAGCGTATCACAGCGTATAGCAGCATATCACAGCGTATAGCAGCATATCACAGCATATCACAGCGTATAGCAGCATATCACAGCATATCACAGCATATCACAGCGTATAGCAGCATATCACAGCATATCACAGCGTATAGCAGCATATCACAGCATATCACAGCATATCACAGCGTATAGCAGCATATCACAGCATATCACAGCATATCACAGCGTATAGCAGCATATCACAGCATATCACAGCGTATAGCAGCATATCACAGCATATATCGCTGCATATTCAATTCAATTTCAATTCAACTTTATTTATATAGCGTCAAATCACGGCAATGCCATCTCAAGACGCTTTACAGACAGAGGGGAAAACATAATGAAGGCCAATTCATAACAGCCTATATAAGGAAACCAACAGATTGAGTTGAGTCCAACTCAATCTCCCATCCTGAGCAAGCACACTGGCGACAGTGGGAAGGAAAAAACTCCCTTTTAACAGGAAGGAAACCTCCGGCAGAACCCGGCTCAGGACAGGCAGCCATCTGCCTCTGCTGTGTGGGGGGAAGAGGACAGAAAGACAACAGACAACAGGAACTGCTACTATTTTCCGGGCGAGACGACACGCATGATGCTGCCAAGATGGTGATGGTAGGAACCGCCCACCGAGCTTCAATTCAGCTCTTCAGAAACCTACGGGTGACATCACGGAGGCTCCGCCCATCTTTATATACAGTCTATGGTCGGGTCTTAAAGGGTTAAAATCTATCCTGGATCTAAGATGGAGGCGATGAAGAGAACGTGAGAAAGGCGGCCTCATCAGAACCCTCGCTGCATCGTTTCGGATCAGATGGAGATTTTTTAGGGCTGTTGTAATTTTGTGTGGACTAGTTTTCCTGCGTCGCCCCGAGATACGACGTTCCCAAACAGCAACATTACGTAGGTGGATGAAGATGGTTCTAGGAGCTGTTTATATGCCAACCAAGGACTAAATCCAGGATTAGGATCTGAATTGGAGCCGCTGAAGCTGTTCAGACCTCTGCTGGTCCTGCTGCCCATGTCTCTCAGTTTGTTTCTAACTGGATAAAAGCAAAGTAGCGACTGTGAGACATCACAACGTAGATCCATTTGACCTAATGAAGGCGGAGTTAAGTCATTTCTAATGTAAACTTTATAAATGACTAACAGTTATTGATTTGGCTCTACAATGTATTGAAGTTACATGAATTATTTAATGGGAGTGATATTAACCTCTACGCTGCAGCCGGAGGCTCCGTTTCATTATATGATGGTGGAATCTAACGAGGAAGAGTCATTTAGTCTTCACAGAGCGACGTCGGCCAAATAAAGGCTTTCACAGCTCGCATCCATATAAGGCTGTGATGGAAAATCAATAGCAGAGTTATGGGTTTGTAGCTTGTTCTGCATTGTTTTAGCTGCAAACAGCTCTGCTCATAAGCTGAAAAAGTAGCTGCGATATCGGTTCTGCACATGAACAGAAACTACACAGAAAACTCTGGAAAAGGTTTCTGACTCCGACGACGTAAACATTCCTTCAAAACATTTTAATGTAAAATAAAAGCGATATTTGTCCGTTTCTACAAAAAACAATCCCGATTTGTGGGTGTTTCCATTGAACAATGTTTAGCTCAGAAGCCTCAGTTCTCATAAACTCTCATCCCTGGTGACACATAAATGTGAAAACAGGGCTTCCATTACAGTTTTGCAAAATGTTTCTATATCGAAATGTCATGATACCGTAAAAACTTTTTAGCAACATCTGCTATATTTTTTTAAATGTAGGTGTTTCCATTAGCGTTTTTTTATTGCGATATTTAGTTTTTACACTCGTCCTGCAGAAGATCAAACTTTTACGGCGTGTTCAGACCAAACGCATTTTGAGCATCAAGAGCGGCGAGTTTCCATGTAAAGTCTATGTGGAGGCGCGGCAAGGGGGCGTTGAGCTTTCTCGTGTCGCGTTTTGAGTGTCGGCGTTCCACGCGGAACGCACGTCACAGCTGACAAGTGCACCTAACAATCTGAGGAATGTGTCCAACACCCTGTTGAATCTATCACACCAAGAATTAATGCAGTTCTGCAGGGAAAAATGGTCCAACCCCGACGAGGAGGCTCCAACTCTTTATTGTTTCCTAATCTTCTTTAGGTTTGTTGCATCTTCGGAGTGTTTTAGATTCTTTGCAATAAGGATCAAGTCCTAACACCAGGTCCTTGGTCTTAAGTTTTAATTCTGCAGGATCTCCTGGGAGAAGCGGAGCATCCATCCCCACTCTGCAGCATTTCTTTTACCTCTCTGCCAAAGTAAACTCAGAAGTATTTATGAACTTCACACATATCGACTTGTGATTTGTGCTTTCATGCTTCACACACCTTCACATAAACACACTCAAACTCTAACGCGCGGTTTTCCACACATACATCAGCATGCAGCTCGTATCAGGGAGCCTGAAAGAGGGCTTTGCCCTGAAGTTTGCACAGATTAGCATGGACTGGAGCAAAATGGGAAGGAGGGATCATGGAGGTTCTCCTGAGCAAAACCTCCCAATCCAAAAGACCGGACTCGCTTTGCCTGCAGCGGAATGAAGAAAGGGTCCCCTCAGATCAAGCAGTTTGTCTGGATCTACTTCTTCTCTCTGCATACACACCGGCCGTTCCATGAAATTAGTCTTCATACTGGAGACATGACCTGCAGTAAGGCTGTGATATGCAGCGATACGCTGTGATATGCAGCGATACGCTGTGATTTGCTGCTTTACGCTGTGATATGCAGCAATACGCTGTGATATGCTGCGATACGCTGTGATATGCTGCTATACGCTGTGATATGCTGCTATACGCTGTGATATGCTGCTATACGCTGTGATATGCTGCGATACGCTGTGATATGCTGCGATACGCTGTGATATGCTGCTATACGCTGTGATATGCTGCGATACGCTGTGATATGCTGCGATACGCTGTGATATGCTGCTATACGCTGTGATATGCTGCGATACGCTGTGATATGCTGCTATACGCTGTGATATGCAGCGATACGCTGTGATATGCAGCGATACGCTGTGATATGCTGCGATACGCTGTGATATGCAGCGATACGCTGTGATATGCTGCGATACGCTGTGATATGCAGCGATACGCTGTGATATGCTGCGATACGCTGTGATATGCTGCGATACGCTGTGATATGCTGCTATACGCTGTGATATGCTGCGATACGCTGTGATATGCTGCGATACGCTGTGATATGCAGCGATACGCTGTGATATGCAGCGATACGCTGTGATATGCTGCTATACGCTGTGATACGCTGCTATACGCTGTGATACGCTGCGATATGCTGTGATATGCTGCTATACGCTGTGATATGCTGCGATATGCTGTGATATGCTGTGATACGCTGTGATATGCTGCGATACGCTGTGATATGCAGCGATACGCTGTGATATGCTGCTATACGCTGTGATATGCTGTGATACGCTGTGATATGCAGCGATACGCTGTGATATGCTGCTATACGCTGTGATATGCTGCTATACGCTGTGATATGCTGCGATACGCTGTGATATGCTGCTATACGCTGTGATATGCTGCGATACGCTGTGATATGCTGCTATACGCTGTGATATGCTGTGATACGCTGTGATATGCTGCTATACGCTGTGATATGCTGCGATACGCTGTGATATGCTGCTATACGCTGTGATATGCTGCGATACGCTGTGATATGCAGCGATACGCTGTGATATGCTGCGATACGCTGTGATATGCTGCGATATGCTGTGATATGCTGCTATACGCTGTGATATGCTGCTATACGCTGTGATATGCTGCGATATGCTGTGATATGCTGTGATATGCTGCGATATGCTGTGATATGCTGCTATACGCTGTGATATGCTGCTATACGCTGTGATATGCTGCGATATGCTGTGATACGCTGCTATACACTGCGATATGCTGTGATATGCTGTGATATGCTGCTATACGCTGCTATACGCTGCTATACGCTGCTATACGCTGCTATAAGCTGTGATACGCTGCGATATGCTGCGATATGCTGCGGCGGTACATCGGCTCTGTTACACTTCATCTGCTTAACATAGCTGACGGCTCCATTTACATCTATTATCTGCACATTTCTTATAAAAACTGTCATTTATCTGAAAGAGAAGTATTAAAACATGCTCTGATCTTGTCATCATGTCACATTATTCCATTACTTGTCATTATTAAACGATGCTGCTGTGTTGTGAAGATTGAAGACTTTTTCTACTGTACAATCTGCAGCGAAACAAAGCTGACTCACCGCATACTGCTCACATTTCATTTTGGACATCTTGTTTTCACCCAGAAGGGATGAAAAGCAACAACTAAAAGCATCTGAAATGCATAGACAGATGAATAATGACACAAGACAAGAAGGTTTTCAGAGAAAATATTTAATATGTTCAGTTCATCCACTGCACAAAATGAAAATGATGATAGACTAACTTCTTCTAAAGGTTCTGCACCATCCTGTCTTCTGATCCAGCATAAACAAACGATAATAGTCCGATCACCGTCGAACTTGTGTCCACAGTTAGCCGGACTGGAGTCTTATGGAAAGGCTGTGAAACCTGAAATGTTCGTCGGTGTGTGTGATCAGAGGACCTGCATCGCGTCCATGTTTCTACAGACTGCTACGAGACCAACCTCCATCGCAGCTCAACTGAATGAATGAATCCGTGTCGGAAGTCTTCTGACTGGCTGCAGGCGGGAAACGTGCCTCACAGACCAGTCTGAATGAAAATCTCATACTGCTGTTTAGTTTCTGGACTGATCTCATTTCCGGAGGAGAAAACCAGACTGTCTGTTGCTGTGGAATATTTTACACTATAATGTTAGAGAGAGGACACGGCAGACTGACGTAGCTCCAGTGTGGGACGAGGGAGGCCTCTCCTCAGAAGAAGCCCACCTCATCTCTGCAACAGTACTTCTTTACATGGGAAGGCACATCACAGGGTGCTAGTTATCCACTGTCCAAGCTGACTGCTGGTTGTTGTTACTGCAACAGATAGCATGGTTTACCAGGGGCAGAAGATGACCTTGGATCAAATCTTCCACACTATCGATGAGTTAAACCAACTTTCTGATCTTTCTTTAGGCTCATCGTCACAAAAGTTTTCTTTTTTAGGTATTAGAGGAAAATAATTTACCATCAGGATGTTTGAACGGTGGTACTTCTGTTTGGAGTTTGGCTTTTCTCTCCATGTATCCGTGGGTTCTGTCCGTGTCGTCCGGCTTCCTCCCACCGTCCAGACATGCATGTTGGGGTAACTGGATTCTCTAAGTTGTCCCTGGGAGTGTGAATGGTTCTTTTCTCTCTGTGTGGTCCTGCGATGGACTGGCGACCTGTCCAGGTGTTCCAGCCTCACCTGATGATTGCTGGGATCGACTCCAGCTTCCCGCCACCATGAATTAAACTAGAGTTTGGAAAATAGATGTGTGGAATATGTCAATACTATTCTACACCTAATCTGCTTCAATCCATGTGTTTACATGGGAGTTTTAATTCCTGTTTAATTCAGAATAAAAGTTAATTTCACTTTAAACTGATGAAAAACAACCATGTAAGCATTTAATTTCTTATACAGATTTCAATCAAAACTTAATTCCGATGTAAGTGTCTGGTTTATTCACATTTTAATTCTGATCTATTTAATTCCTCTGTCATGTAAACCTTCATTCCACTCTAAGTTAACTCCGGTCGTTCTGAGCATGCTCGTTACCTTGTCCTGTCCCGATGACGCGCGTTGTTTTGCCTCCCGTGTTCGGTGGTCTATCTTTCTTCTCCCTCTCAGTTGCTGCAGAAAGTGAAGCAGTATGCTGGTGTTGAGCTGCTACTTCACATTTATAATAAAAATAGCGGCGAAACTGTAACTTATTATGTAGTTTTTACAAGTTACGACTGAAAAGACGAGAAGCAGGGAGCCAACTTATTTATTTCCGGTATACGTCAAACGTCACGTGCACCCTCTGTCCAATCAGAACCCTTCCCAACCCGCCGCTCTGAGGAGGAGTTAAGTAAGACCTGTTTCATGTAAACGTTCATTTGGAATTATTATCTTCATGTAAACTTGTATGAGAATAAGTTAATTCTGAATGATTAATTCTGAATTAAAAAACATCATGTAACCGTAGCCAATATGGGTCAAAGGTTTACTGATTATTTTAGATTTTGTCCTCCTATGAGTTTATTTGATCCACCATGTCTCACACAGAAGATGATGCAGAATGAGGAAAATACTGATTTAGTCGTTGTGTTTCGTTCACGTCTGACACAAAACGTCCGAAGGCAACTTGTACAGGAAGAAGACGTCCCGTTTAACCAGTTGGATCTGTTGGTGTCGTCTGGCTGATAAAACAGATCGCTGCCGTTCCGTCACAGAAAGCCGTGAAAACGTGACTTCTTCCTCTTCGACTGGAACAGTCCAACTCACAAGCACTTCTTCTCATTTCCCTGCTGGAGACAACATTTCCACGGACACCCAGGCTTTCTGACCTGCTTGGGTCGTTACGAGCGCTACGGGTGAATGCGGTCACGGTGTCCAGGTGGCGGGCCTGCCGTTACCGTGGTAACAGATGACGACTTTCAGGTGAAGTCCAGTTAGTGAAGCCCATGATGTGATGAACAGCCAGAAACATGAACAGGAAAAGTCCGTTGAGCCGTGTTGGAAGTGTGTACGCAGACGTCAGGGCATCCCGAGGAAGACGTTGGAGTCTTCAATCCACTGAGCGTCATTTGGATCCGGTTCAGATTCGTATCACACAACACAATTACCCCTTTGTTGTCGAGCATCTGGCCTTTTAATGTGCCCTGCGAGAGTCTGTGCACCCAACCAGCTGCAGGCTGACCTCTGACCTCCCAGCAGCGAGCCGTTAGCATCAAAGAGGATTCTTCTTCCTGATCACACTGAAAACAAGGGCTACGGTTAGAGGAAGAGGAGCGTAACGAGGAAGAAAATACAGGAGGAAGAAACACAGGCAGGCCGAGTCAGAGTGGGATTATGGAAATGTAATATCCGGCAGATAAATCATGGTGACTGTCAGGTGCTCAGTCATCTGACAATGTGACAGACGGCGGCCTGATGGCTTCCTCTCCAGCCCACTGCTAATTATAGACTGACATAACGAACCCACATGCAGTGTGTGTGTGTGTGTTCTGCAGCAGATAATTCCACCGCTTTCTTTCTTTTCCCTCCTTTATCTGAGTAAACATGAGGATGCAGCGTTCCCGCTCAGTCTGGATAATCCTGCTTTTCTTCTCATCGTGCTTTACGTTATCGTTGTTTCGTTGTTCGCCATGACGGACTTCTAACCTGGTGTCACCGGTAAACACAAAGTTTCCACAGTTCAGCAGTCGCAAACCTGCACAGGGCTTTTATTTTGAAATTTCCCAGCTGTTTTACTCTGCTGCCATGTCAGATTTCCTGTCTGGTTCGACGCAAACTGCTGACCAAGCAGCTGGCTGTATGATGGGGGTCCATCATCCATGCATGTCGCTGCCAAGATGGCAATGGGGGGACCCGCCAACCGAGCTTCATTTCAGCTTTTCAGAGGCCTGTAGGGGAAGCCATGGAGGCTCCGCCCATCTTTACAGTCTAAGAACATGACGTGGAAGTGTCCGGAAGTGTCCGGAAGTGGATGTATGTTTAGCGGAGAGCTGCAGCGAGGTTATTCTAGCTGCTGACTTCCAGCGGTTGTTAAAAAAGTTTTGCAGTTTTTGTTTCACTAACTTTGTTATCTTCAGTCTCCTGCAGATGGGACTCAACTTCCTGCCTTCTCATCTCAATAAAAGAATAAATTTGATCCTCTGTGAAATTTATTTTTGATGCTTTAAATCCAACATGTTACAGTAACGGGGTTGCCATGGTGACAGGCTCAAGGTACATCACGACACATAAACTCCTCCAGCCTCTAATAAAATAAAGTTAGTTTCCATCAACAACATATCCAGAACCCACGAATATATCATGAAGAAAGAAGCATGAATCAGAAGAGAAGCAGAAATGCTGAGATAATGTGGGCTGAAGGATAAAATAACTTCTTTTAGTCTTTAAACTTTTAAAAGTGTGAAAGAAAAAAATTCATCCAAGTAATATTTTTTACAGTCATCATCCCCTTTATCATCAGGTCAGCGTTTGAGAACCAGGTGGGACCCTTTTCTCTCAACCTTCATTGTGCTCATCACCGTGAGAATCTCCCGTTCCACCTCATCACCATGAGAATCTGTTACAGTGGCTGGAGGGAGGTGGACCCAAATGCAGGAGTCGGGGCGCCAGTCTACAGAACTCAGGTTTATTCCCAGGGCAAATTAACAGAATGGCAACTAACAGAATGGCAACTAACAGAATGGCAACTAACAGAATGGCAACTAACAGAATGGCAACTAACAGAATGGCAACTAACAGAATGGCAACTAACAGAATGGCAACTAACAGAATGGCAACTAACAGAATGGCAATGAACCAACAAACACAACTGAAACCGAGGGGTATAAATACACAGAAAAACCAAACAAGAAACAGGTGAAGCAAATTAACTAAGTGAACGCAGGTGAACTCAATGACCAGGAAATCAATAAAGCTAAACAAACAAACAAGGGAACCAAACAGGAAATACTACCAAAATAAAACAGGAACCCAGAACCAAGGAAAAAGCAAACCACCACATCATAACAGTACCCCCCCCTCAAGGGCCAGCCACCGGATGGCCCCAAAAACGTCCAGAGTCCCGAGACGGGCGGGAGGAGGGGGCCCGGAGGAGGGACCAGGGGAAAAAACAAAGTCCAGGGGCACAGGGCCGGGGAAAGAGTCCAAAGGGCCTAGCTCCGAAGGGCGGCCGGTAGGCCGAGACGACGAAGGCAGGCCAGGCTCTGGAGGGCGGCCGGGAGGCCGAGACGACGAAGGCAGGCCAGGCTCTGGAGGGCGGCCGGGAGGCCGAGACGACGAAGGCAGGCCAGGCTCTGGAGGGCGGCCGGGAGGCCGAGACGACGGGGGCAGCCTCGGCTCTGGATCCCTCACGTTGGACACCGGAGGCAGAGGAGAAGGAGCGACCTCCTCGCCGGACACCGGAGACGGGGGAGAAGGAGCGACCTCCTCCTCGGACACCGGGGCTGGCGCTGGGGCCGGTGGAGGAGAATCCCAACCTGGGACCCCCTCGGGAACTCGGGACAGAGGAGGAGCGTCCCGACCTGGGACCCCCTCGGGAACATGGAGCAAGGGAGGAGCGTCCCGACCCGGGACCCCCTCGGGAACTCGGGACAGAGGAGGAGCGTCCCGACCTGGGACCCCCTTGGGAACATGGAGCAGGGGAGGAGCGTCCCGACCCGGGACCCCCTCGGGAACATGGAGCAGGGGAGGAGCGTCCCGACCCGGGACCCCCTCGGGAACATGGAGCAGGGGAGGAGCGTCCCAACCCGGGACCCCCTCGGGAACATGGAGCAGGGGAGGAGCGTCCCGACCCGGGACCCCCTCGGGAACATGGAGCAGGGGAGGAGCGTCCCGTCCCGGGACCCCCTCGGGAACATGGAGCAAGGAAGGTGGACGAACTCTGGGCGCTGGCGTGGGAGCCTGCAGCGCCGGACGGGCTCTGGGCGCCGGCGTGGGAGCCTGCAGCGCCGGAGACGTGGACCCGGGCGCTGGCGTGGGAGCCTGCAGCGCCGGAGACGTGGACCTGGGCGCTGGCGTGGGAGCCTGCAGCGCCGGAGACGTGGACCTGGGCGCTGGCGTGGGAGCCTGCAGCGCCGGAGACGTGGACCTGGGCACTGGCGTGGGAGCCTGCAGCGCCGGAGACGTGGACCTGGGCGCTGGCGTGGGAGCCTGCAGCGCCGGACGGGTTCTGGGCGCTGGCGTGGGAGCCTGCAGCGCCGGAGACGTGGACCCGGGCGCTGGCGTGGGAGCCTGCAGCGCCGGAGACGTGGACCCGAATGCAGGAGTCGGGGCGCCAGTCTACAGAACTCAGGTTTATTCCCAGGGCAGAGCAACAGAATGACAGCTAACAGAATGACAATTAACAGAATGACAATGAACCAACAAACACAACTGAAACCGAGGGGTATAAATACACAGAAAAACCAAACAAGAAACAGGTGAAGCAAATTAACTAAGTGAACGCAGGTGAACTCAATGACCAGGAAATCAATAAAGCTAAACAAACAAACAAGGGAGCCAAACAGGAAATACTACCAAAATAAAACAGGAACCCAGAACCAAGGAAAAAGCAAACCACCACATCATAACAGAATCTCCTGTTCCACCTCATCACCATGAGAATCTCCCGTTCCACCTCATCACCATGAGAATCTCCCGTTCCACCTCATCACCATGAGAATCTCCCGTTCCACCTCATCACCATGAGAATCTCCCGTTCCACCCCATCACCATGAGAATCTCCCGTTCCACCACATCACCATGAGAATCTCCCGTTCCACCTCATCACCATGAGAATCTCCCGTTCCACCTCATCACCATGAGAATCTCCCGTTCCACCTCATCACCATGAGAATCTCCCGTTCCACCTCATCACCATGAGAATCTCCCGTTCCACCTCATCACCATGAGAATCTCCCGTTCCACCTCATCACCATGAGAATCTCCCATTCCACCACATCACCATGAGAATCTCCCGTTCCACCACATCACCATGAGAATCTCCCGTTCCACCTCATCACAATGAGAATCTCCCGTTCCACCTCATCACCATGAGAATCTCCCGTTCCACCACATCACCATGAGAATCTCCCGTTCCACCACATCACCATGAGAATCTCCCGTTCCACCCCATCACCATGAGAATCTCCCGTTCCACCTCATTACCATGAGAATCTCTCGTTCCACCTCATCACCATGAGAATTTCCGGTTCCACCTCATCACCATGAGAATCTCCCGTTCCACCCCATCACCATGAGAATCTCCCGTTCCACCTCATCACCGTGAGAATCTCCCGTTCCACCTCATCACCGTGAGAATCTCCCGTTCCACCTCATCACCATGAGAATCTCCCGTTCCACCTCATCACCATGAGAATCTCCCATTCCACCTCATCACCATGAGAATCTCCCGTTCCACCTCATCACCATGAGAATCTCTCGTTCCACCTCATCACCATGAGAATCTCCCGTTCCACCTCATCACCGTGAGATTCTCCCGTTCCACCTCATCACCATGAGAATCTCCCGTTCCACCTCATCACCGTGAGATTCTCCCGTTCCACCTCATCACCATGAGAATCTCCCGTTCCACCTCATCACCATGAGAATCTCCCGTTCCACCTCATCACCATGAGAATCTCCCGTTCCACCTCATCACCATGAGAATCTCCCGTTCCACCTCATCACCATGAGATTCTCCCGTTCCACCTCATCACCATGAGAATCTCCCGTTCCACCTCATCACCATGAGAATCTCCCGTTCCACCTCATCACCATGACAATCTCCCGTTCCACCTCATCACCATGAGAATTTCCCGTTCCACCTCATCACCATGACAATCTCCCGTTCCACCTCATCACCATGAGAATCTCCCGTTCCACCCCATCACCATGAGAATCTCCCGTTCCACCCCATCACCATGAGAATCTCTCGTTCCACCTCATCACCATGAGAATCTCCCGTTCCACCTCATCACCATGAGAATCTCCCGTTCCACCACATCACCGTGAGAATCTCCCGTTCCACCACATCACCATGAGAATCTCCCGTTCCACCTCATCACCGTGAGATTCTCCCGTTCCACCTCATCACCATGAGAATCTCCCGTTCCACCTCATCACCATGAGAATCTCCCGTTCCACCTCATCACCATGAGAATCTCCCGTTCCACCTCATCACCGTGAGATTCTCCCGTTCCACCTCATCACCATGAGAATCTCCCGTTCCACCTCATCACCGTGAGATTCTCCCGTTCCACCTCATCACCATGAGAATCTCCCGTTCCACCTCATCACCATGAGAATCTCCCGTTCCACCTCATCACCATGAGAATCTCCCGTTCCACCTCATCACCATGAGAATCTCCCGTTCCACCTCATCACCATGAGATTCTCCCGTTCCACCTCATCACCATGAGAATCTCCCGTTCCACCTCATCACCATGAGAATCTCCCGTTCCACCTCATCACCATGAGAATCTCCCGTTCCACCACATCACCATGAGAATCTCCCGTTCCACCTCATCACCATGAGAATCTCCCGTTCCACCCCATCACCATGAGAATCTCCCGTTCCACCCCATCACCATGAGAATCTCCCGTTCCACCTCATCACCATGACAATCTCCCGTTCCACCTCATCACCATGAGAATTTCCCGTTCCACCTCATCACCATGACAATCTCCCGTTCCACCTCATCACCATGAGAATCTCCCGTTCCACCCCATCACCATGAGAATCTCCCGTTCCACCCCATCACCATGAGAATCTCTCGTTCCACCTCATCACCATGAGAATTTCCCGTTCCACCTCATCACCATGACAATCTCCCGTTCCACCACATCACCATGAGAATCTCCCGTTCCACCACATCACCATGAGAATCTCCCGTTCCACCTCATCACCATGAGAATCTCCCGTTCCACCTCATCACCATGAGAATCTCCCGTTCCACCTCATCACCATGAGATTCTCCCGTTCCACCTCATCACCATGAGAATCTCCCGTTCCACCTCATCACCATGAGAATCTCCCGTTCCACCTCATCACCATGAGAATCTCCCGTTCCACCTCATCACCATGAGAATCTCCCGTTCCACCTCATCACCATGAGAATCTCCCATTCCACCTCATCACCATGAGAATCTCCCGTTCCACCTCATCACCATGAGATTCTCCCGTTCCACCTCATCACCATGAGAATCTCCCGTTCCACCTCATCACCATGAGAATCTCCCGTTCCACCTCATCACCATGAGAATCTCTCGTTCCACCTCATCACCATGAGAATCTCCCGTTCCACCTCATCACCGTGAGAATCTCCCGTTCCACCACATCACCATGAGAATCTCCCGTTCCACCTAATCACCATGAGAATCTCCCGTTCCACCACATCACCATGAGAATCTCCCGTTCCACCTCATCACCATGAGAATCTCCCGTTCCACCACATCACCATGAGAATCTCCCGTTCCACCTAATCACCATGAGAATCTCCCGTTCCACCTCATCACCATGAGAATTTCCCGTTCCACCACATCACCATGAGAATCTCTCGTTCCACCTCATCACCATGAGAATTTCCCGTTCCACCACATCACCATGAGAATCTCCCGTTCCACCACATCACCATGAGAATCTCCCGTTCCACCTAATCACCATGAGAATCTCCCGTTCCACCTCATCATGATGAGAATCTCCCGTTCCACCACATCACCATGAGAATCTCCCGTTCCACCACATCACCATGAGAATCTCCCGTTCCACCTCATCATGATGAGAATCTCCCGTTCCACCACATCACCATGAGAATCTCCCGTTCCACCTCATCATGATGAGAATCTCCCGTTCCACCTCATCATGATGAGAATCTCCCGTTCCACCACATCACCATGAGAATCTCCCGTTCCACCTCATCATGATGAGAATCTCCCGTTCCACCTCATCACCATGAGAATCTCCCGTCCCACCTCATCACCATGAGAATCTCCCGTTCCACCTCATCATGATGAGAATCTCCCGTTCCACCTCATCATCATGAGAATCTCCCGTTCCACCTCATCACCATGAGAATCTCCCGTTCCACCTCATCATGAGGAGATCACCATCTTTTTAAACTTCTGAAACTATGCGTGATGTTTTACAAGTAAAACTGTTAGTTTTTACAGAGATTTATCATTCAAGCTCAGTTTGAGCTTCAGGATGTGGGTAAAGGAGGAAACAGTCCTGTTTGCATCTCTTTATATAAACCACCTGACTGTTCAGGATAGAAGCATCAGAATGAGCCACCATTGCTCCACAATCCAACGCCTCCACCCCTGATGCTGGATCAGAAGAAATCAGACCTGCAGTGACGAGACCCTCTCATAAATAAAGAGGGAATTACTATTTTGAGAGTGAAATTATATGGAGGTCAGTTTCTGGTGCTGTTAGAAAAGTTTCTGCACATGCAGCTGTTATCAGTCGAGGCCAGATGTGGCATGACTACAAACCTCTCTGGAGTGTTGAACAGATTGGATTTTCTTCTGGAGAACTCTGCTTCTGTTCAGGGTTTTAGTCAGACCAGTCTTATCCTGATTTTCAGGCTTTTCCTGCAAAGTTCTTTGCTTTTCCTCTGTCTAGATGTTGCCTCTCCAGCCTGCATCTGTCTGACGTTGAAGCAGAAGGAAACCAAGTTGGATCCGTTGAACCCAAGTCCAGCTCTACGGACTGTAAATAGATGCACGTAACTCTAGTATTTCTCTTTTATTTACCTTTAATAAAAATCCATTTCATGTGTCTGGAAGTGCAAAAGGACAATGTTGGACATTTAAGCATCCGTCACTGATGTGACTGATTATTCTGGTTTTGCTTTTTGCCCGTGAGTGTAAATCTTCAACTTGTTTATCCCCGTCACCATTTATTTCTGTTATTTCAATCCCAAACGCCTCATAATCTCTCTTCACCACATTGTTTCCACATGTTTTCCTTTTAATCTATAATATTCAGCAGCCCGCCAAATGTCAAACTCTGTACGTCATCTGTCCACTCTGTCCATACATCAACAAAGACCTCACAAACACAGCACTTGACCTTCATTTCCTCTCCAGTTTCTATAATTCAGCCTTTTCCATGGCTGTCTGCCAGTGTTAACAAATGAAATTCCATACGACAGAAAAATGCTGCAATATTTCACGGAGCTGTCACAGAGAAATGCCACCTGGAGACAGATTTATTATTGCTTACCTGGTTAGTAAAGTACAGCTGCTGAGTTTGCTTCATGTGAGGGGTCCCCATCAACACTTTGTCTTTCTCCAGCCTGATCCCTACCTTCACTCTGCTGCCTCTCGTCATCCTGGAGAGAAGTAGTTATTCTGCTGAAATATACATATTATTTACATACTTCTGTTCCAGTAACAGCAGCTGTCAGCGGAAACAGAGAAGAGCTGCGGTGGTTTTATCTGTTGTGACGAGCCGTCGACCGACAGACAGACAGAGGTGTGAGACGGTGGACATGTAAGGAGACCATGTGGTCATCAAGCACCAGGACGGTTTGCAGCGGAGTGTGACGCCATGGAGATGAAAGTCTGCCTCCTAACTGTAGAAACCATGATCCAAGGTTGGAGTGGCAGGTTTGCATCATGGAAAAGGGTTTAACCATCTTCCCCATCCTGTCGTCAGTCCGCCGGCCGCCCTACTCGCCTTCAGGTCGTCCCTCTGGTCAGATGACCTGCTGCAGGTACAGAGGAGGCTCAGTGGGGTCTCTATTCCACAACGGTGGGATAATCTGCCGCTGCACATCAGAGGTTCAGTTTTATTCTGTCTTTCAACCCCAGAAAGACTTTGTTCTTTTTATTGGATCTTTGTTGTAACTGGTTTAACTGGTTTCAGTGTGCTGGTTTTTATGTCTGATGTTTGTATTTTTAGCTCCGTCAAGGAGGTTGTGCTTTCGCCAGCGTTTATCTGTTTGTTCATCTGTTTGTTCATCTGTTTGTTTATCTGTTTGTTTATCTGTTTATCTGTTTGTTTATCTGTTTGTTTATCTGTTTATCTGTTTGTTTATCTGTTTGTTTATCTGTTTATCTGTTTGTTTATCTGTTTATCTGTTTGTTTCTGTTTGTTTATCTGTTTATCTGTTTGTTTATCTGTTTATCTGTTTGTTTCTGTTTGTTTATCTGTTTATCTGTTTGTTTCTGTTTGTTTATCTGTTTATCTGTTTGTTTATCTGTTTATCTGTTTGTTTCTGTTTGTTTATCTGTTTATCTGTTTGTTTATCTGTTTATCTGTTTGTTTATCTGTTTGTGTCCAAAGTAGCTCTGGACAGATTTTCATGAAATTTTCAGGACTTGTTGGAAATGTGTAAAGGAACAACAGAATATATTTCGTGGTGATCCGGATCACCGTTTGGATCCCTCCATCTAGGACTGCAGTCCTGCAAGTCTTAGGAGTTTCCCTGCTGCAACACACCTGACTCAAATCACACTTAATTAGATTAGAGTGGTGAAGAGCTTAACATTAAATTCTCCACCAGTCTAATTAGCCACTGATTTTGTGTTTCAGCCCTTGAAGACAAGAGTTGCCCTCCCCTGCTCCAGGTCACCTCCCCTTGGAGGATTTCTGGAGAAGTTCTACCGCAAGGAGATACTACGACCTCGTGGACATATGTGTGTGTGTATATATATATATATATATATATATATATATATATATATATATATATATATATACACTACTCACAAAAAGTTAGGGATATTTGGCTTTCAGGTGAAATTTATGGAAAATGCAATATGTTGATGCTACAGTGATATAATATCATAAAAGTAAGACATTTAAGTAGAAGGATGCACTACTGATTTCCTCATCTCAAAAAATTCATTCAACACAAAAGGTAACAACAATGGTAGTTACATCACAACAAAAAATTTGAACGTCTCAATATCTGGTCATGTGCCCTTGAGCATCAATTACAGCTTGACAACGACGTCTCATGCTGTTCACAAGGCAACTTATTGCCTGCTGAGGCATGGCATCCCACTCTTCTTGAAGGGCAGCCCTCAGGTCATTGAGGTTCTGGGGTGCAGGGTTTCGAGCCTCTACACGACGGCTCAGCTGATCCCACAGGTTTTCAATGGGATTCAGGTCTGGAGAGAGTGCAGGCCGTTCCATTTGAGGTCCACCAGTCTCCAACAGCCGTTCCCTGATGATGCGGCCTCGATGAGCAGGAGCATTGTCGTCCATGAAGATGAAATTAGGCCTGTGCTGTTCATGTAGGGGCACAATCACTGGATTAATGATGTTATTCAGGTAGTATGGGCTTGTCACTGTACCATTCACAAAGTGTAGGGCAGTTCTGTACCAAGTGGACACCCCTGCCCACACTGTAACACCGCCACCACCAAAAGCTGGCCTGGTGACAACAGTGGCTGATGCATAGCGCTCTCCCTGACGTCTCCAACATCGTTGCCGGCCATCATTTCTGCTCAGTGTGAATCGACTTTCATCAGAGAACAGCACTGAGGCCCACTGGTTCCTCGTCCAGCGTAAATGCTCCCTGGCCCATGCAAGACGATGATGCCTGTGCCTGGTGGTGTGGTCAGGTACCCGTGCAGGTCGTCTAGCACGCAGACCACGCTGATGGAAACGGTTTGGAATGGTCTGACGTGACACTTGGGTGCCTCTCACCTCTCTTAAACGTGCCTGGAGTTGAGTGGCATTCATCATCCGCTTTCTCAGGGCAGTGTTCACAATGTAGCGGTCATCAGCACGGGATGTGGCCAAAGGACGTCCACTTCTAGGCCTTTCTGTGACTCTTCCAGTCTCTCCATATCTCTGTTGCAACCTGCTGATGACACTCTGTGACACTCCAAGCTCAGTGGCCACTTCTGTCTGAGAACGTCCTGTTTGAAGCATGGCAATGTCAAGGGACTGTTGTTCCATTGTTAGGTGTCGTCTTGGTCTCATGATGTCAAAATGTGAACAGCATGATGAGGACAACTGTTTAAACACCAGCTCTAATTGAACCAGGACATTTATTGGTCAATTCAAGGATCACACACCTGCCGTGATTTTTGCCGTTAAGCTCCTTGTTAGAGAACAGCAACTTGTGCAAAATGTATTGAAACATTTAACAGTTGGACATGTGCATTTAAAAGCTTAGAGAAGATCACATTAAGTTCACCTGTACAGGTTTGAATGCATTTTAGGCTTGTTGTGAAATTTCACCCAAAAGCTGAATATCCCTAACTTTTTGTGAATAGTGAGGGAAAGTTAACCAAAGCAAAGAGTCGTGTCACTCAGAGATTCCAAACAGAAAGCAAAGAGGTGAAGCCAGGATGCTCTCAGATTATTATTTCTCTCTGTAGAAAGACACAAAAGACACAACTCACTGCACAGAAAGAGAAGTAGAGTGGAAGAGAGGAGGTGATGGAGCAGGAACAGATAAAAGATGGAGAAGAAAGGGCAGAACTGATGACAGGAGAAGGCGCTGCAGAAAATGATTAGAAATGGAGGGAGGACGATGGCTCTCGGAGGAAGAGGTGAAAGGCTGAAGGACGGTAGCGCTGGCGGGATGGAAGATACTCCCAGCACAGCAGTATTATTCTCCACTTGTTCCTGCTCACTGACTCACAGGAAATAGGATGAACAAGTGATTTGGACAAGACAGAAAGAAAGAGAAACACGGGGTGAAAGAACAAACTTCAGTGGTGAAGAAGAGCTTAATCTTCTAACTCAGACAGAGTTACAGCGGCGGGTCACACTGTACGCTGCCGTCTGAACAATGAACCCAGTGGGATTGCTTTCCTCTCTCAGACCAGCTGGCAGGTTGCAGGAACAGGCAGATCTGGGTCTTTTCACCTCCTTTGTGACGAATCATTTTCCCTGAAGGGAGGGAACATCAGTTACTGTCCTAGCTAGTACACATGTAGCTGTATGTATAACACACAATCCAACATGACAGTCAACAGTCTGTCTCTGAGGTGTTCCACCTGCAGCACACCTGATGCAACGAATGGCGACCAGCTGCCAACATCACAACCATACATAATGACACTTTCAGCTAATCCTGATAAAATCAGTCTTTTGAGCAGGTGGGGAGGTGAAAAGGCCGGGTTATCCAATGGGCATTACGGGGACAGGCCCAGGGCCCACGCCAACTTGGGGCCATGTGGGGCCATGCGGAGCCATACGGGGGCATGCGGGGGCCATGTGGGGGCCATGTGGGGCCATGTGGGGCCATGTGGGGCCATGTGTGGCCATGTGGGGCCATGTGGGGCCATGTGTGGCCATGTGGGGCCATGTGTGGCCATGTGTGGCCATGCGGGGCCATGCGGGGCCATGTGTGGCCATGTGTGGCCATGTGTGGCCATGTGTGGCCATGTGTGGCCATGCGGGGCCATGCGGGGCCATGTGTGGCCATGTGTGGCCATGTGTGGCCATGCGGGGCCATGCGGGGCCATGCGGGGCCATGTGTGGCCATGTGTGGCCATGTGGGGCCGTGCGGGGCCATGCGGGGCCGTGCGGGGCCATGCGTGGCCATGCGTGGCCATGTGGGGCCATGTGTGGCCATGTGGGGCCATGTGTGGCCATGTGGGGCCATGTGTGGCCATGTGGGGCCATGTGGGGCCATGTGGGGCCATGTGGGGCCATGTGGGGCCATGTGTGGCCATGTGTGGCCATGCGGGGCCATGCGGGGCCATGTGTGGCCATGTGTGGCCATGCGGGGCCATGCGGGGCCATGTGTGGCCATGCGGGGCCATGCGGGGCCATGTGTGGCCATGCGGGGCCATGTGTGGCCATGCGGGGCCATGTGGGGCCATGTGTGGCCATGCGGGGCCATGTGGGGCCATGTGTGGCCATGTGTGGCCATGTGTGGCCATGCGGGGCCATGCGGGGGCCATGTGGGGCCATGCGGGGCCATGCGGGGGCCATGTGGGGCCATGTGGGGCCATGTGTGGCCATGCGGGGGCCATGCGGGGCCATGCGGGGGCCATGTGGGGCCATGCGGGGCCATGTGTGGCCATGCGGGGCCATGCGGGGCCATGTGGGGCCATGTGTGGCCATGCGGGGGCCATGCGGGGGCCATGCGGGGCCATGTGGGGCCATGCGGGGCCATGTGGGGCCATGCGGGGCCATGTGGGGCCATGCGGGGCCATGCGGGGCCATGCGGGGCCATGTGGGGCCATGTGGGGCCATGCGGGGCCATGTGGGGCCATGTGTGGCCATGCGGGGGCCATGCGGGGGCCATGCGGGGCCATGTGGGGCCATGCGGGGCCATGTGGGGCCATGTGGGGCCATGTGTGGCCATGCGGGGCCATGCGGGGCCATGTGGGGCCATGTGTGGCCATGCGGGGGCCATGCGGGGGCCATGCGGGGCCATGTGGGGCCATGCGGGGCCATGTGGGGCCATGTGGGGCCATGCGGGGCCATGCGGGGCCATGCGGGGGCCATGTGGGGCCATGCGGGGCCATGCGGGGCCATGTGGGGCCATGTGGGGCCATGCGGGGGCCATGCGGGGCCATGCGGGGGCCATGTGGGGCCATGCGGGGGCCATGTGGGGCCATGTGGGGCCATGCGGGGCCATGCGGGGGCCATGTGGGGCCATGTGTGGCCATGCGGGGGCCATGCGGGGGCCATGCGGGGCCATGTGGGGCCATGCGGGGCCATGTGGGGCCATGTGGGGCCATGCGGGGCCATGCGGGGCCATGCGGGGGCCATGTGGGGCCATGCGGGGCCATGCGGGGCCATGCGGGGCCATGCGGGGCCATGCGGGGCCATGCGGGGGCCATGTGGGGCCATGCGGGGCCATGCGGGGGCCATGTGGGGCCATGTGGGGCCATGCGGGGCCATGCGGGGCCATGCGGGGCCACGTCAGGCAAACAGCAGCAGTTTGGGACATAAACAACATGTACATAAAGCCAGATGGTTCCACCACAGTGTCCAGTGTGTTGCTACTGGGACCACTGGCTGAGAGATGTTAGAGATGTCGTTTCACATCGTATCATTCACAATTTTCACAATGTTGCGGTGGGGAAGGGGGGCCCCTGGAACACTCTGGGCCCCGGGGCCTCTGCACTTCTAATCCGGCCGTGGAATGGGAAGATCTGTTTGTCCGAAGTTCCGTCTGCATTCTTGGATTTCTTCAGCTTCCAGATGTGCAAAGTGCCAGCTGTGCCATGGTTTCCGTTAGCTTGTCCGAGGTCGGAGCTGTCAGTGTCTCCTGGGGGGAAACAACCCAGCTGGCAGTAAAACGCTCTCTCTGCACCTGTTGGAACTCTGTCTGGATGTTAATGTTTGCCTCATGATGGTTTCAGGACTGCACACAGACGCATGCAGGCAGCTGGCAAAGCAGGTAAACCTGCCGTCGCTGCCGTTCCAGCGGACCAGATTGTGCCACGATATCACAGCATCACAGGCATACCAGCCTCACCAGTTTCCCGCCCCAGCCAGTTACTAACAGTATCATACACAAACAACAGAGTATTTCCCCGTTTCCAGAAGACACAAGAAGAACTTCCAACTTAGAAAAGCCGTCAGAAAGAAGTCAGAAACTTCCTGGTGCATTAAACCTGCACTGTCATTTATTTTCTGCCTCCTAATGAAAAGAGAAATCACATGATCTTAATGGATCCAGAACATTGTGTTTTCTGAAGCCATTTGTCTGATTTAACAGAGTTAAAGCTGGATTCCTGCTGTCAGGCCGGCTCCTGAAACACGCTGGAACTTACTGGGATGGCAGTGATAAGGTTGTGCCTGTCGAGCTGAAAGAAAAATGAGTAAATGGAAGAAGTAGTGATGCTTTTATCTCTTTGATTTAAAAAGAGAATCTTCCGCCTCATCTTCACGGTCTAAACGTAGAAACGATGGCGAGCTTTCACTAGAATATGTCTTCTCAGATGATGCACTTCAGGTGGAAACATTGATCTGCGTCAATGTATTGATCATGTGATGAATGAACCAATGACACTGATTAATTCATCAAACACACGTATTGTGACTGGATTCTCCTTTGAAGCTTTCAGTGATACTGTAGAGATGTGAAAAAAGATCTATCGATTGGTTTCTGAGTGGACGAGCGGGACTCTGGTCAAACACCACTGATGTGAAAACGTGGAAACAAGCCTGGAACCTGTGAAGCTGCAGAGCGTTGGCGTCCCCCGTCCAATGGTGTGCATGCGCCTCCTCCGTCCCAGTCTCCGTATTGGACTGGAGTTCTGGATAAAACAGGAGAAGCTTTAAAGTTAATGTTTCCACACCTCATTTATGTCTTTTGAATAACGACGCAGATGTGCAGGGAAAGAAAACGGTGCTCGCAAAAAGAATCATTTTAATTCAGAATAAACGTCTAGAAGGTCCACGTCAAACTGCCTCGTACCAGCGGCTGAAATATGAAATGACCAGTTTATAATGGGAGCCGTTTACAACCTGCTGCTATGTGCAGATGTGCTACGATGGAGTGTGCTTGTGTATGAAGAGGAGTCTGAATGCGGAGGGAGGGGGTGTATGTGTGTAAAGTGGAGGTGGGGTGGGAGAGAGCGCGATGGGGCGTGAATAAAGGGGGGTATGTCAGTGGGGGTGGGGTAGGGTGTTTGATGGCGCGTGTGTGGGTTAGGGTTAGGGGGAGGTGTGGACTCGTATAGGGGGCATTGCGTGATTGGAGGTGGGGTGGGAATGTGTGTGTAATGGGGTGTGTGTGTGTATAAAGAAGGGTGTGTGAATGGGGTTTGAGTAGGGGTGTGTGTGTTGAGGTGTGTATAGGGGGAGCTTGTGAAGGGGGTTGTGGGGTGTGTGTGTGAGTGAGGGCAGGGGGGAAGGAGAGTGTGAGATGGAGTGTGTGTAAGAGATGGGGTGGACAGAATGTGTTTAGGGAGGGAGTGTGTGTGCGTGAGTGTGTGGGGGTATGTGTATAGGTGTTGTCGGGTGGGAGTCTTGTACCCGGGGAGGGATCCTGGACCTCCGTTGGTATGGGCCTGTCCCTCTGCCTGCGGGGACGGGGGGTTGCCTTCGGGCTCTTGTGGCCTTGGGGCCCACGCTCTGAGGGTCCTGGGTGCCCCCCCCCCTCTGCCACCTCCTGGGTGGATGCATGGCTGGTTCTGGAGCGGGGTGGTTGGGATCAGTGCTTGGGGTGGCTGCCGGCTGCCCAGGCCTTGAGGTTCTCCTGGCCTGACTCTTGCCTTTGTGTAGGCAGGGTCACATTGGGGGGGCGGAGTCACATTGGGTGGGCGGGGTCACATTGGCATGCTCTCTCTTCTCTGAACACGTTCCACTCTGTATGTTCTGCATGTAACACAGTCACTGAGTCGCCTGCTGGTTTATTTACTAACATCAGCTGGTTTTCTTTCTATGTTTATGATTTATATTTAACTTGTTGGTTTTTGTAGCTTCCAACAGTTGATAGCTTCGGCCTTTGGCACTTGGCTTCCAGTCCTGGATGGTTAGTCCTGCAAGCTGGTGGGCTTTGGACCTGGTTCATACATCTTCTCACCTTTGAATAACCAAGGAAAAAGTAAACATGTCAGTTTACTAATTACTTTAGATCATTTTAAACTATAGATCATTCATTTTTTTTGTCCTTATTTGTAGAATAATTATGCAATAAAGAATTAAATACAAAAATTGGAAAATAATATATTTCCACAGGAGTTCAGATAGAATTTGGAACGCCATGGTGGTTGCCATGGTGACAGCCGGTAGTCACATGATCTGCGGCTAGAATAAAATAGCTTCATGTCCGAATTGCCTCCAGAATGAGTTCACTAAATAGTCTGCTATATAGTGTAGCACCATATATTAAATGAGGAGTTAAGACATAGTGCGGACATTCAAACACAGCCAGTGTTTTACCACTCGAACACAAGACATTAGCTTAGCAACTGTAGCTAGAAATGCATGAAAGTGTTAGCATATAGCATCATTAGCTTATCCATTTCTTGTTGCAGTTGTTCTCTCTCGTTTTCAGGGTCTGATTCTGGCCAAAACACGTATGACTGTTTGTTTAGTGTTGACATTATTGAGTAGCTACTCTGGTTTGTTTACCACTTCTGTCCGAGACTCTACGAGGAAAACAGCTGATGCATGCACTCCCGACAACTACTGCTAGCAGCTGACCAATCAGTTGCAGGCAGAGGGCTGAGCTTTCTCTGTCCACTTGTTTCTGGCAGAGGCTGATCTGAGAGGATCAATACAAGATGTATTGTTTCTTCCCTTTCTGGACTTGCATATTAAAATAAATTAGACTGAAATGTGCATCATAACACTTTAAGTTGGATCACATTCCTGCTCACCTCTGGAAAAAGCTGAACTGATCTGAGACGCCATGGCGTGCGACCCAACTGATGATGTCATAACTGAACATAACGAGCTGAGACGTGAAATAAATCCTCATTTAGGATTCACGATGTCATGAAAACACTGAAGACTTAATCAGCCTTCGTCACGTGAGCCGGATGCCTGCTATCACTGAAACACTGGTGTGTGTGTGTGTGTGTGTGTGTGTGTGTGTGTGTGTGTGTGTGTGTGTGTGTGTGTGTGTGTGCGCGCCTGAAGGCCCTTTAAGCATCATTTAAGCCGGTTAATGGACATTTTCTGTTGACAAGCAAAACTGCCGTTCATCCTTGTGGAAAGGACGGACTTTCTCATCCATCTCCTCCATCACTCCATCCCTCTGCTCTTCTTTTCTTCTTTTTATTTGCCAATCCTCCCATCTGATTCCAGACGTTTGTCTGAAGAAATGGATCAGGACAGAAAATACTGATTTTCTTCATTTATCTTATTTTCTTCCTGTTTTTTTCATTTCTTACCTTCCCTTCATCCTCAGAGTGACCCATCTGTTTTTTCTCCTCATCCTCTTTCCTGTCTTTATGCTTCTTCTTAAAACTCAACTTAGTTCGGTTCTAATGACAAGTTTTTTTACGTCCCTCTGGTCCTTCCTTCCCTTTTTTCTCATGTTAGCCCAGAAAAACCGATCCACACAACTCTAAAAGCTGTGGTTGCTGAAGGTGTTACCTCAGCTAAATTCCCAGAGAAATGATGGAGACCTTAATGGGAAAGTTGGTTAAGTGCTCTGACAAACTTCCCCTGACGGATTAAGTGCCATAAGAAGAGTGAACCCAGTAAAAACCAGTACAGCCAGCGTTTAACAGGAAACAGCTTTTTTCTGATGGAAATTTATATTTTTTAAAATACATTTTTAAAAAATACAAGAAAAAAAGAAAAACAATTATTTTGTAAGTTAAAAGCCAACTACCGGTTACACCTGTAGGTTGGCTTTTAACCAACACTGGTTTAGTTTTTGTGATCCTTGTTGAAAAGGCAAATGGTTGAGACTCTCCCACCTGAAAATGACCCTGCTGCTGTTTGGTTCGAGTTAATTGGACCCTGGTCCAATTTACCGGACCTTGGACCACTTTAACCGGATCCTGGTCTGCATCTGGGAATAGTATGAACGCCGTACCAACCACACTCTGCTGTGAAGAAGCAAGGTGAAGGTGTGCCGGGGGTCTCGGCTGGCTTGCAGGAAGTGATGCAGATTATTGTTTGGGAGGAAAAACGAAGCCAACAGCGTGTGATCAGAAAACTCAGACCAGAATCCTGCACAGGTCTGGTTTTACTGTTAGTATCGGGATGAAGGATGGCAGAGGCCCCGCTGAGGGAAACAATGACCTGGGTGCACCTGCACACCAAGCAGCAGAAACAGTCTTCTGAGGAGACCCTGCAGAGAGGGAGACGAGGAAGGACGTCTCGTCACCTCGCCGTCAGATCATCACGGGGCAGTCTGGTCATGGTTTTTCCCAGCAGTTCCTGAAGGCATCCTCTCTCCACTGAAGCAGTAAACCCAGGACTGCTGATTGCCAGATGGTCAGAGGTTCTCTGTTCGTCTCCAGACTCCTGTTTTCCCTGGATTCCTGCCCTTCCTCCTCTGTCCTGCCCACCCCAGCGTTTCCCTGATCTCTTCCCCTCCTGAGACTTCCTCGTACATTTGACCTTGGACTGTTTTTTGGATTTGGATACTGGACTTACCCTCATTCTCCTCTGGTGAGAAGATTACTTTTAGTTCCTCCTGGACATTATTTCTCCCTGGAGTGTCATTCCCTGTCTGCCGCTCTACTAAACCTCCCTGTTGTCTTCAGCCACGGATCAACCTAAGGTTTATTCTGGTTCCACTGGAATTGGCTTCCTACTTGACTCCAGCTATTATCAAAATCTTTAACCTCATCCTGAGGTCTTCTGAGTCATCACAAGTCTGGTCAAACATCCTCTGTTTGGTTCATCTTTGTGTTTAGATCTGTGACAGCAGCAGGGCCATGTTAACCGCCCAACCACGCCGCTATCCGAGTCATAGACCCACTAGCCCCTCGCTAGGCTCAGGAAACATCATGAAAACATGGATCCATCCTCTTATCCCCTTATGCCTTAGACCCTCCAATACCAACAGGACCTGGTTTAACCTCCACAGCCTACCTGAGTCCTGCTGCTGACCATGTCCATCCCTTTATGAGCACAGTGTAGCATCTTCTGATGGAAACTTCCAGCAGGATGATGCACCATGTCACACAGCTGTGTGTCAGTGTGTGATGCTTTCCTGTCAGTATGGACCTGCTACTGCTCGTCACCTCTGCCCGGGTTGGGGTCATGTATTCCATTTGTCTGTATGTCAGCAGCATCACTCAGACAGTTTTGGATGGATTTTGAGGAAATTTTCAGGGATTCTCAAACAGAAGGAAGAACAATTGTTTGTTTTTTGTAGGGTGACCAGCTGCTGGACCAAGGAGTTTTACAAATCCTTTAAGACCGACCACTGAAATAAATGGTTAGAATTCAATGAAGTGTAAAAAATGAACAGATTTTAATTTGCCATGTCTTATTTTAGCATTATTATATTGTAATCTTCAGCTTGTATCTATTGGGGGCAGAAAACAAGTGTCAGATAGTGTTCAACAGGATTTTCTGCAAACGTAAAGTGATGCTAAATGTCTCAAACAATAATGTGTGCTTTATAGGATTAAAGGCACCTTGACTGTGTGGAGATGGGAGTGATTTTGCTATTAGAGCGTATACAAGCGGCTGAAATGGGTTTCCTCCGCAGGGTGGCCGGGCTCGCCCTTAGAGATAGGGTGAGGAGCTCGGTCATCCGGGAGGAGATCAGAGTAGAGCCGCTGCTCCTCCACATTGAGAGGAACCAGTTGAGGTGGCTCGGGCATCTGGTCAGGATGCCTCCTGGACCTCCCTGGTGAGGTGTTCCAGGCACGTCCCTCTGGGAGGAGACCCCGGGGAAGACCCAGGACACGCTGGAGGGATTATATCTCTCGGCTGGCCTGGGAACGCCTCGGGATCCCCCCGCAGAGTTGGCGAACGGCTGGGCGGGGAAGTCTTGGACTCCCTGCTTAGGCTGCTGCCCCCGCAACCCAACCCCGGATAAGAGGCAGAGAATGGATTGACCCCCCCACATCCCCCCTGCTTTCCGGACATCTCGCTCCAGTGGGTTTCAGGTGACGACTGTTCCAGAAATTTCTCAGTCTGCTTGTTTCTTCTTCATTCCATCTTCTTGTCGTCTTTCTCTGCCTTCCCGTTGCTGCAGATCTCTCCCCCGTCCTCCTCCATTTATCTGTGAATCCATCTCCCTCTCGTCTCGCGTGGTCCTGAGTCACCTCGTCACCTCTCGCAGCTTGTCAGAAACTGCTCCACTGCTACTCTCTCTCCCCTCCCCAAAGATCTCCTTCCTACACTCCATCACCTGGGATGTCAGGAAGCATGGGGTGGGGAAGGGGGTTGATGAAAGAAGCTCAGATATTTCAATGCAAAGTAAAGACATTTATCTGCAGAGAGCTGTGATCTATGATGACTTTACAGAAAGGCACTGGAAAGCTGCTTGTAACACACACACTGCACACACAACGAATCGTTTCCACGGAGCTCCTTCTCCATCAAACTCCAAGTGACAACATGTTAGAGCGCATGGCCTCGGGGAGCAAGGAGATGCAGCTCCGTTTCCTTCCTGTCACACGGACTAAACATGACATGTTTAGTCATTAATATTCCTTTTGACATTTCGCGTCAAGAGAAAAAACCCAACTGTTGTAGTTGTTCAAGGCCTCACGAGGGTTTCTTATTTTGTCTTGTGTGACATTAATAACACTTTGCAAAGAAAACATGCTTCTCTACAGAGAGCTGGCTAAAAATGTCACAAGATGTAAAAAAAAGAATTTATCAATTAAGTGAAGATTAAGGAATTAAAGTTGATCTGTCATCTGAAACACATACTTAGGTTATCTTGGGGGTCAAAGTTCAGGAACCGCTGATCTAACATAAGTAATCTGTGCGTCTGACAAACGTTAGCTGGAAAAGAGTCAAACAGAAGACGGAGGTCGGCCATGTTTGTTGTTGTTTATGGGTGTAAACAAGTCCTTAGTGACCGACTGCAGGATGACGTGTAAGACGCCATCGTCACTAAGATTCTTGTTTATGTTTACTTGGAGCAGATTTCTGCATGAGTGTTTCTGTTACCGTGGAAACAAGAGGCCAAAAGTCCAGAAACTTTGTGATTTGCTGTCTCATCATGGAAAAGGCGTCTTCATCTGCCACTCTGTAAACCTAAACGATACGTCACGGGAAGCCCATTTAGTCTTCTACACAATGGTGTAAACCACTGATCCCAGCACGTGATTGGCTGCATCAAACTAAAGTCCCGCCCACCTCCTGCTGAGCAGCGATGACTGTGTATTCCATATAGACATAAACGTAGACGCCACAGCGACTGCATCGACCACCTGCGCCCACTGCTGCAACATGTCAACGCATCCGGCGAACAGACAAACATAAGTGATAGGTTATTTAGTTTAAACTGGATTAAATACGAAAAGTTTGTAAAATTTTCATCTGATTGGGGTTTTATATTTATATAGGCTGAAAAGAAGATTGAACATAATTGTTGAACAATAATCACGACAGATTATTAGAGTAAGTTAAATACATAGTGGGAGGAAAAATTGTTGTCCTGTTTAACACAATAGTTTCTATTATTGCATTATTATGATGTATCTATTATATTTCTCTGGTTTAAAAGCTTCTAGTAGAGCAGCATGCGTCCATACGTGCATCCATTTCATCATGAAGTAGTAAATAAAATGTTGAACATCAACTCTGAAAACCAGCAAATAACCGTTTATTAAAAGTTTTTTAAAACACATTAATAAAAACATCCAAACAGTAATTATTACAGCAAATCCTGCTGAACTGAAAATCCTCCGACCATGTCTGAAGGGAGACTAAAAGTTCTCACATGTCGCTGAATCAACTGGGCTGCAGCCGTACAGGCTGCTGGATGATCTTCAGGAAGATTTGATCAGTTTCGTTCTTCAGCACCAAACTGCAGAATATCCAGACGTCTTTCCTCTGTTGAGTTCTTTTAAAAAGTTCAGTTCAATTCATTCCAATTCAACTTTATTTATATAGCGTCAAATCACGGCAATGCCATCTCAAGACGCTTTACAGACAGAGGGGAAAACATAATGAAGGCCAATTCATAACAGCCTATATAAGGAAACCAACAGATTGAGTTGAGTCCAACTCAATCTCCCATCCTGAGCAAGCACACTGGCGACAGTGGGAAGGAAAAAACTCCCTTTTAACAGGAAGGAAACCTCCGGCAGAACCCGGCTCAGGACAGGCAGCCATCTGCCTCTGCTGTGTGGGGGGAAGAGGACAGAAAGACAACAGACAACAGGAACTGCTACTCCCGGCCAGGGAGACCTGCTGAGACAGGAGACATACATGTTAATGATGCTACACTGTTATGGGGGGGGGGGGGGGGGGGGGGGGTAAAAGAAAGAGATAAAGAGAAAAAGAAAGAAGCTCAGTGTATCAGGAAATGTCCCTCAGCAGTCTAAACCTATAGCAGCATAACTAAGGGATGCTAACCATCCCTAGCTATAGGACTTATCAAAAAGATAAGTCTTCAGCCTAGTCTTAAAGGTGGGGAGGGTGTCTGCTTCCCTAACACTAACTGGGAGCTTATTCCATAAGAGAGGGGCCTGATAACCAAAGGCTCTGCCTCCTGCTCGGCTCTTTGAGACTCTAGGAACCACAAGTAAGCCTGCAGTCTGCGAACGAAGTACTCTGCTTGGTATATAAGGAACAATGAGGTCTTTGATATATAGTGGTGCCTGGTTGTGGAGGGCTTTATATGTAAGGAGAAGGATTTTAAATTCTATTCTAGATTCAACAGGCAGCCAATGAAGAGAGGCTAAAACTGGAGAAATATGATCTCTCCTGCTGGTTCTGGTCAGGACTCTGGCTGCAGAATTCTGGATCAGCTGAAGGCTTTTCAGGGCATATTTAGGACAGCCCAGTAATAGAGAGTTACAGTAATCTAGTCTGGAAGTAACAAAAGCGTGAACCAGTTTTTCTGCATCACTCTGAGACAGAATGTCCCTAATTTTGGCTATATTACGTAAATGAAAGAAGGCTGTTTTAGTAACCTGCTTAATATGTGGGCCAAAGGACAGGTCAGGGTCAAATATTACTCCAAGGTTTCTCACTGTAGCACTGGAAGCTAAAGTAATGCCATCCAGGTTCATTACAAAACCGGAAAATTTAGCTCTGAGTTTTTCAGATCCAACGAGAATTACTTCAGTCTTATCTGAGTTTAAGAGGAGAAAATTTCTAGACATCCAAGTCTTTATGTCCATGAGACAATTTTGTAGCCTATTGGGCTGATTTGTTTCATCTGGTTTAAAGGATAAGTATAGTTGAGTATCATCTGCATAACAATGAAAGTTTATTCCATGCTGTCTAATAATTTTGCCTAAAGAGAGCATATATAGTATTGGTCCAAGTACAGAACCTTGAGGAACTCCATGACTTACTGTTGTTTGAGAGGAGGACTTGTCATTTACATGAACAAACAAGTCTATCAGATAAATATGATTTAAACCAGCTTAACGCTGTACCTGTAATTCCAATCACCTGTTCTAGTCTTTGTAACAGAATGTTATGATCGACTGTATCAAATGCAGCACTAAGATCAAGCAAGATAAGTACGGACACAAGTCCTTTGTCTGAGGCCATAAGAAGGTTATTAGTAACTTTCACCAATGCCGTCTCAGTGCTATGATGAGCTCTAAATCCTGACTGAAACTCTTCGCATAAATTATTTCTGCTCAGGTGGGCATGTAGCTGAGCTGAAACTGTTTTCTCCAGAATTTTGGACATAAACGGGAGGTTAGATATAGGTCTATAATTTGCTATCACCTCTGGATCCAGAGATTGCTTTTTAAGTAAAGGCTTGATTACAGCAGTTTTAAATGATTGTGGTACATATCCTGTCACTAAAGACATATTGATAAGATTTAGTAGTGATGTATTAATTAAAGGGAAAATGTCCTTAAAGAGGCTCGTTGGGAGAGGGTCTAAGATACAGGTGGATGGTTTAGATGAAGCTATTATTTTAGTTAATTCAGAGGGTTGGACAGGACAGAAACTATTTAGACACAAGTCAGATCCTGGTTCTAAGGATGCTTCGGAGACCACAACAGGCTCAACATTATAGGTAGAAGGAAGAATATTGTGGATTTGATCTCTAATAGTATCAATTTTATTCCTGAAAAAATACATGAAATCATCACAGCTAAGTGAGAAAGGAATACATGGCTCAACATCCAAATGTGACGACTTGCCAGGACCAATATGGTGGCGCCGTTGCCGTGGCAGCAAGAAGCAATGCAGCGGGATGTATGAATGTCTGTGGCAGATTCAGCCTTGGCTCTTTGTAGCTACAAGTTTCGTTTCAGGGTATTCATACCCACCACAATGGCTGCTAAGTTTTAACTTATCCCCCAACCTGTACTTAATGGTGCATTTAGCAGGTGTCGCTTGGTCCTGTGTGACGTTCCCAGTGAGTGTGGGACCTCTTTTCATGACAACACTGACAGGATTATGGTGCAACGTAGGGAGAAATGGCTGGTGATGAATCCTCTTTTCAGCACGGGCGGCCGACGCACCGGAACGTCATTTCCTCTGGACGTATTCCATTCATGAACTGTTTCTATTTCCCATTTGTTTGATAAAAATCTTTGTGTCGGCCCGTCTCCTGACTCTTGCTGCTCTCTCAGGCAGATGCTTCATTATGTCCGTAAAGCGCTGGAGATGCCTGCTGCACAAACAAAGCTGAACGGAGATAATTAAACTGTGTACATCTGTTTACATTCTGCCTCTCCTCCAGAGACCTGCAACAGCAAAGTATTTATGGCTGAAATTAATTTAACGCTGCAAAAAAAACAGCAAATGAAATGAGTTTCAGGCATCCGCTCAGTAGTTTCACGTTGGAAAGAGACTTATTTTTTATTGGAGAAAAGTTGTTGAAACGAACGACCTTGTGGAGCAGGTCGTGCAGAAGCAATGGAGGAAACGGCGGTGAACCATGATGGAGACGATGAATGAAACGACTGCAGATGCAGGGAGGAAGAAAATTTCTCCTGACTCGAAGCTCTCCTTTGCTGGACATAAAATGGAAACGTCA
Organism: Telmatherina bonti; assembly: GCF_933228915.1. Taxonomy (NCBI): domain Eukaryota; kingdom Metazoa; phylum Chordata; class Actinopteri; order Atheriniformes; family Telmatherinidae; genus Telmatherina; species Telmatherina bonti. The sequence continues at coordinate 38,096,234 of NC_136610.1, read as the reverse complement.
AACTTTATTGGCCCCCGTTAAGAGCGGCTTTGACATAAAGTGAAACTGGGTAAAGAGAAAATTGTAGCTCTTGATGGCCGGCTAAGTCGTGGTCAGCAAAATGTTTGGCCTGAGGGAAAGAATGGGTGAGGGAGATGGAGGTTAGGGGGAGGAATTCTGCTTAGAATGAAGTTTTCTACTGAAGCTGGTCATTTCTATAAAAGTTGTGAGTTATTGTTTCTGTGGCTACAGCAGAGAGCTAATAAGATTTGGATGAAGGGAGAGTATAAAAGGCAGCATGAGAATGTGTGTGTGGAAGGCAGAGACTGTTCTCCGAGTCAACTGATCGTCTCGTTCCGGCAGAGATCAGCTGATCAGCCGAAGTTCAGCTCAGCTTCGTAGGACTGAACAAACTGCAACAAATCACATCTTATATGTACAGTCAATAAATATATACAGACGTAGACAAACTTGTTGGTTCCCTTCAATCAGCAAAAGAAAATTTTACAATTCTTACAGAAATAACTTTAATCTGACAAAAGTAATAATGAATAAATTATTAAGTTTAACCAATGAAAGTCCAGCATTGCTTTTTAACAGAATCCAATAAAAACATAAATAAACTTATGAGACAGGCCTGATGTTAGACATGCTGGTCCAAGCTGCGTCCACCAATCAGCATCACGTATATGTGTCTTCCTTCCAGTCCTGCTACGCAGCACAGAGACGCAGAACTTTTCTGCATCTTCTTCTTGGATTTGGGAAGAAACTGGAGGAGAAACTGTCATGATGTTTGTGTTGTCTTTTAGTTCTGGTTTATTTTGTACTTTTCTCTCTTTACCTCCCTCGTGTCTGATTTCCTGTTTTGTCGCCGTTCGTTGGTTCACCTGGTTTTATTTAGTCCATCCGTCACACCTGTGTCTCGTTTCGTTTCTGTGTATGAGTACTAGGTTTGTAGTACTATACTAGGTTATAGTACCAGGTGTCAGTTGCTATTCTCCTCCCGAATCTGTACTTCTCCATCCTGCACCTGGGTCCGGACCACCGCCCCCGCTCCACGACAGAACCGTAATCTTACACTCGACATTTCACCACCGTCAGCTTCACCCTGGACTTTACCATCAACTTTTCTCTTCAGGGTTTGCTTTCTCTGAGTACATCTTCCATCCTTGGTTCCAGTCAAACTGGTGTGAATGTGGGCTGGTTCACCAGAAAGCACCCTGGTTCTGACCACCACCAGAACCAGAACTGTGTCTGTACTGAAGCATCGATGCGTCTGACTGGGAAATACTGCAAAGCAGCCCTCAAACCACTGAATTAAACCAAAGCCTGTATGGATGCAGTGGAAAAGGACCCTGGCAGGTTGTCGCTGAGCTTTAATGGACGTTTCATAAATTAGGTTAAAAGAAATGAAAACATTCAGCTCAACAAAAGCCGGCTTGTTGCGGCAACAATTCAACCTGCATGAGGTTGAAGCGAAGGTTAAGCCAGTCCTGCAAAGTAAAAGGCAGAGATTAAGTCGGCTGGTGGAGCTCAGGGAGCTTCTCCTCGAGTCAGCGCTGCGTTTTTAATTAGTTCTTAATAATATATGAACTTGGAAAAGCGTAGAGCTCAGTTTGTTTTGTTCTAATGCCTCGTCTGAATCTCTGTTAATCGTGCTAATTGCATTAGAAGTAAAGTAGTTTGCACTTTTTCTTTCAGATCTTTAGCCAGCAGAGGATTTATTGAATTCTGAATCAAACTTTAATCACATTTTTTGCTGAGATTGTGCTTTTTGTTTATCCACTTTTCCTTCTTCTCTCCAGGCGCAGTTTTCCTTCCCGCCATGCACCTCTGGTCTGTGAGGTGGTTATTAAAGGGCTGCAGTCAGATTTTTACCTGCTTTACGGGGTCGGGACAATGCAGAATTAGAATCTGATACTTTTCTAGATGTTGAGCCACAAGTGGAACGTCAACAAAACCTTTTTCTTTGCTTATTGGAAGAAAGTGGTGGAAAGACGACGATCTCCACGCCAGCTGGAGCAGAAGCGATGCAGTGCACATGCCAGGCCTCTAGGAGGCAGTCACACTTTAACAACACACCCAGGTGTGTTAAATGGGGGTAGGAGTAGCTTGTGGGGTACATGGAGACACTCCAAGGGGACAAAAGAAATAAAAAACAGTGATAACATGTTCCATGACAGCAGTCATTCACTTCAGGTGCTCAGGACTACTACACATAAACATGTATGTGAAAATCTGGCGCTTGGGGTGGGCTCCAGGGGTCAAGGCCCGCCCATTCACAAGTCAGGCCAACCTATCCAGCATTTTCATTTTGATTAATATACTTTTATAGACACACTACAGAACTTTGCCATGTCCCCGTCAGCGCCCCCCATCGACGGCTAACCCAGCCTCCACCCTGCATCCTGCCTGACCTGTCAGCTCTCTCCAGCCAGCAGAAGACCATCTCACCACGACTCTGGTTTTCTCTCTTTAATCTTCAGCCAGTTCCTTATTATACCGTGAAGCCAAATGTTGCGTCCCAGATGTAAACGTAGCCCAGAGGAACTAAGCTTCCTGAATTAAGTTTAATTTTTTAAAAAGAATGTATTTTTATTTATTTATTTCATTCATTTATTCATTATCCTAACTGCTTCGTCCAATGAAGGGTCGTGGAGAAGCTGGAGCCTATCCCAGCAGTCTTTGGGTGAAAGGCAGGGTACACCCTGGACAGCTTGCAGTCCATCACAGAGACACACAGAGACAAACAACCACTCACTCCTATGTGCCAGGATGTGTGTGTGTTTGTTTAAACTATGTGTGTTTTCAGTCACCAAATCCCACGATGACATGAAGAACGTAACGATCCTGGAAAGTTATATTTGGTGTGACGTTATCGGTTGGTTTCGGTGAAGCAGTCGCAGACGGATGTGACCGGACAGTGGACATAAGGAACGGTGATCACACGAGGACAGGAACATGTCTCAGGTGTGTATCTCCATACTCAGGCAGGCTGTGGTGGTTAAACCTGCACTGTTGGAACTGAGGAGACACTATTCTCTTCCACTGGTCCTAGCTTTGTGCTGGTTTGGAGGTGACGTTCAGGTAAGGGTGAAAACGGTTCATGAGTTCCTCTTTGATCGCTGGAAACCAGCAGGGTCCAAATCCCAGAGTAAAAACTGGCTTAAGTCTCGTGCCAGTAAAACCTCCTGCGCAGGGCCCGCCGGCGGTCCATCTCCCGCTTGTTACAGCAGCTCTACAGATGTGACGAGAACGAGATTAAGTTTGTATTCCACAGATCTGCTTTTGTAGTGCAGCCGAAGATTTCAGAGAGACCAGGATCTAGTTGGAATTATTGGACTTAGATTTCTAAAAGTAACTTAACTGTTCCTCCTCTGGGAGATTACTGTCCAACACATCGCCTTAGAAAGGAAATGACAAAGTGGACCCAGGGGATTTTCTCCTCCCAGGATAATAAGACGCAGTAAAACGGTTGTCATTAACTTCCTGTTTTCTCATCTAACATCACAGGGCTCTGAAGACTCGGATAAAACTGGATGCTGAGAGGACAGAGCCTCTTAAGACCTTAAAGAGAACGAGTTAATCTCATCTGACTGCTGAAAAACACTCATGTTCTTTATAAATCTGAAGCTCCGCCTCGTCTGCCTGCCGCAGGGCATCTTACATGATTTATTCTCAAACTGACAGTAACAAAGGAGAAAACAGAAATATTTAACCCCTTGTTTGCCGTTTGGTTTATGTGGAACCTCCCAGCTATGAGACAAGAAGAGACACCTGGAAAGGTCTCTCGTCCATCTCAGGGCCAACGCAGAGAGACAAGCAACTCCTACCTAGGGAGAATTTAGATCAGGAGTGTCCACTTCCGGTCCTGGAGATCCACTATCTGGCATCTCTTCTCCGACGCGGCCGAATCAAGAGAGAACCCAACATCCACGGAGAGAACATGCAGACTCCTCACAGAAAGCTGCTGTTTTCCCATCCGGAGCTGCACGGGGAGCTGTGGGAGGGAAAAAACCCTCCAACAGGACCAGGACCAGAACCAGGACCAGGACCAGGACCAGGGAGCTGTGGGAGGGAAAAAACCCTCCAACAGGACCAGGACCAGAACCAGGACCAGGACCAGGGAGCTGTGGGAGGGAAAAAACCCTCCAACAGGACCAGGACCAGAACCAGGACCAGGACCAGGACCAGGGAGCTGTGGGAGGGAAAAAACCCTCCAACAGGACCAGGACCAGGACCAGGACCAGGACCAGGGAGCTGTGGGAGGGAAAAAACCCTCCAACAGGACTAGGACCAGAACCAGGACCAGGACCAGGACCAGGGAGCTGTGGGAGGGAAAAAACCCTCCAACAGGACCAGGACCAGAACCAGGACCAGGACCAGGACCAGGGAGCTGTGGGAGGGAAAAAACCCTCCAACAGGACCAGGACCAGAACCAGGACCGGGACCAGGGAGCTGTGGGAGGGAAAAAACCCTCCAACAGGACCAGGACCAGAACCAGGACCAGGACCAGGACCAGGGAGCTGTGGGAGGGAAAAAACCCTCCAACAGGACCAGGACCAGAACCAGGACCAGGACCAGGGAGCTGTGGGAGGGAAAAAACCCTCCAACAGGACCAGGACCAGAACCAGGACCAGGACCAGGGAGCTGTGGGAGGGAAAAAACCCTCCAACAGGACCAGGACCAGAACCAGGACCAGGACCAGGGAGCTGTGGGAGGGAAAAAACCCTCCAACAGGACCAGGACCAGAACCAGGACCAGGACCAGGGAGCTGTGGGAGGGAAAAAACCCTCCAACAGGACCAGGACCAGAACCAGGACCAGGACCAGGGAGCTGTGGGAGGGAAAAAACCCTCCAACAGGACCAGGACCAGAACCAGGACCAGGACCAGGGAGCTGTGGGAGGGAAAAAACCCTCCAACAGGACCAGAACCAGGACCAGGACCAGGGAGCTGTGGGAGGGAAAAAACCCTCCAACAGGACCAGAACCAGGACCAGGACCAGGGAGCTGTGGGAGGGAAAAAACCCTCCAACAGGACCAGGACCAGAACCAGGACCAGGACCAGGACCAGGGAGCTGTGGGAGGGAAAAAACCCTCCAACAGGACCAGGACCAGAACCAGGACCAGGACCAGGGACCTGTGGGAGGGAAAAAACCCTCCAACAGGACCAGGACCAGAACCAGGACCAGGGAGCTGTGGGAGGGAAAAAACCCTCCAACAGGACCAGGACCAGAACCAGGACCAGGACCAGGGAGCTGTGGGAGGGAAAAAACCCTCCAACAGGACCAGAACCAGGACCAGGACCAGGACCAGGACCTGGATGAGGACCAGGACCTGGCCAAGGACCAGAACCAGGACCAGGACCAGGACCTGGCTGAGGACCAGAACCAGGACCAGGACCAGGACCTGGCTGAGGACCAGAACCAGGACCAGGACCAGGACCTGGCTGAGGACCAGAACCAGGACCAGGACCAGGACCTGGCTGAGGACTAGGACCAGAACCAGGACCAGGACCTGGCTGAGGACCAGAACCAGGACCAGGACCAGGACCTGGCTGAGGACCAGAACCAGGACCAGGACCAGGACCTGGCTGAGGACCAGGACCAGGACCAGGACCAGGACCTGGCTGAGGACCAGGACCAGGGCCAAGACCAGGACCTGGCTGAGGACCAGAACCAGGACCAGGACCAAGACCAGGACCTGGATGAGGACCAGAACCAGGACCAGGACCAGGGAGCTGTGGGAGGGAAAAAACCCTCCAACAGGACCAGGACCAGAACCAGGACCAGGACCAGGACCTGGTTGAGGACCAGGACCAGAACCAGGACCAGGACCTGGCTGAGGACCAGAACCAGGACCAGGACCAGGACCTGGCTGAGGACCAGGACCAGGACCAGGACCTGGCTGAGGACCAGAACCAGGACCAGGACCTGGCTGAGGACCAGGACCAGGACCAGGACCAGGACCTGGCTGAGGACCAGGACCAGGACCAGGACCTGGCTGAGGACCAGGACCAGGACCAGGACCAGGACCTGGCTGAGGACCAGGACCAGGACCAGGACCTGGCTCAGGCAGGACGGCCATTTGCCTCGACCAGTTGGAGGCGGAGATGATGGGAAGGACCAACAGGCACGGCGACTTCTACCCCAGAAAGCTGCTGAGAGAGAAGTAATGATGCCGACACGGTCATACGTGTGAGGATGATGAAGAAAGGTAAACATGGAAGGAGCCCAGTGCCTGTCCTATTTGTTTATATTCTGTTTCCTCTTATTTTCTTCTATCAAATTATTTAATCCCATATTATTTAATCATTTTCTGATTATTTCATCTGTTATTTTATTTAGTTCCCCAAGCTGCCAGGCATGTGTTTTTGTGCAGGCTGACATGGATTCTCCAGTTTTCCTGATGGTGGGGGTTCAGACAGCGCTCCAACACATTGTTTTATGTACATGGGCGTAGATGTGTGTGTGCCGCCTTTGTGTATGTAGATATATGTGCATATGTGTCCTTAAAATGATGTTTGTGTATATAAACATTCATTCATTCATCCTAATCGCTTAATCCAATGAAGGGTTGTGTGGCAGCTGGAGCCTATCCCAGCAGGGTAGCCCGACAGCTCTGTTGCGTGTGCGTCACCTCCAACCGCTTTTGTTTTGTTTTGTATTTATTGTTTTACAAATGTTATTCTGCTGTAATTCCTCTGCTGCACACGTTGCTCATAACAGGTAAAAATATAAAAATGTTTTTAAAAAAGGTTCAAACCTTTGTTTTCAGCAGCAGGAGACAATCATTTTACACACACACACAAACTACAACAAACAGATAAATTTCTCATTTTCTCATTAAAAACTACACAAAGAAGCTTTACAGAGTAAATCAGAGTATTGATTCGGTTCTAATAAGATCAGAATAACTGATCAGAAAAAACTTACATGAAAGGAAACATTGACTGAAGTCCAACTGGACTGAGGGAGGCATACACACACAAAGCAGGAAATCTAGTTTTATATTAACTTTAATGTAAAGATAGAAAGTCTGCTGGCAGCTTAAAGGATTAATGTGTTCAGTCACACTGCTTCCACTTTTATTTGCATACACACTGACTAAGCTAGCTTAATACAGAGTGACCTCTTATCATCGCTGCTTCACATTCTGCCTCACATGTAGAGGGAGCGTTTTATTCTTTTCATGTAGTTTTCCAGAACGCTGGGATTTAGGAACAGATAATAAAATACAGGTTGAACTGAAGATGGTTTGAAAAAGGAAAATATGAGGTCAGGTAGCGTTAGCATGATTTAAGACAGAAGGCAGAGAGAACAGTCAACATTTTGTAAGGGAACACTTCAACCGCGACTCCCTTTAGCTTAATTTGTTGTGTACTGGATAAATACTGCTACTCCGCCTTCAGCGAAGGCAGACGCTTTTTCCTTTGCTCCATTTCTCCCTCCCACCCTGGCCTGCTACTTTGTTCCATCTGACACAGAGCTTCACTTTACATCTTATTCCTTAAAATTTCTACATCATGGATCTGATCGGATCGTCTTTCAGCGCAATCGATCAAATTTTTTCATCCCGGATTTCGGACAGAGGGGAGCCTGCATATCCTGAGAAGACGCTTCCGGCTGGATACGTTCCGGACTCATGGGCCAGGTGGATATGTCTGGGGGTTCTGTCCTCTGAGGACGTGGAGGATGTTTACATCTTTGGATTATTGGTGATCGGGATTCTGCTGATTGCAGATTTCTGATCAACCCAAAGACCCATGAGATTCTGGCAGCAACTGGCCAGCTGCCAGAATTCTGCAACGGAACGTGCCGAGCTAGCAGTGCAGACTCTTGTGTTGACCAGACTACACCGTAAGCAGGATACCAGCCTGGTCCAACCTGGCCAACTGGTGGCGGTTCCGGAGCTGGTCCCCAGAACTGATTCCAGCATTGAGCGGATGTCTACTTGTATCGGTGGAAATTGACCCCCCTGAATATCAGGCTGTTTGGAGCTGCCAGCATGTGAGACCAGTCATGGACTCAAGGCCGAGGGCAAAATATTTTCCTGGCCTGAAACTTAAATAATCATCTAGATTCGGCTTCCTAGCGGCCTTGGGCCGACGCAACCCCCGCTGAGAATGGATGGGATGTTCATTGACACTCTGTCCTCCTCCCCTGTGCCCCTCCCTCACCCTGTGACTCACTGCCTTCCTTGACTGTGTTATCTATTGTCTGACTTTGTGCTTATGTGTATATGAGGTGTTTTTTTGTCTCTCCAGACTGCACCTTCATGAGGCACAGTCTGGAGGTACCTGTTTTTCGCCCTCCACCGTAAATCCTAATGTACCTCTGTTCTTATCTGTTGTAAGGCTGGATTTCCACTGCAAGGCCTAGGCTACCCGGACCAGTGACCTGTGCATAATGTTAAATATTTGTCTGTTAAATCTTGGACGAGTTGTTCCTGAGCTTAAATTTCCCCTCAGGGATGGATAAAGTTTACTCAACCCAAACCTAAATATGCAACGTCCAGTTAACCTCTTCCTACCCACTCGAAAAAGAGTGTGAGATGTTTACACACGTCAGCAAGCAGCAATGCTAACATGTAGCATAGCAGCATGCAACTCGGCTAAAAGAGTTTCTGTCATATGAAAGTAGAGACTGATGGTTAAAACACATCTGTCTCGTCGCTGTAGGACAGAAACTCTGGAAGACCTCTGTCTCGTTGCCGTGGGACAGAAACTCTGGAGGACATCTGTCTCGTCTCCGTGGGACAGAAACTCTGGAAGACGTCTGTCTCGTCTCCGTGGGACAGAAACTCTGAAAGACGTCTGTCTCGTCGCCGTGGGACAGAAACTCTGGAAGACGTCTGTCTCGTCGCCGTGGGACAGAAACTCTGGAAGACGTCTGTCTCGTCGCTGTAGGACAGAAACTCTGGAAGACCTCTGTCTCGTTGCCGTGGGACAGAAACTCTGGAGGACATCTGTCTCGTCTCCGTGGGACAGAAACTCTGGAAGACGTCTGTCTCGTCTCCGTGGGACAGAAACTCTGGAAGACGTCTGTCTCGTCGCCGTGGGACAGAAACTCTGGAAGACGTCTGTCTCGTCGCCGTGGGACAGAAACTCTGGAAGACGTCTGTCTCGTCATGGTGGGACAGAAACTCTGGAAGACTTCTGTCTCGTCATGGTGGGACAGAAACTCTGGAAGACTTCTGTCTCGTCATAGTGGGACAGAAACTCTGGAAGACGTCTGTCTCGTCATGGTGGGACAGAAACTCTGGAAGACGTCTGTCTCGTCTCCGTGGGACAGAAACTCTGGAAGACGTCTGTCTCGTCGCCGTGGGACAGAAACTCTGGAAGACGTCTGTCTCGTCGCCGTGGGACAGAAACTCTGGAAGACGTCTGTCTCGTCATGGTGGGACAGAAACTCTGGAAGACTTCTGTCTCGTCATGGTGGGACAGAAACTCTGGAAGACTTCTGTCTCGTCATAGTGGGACAGAAACTCTGGAAGACGTCTGTCTCGTCATGGTGGGACAGAAACTCTGGAAGACGTCTGTCTCGTCATGGTGGGACAGAAACTCTGGAAGATGTCTGTCTCGTCGCCGTGGGACAGAAACTCTGGAAGACGTCTGTCTCGTCGCCGTGGGACAGAAACTCTGGAAGACGTCTGTCTCGTCGCCGTGGGACAGAAACTCTGGAAGACGTCTGTCTCGTCGCCTTGGGACAGATACTCTGGAAGACGTCTGTCTCGTCGCCGTGGGACAGAAACTCTGGAAGACATCTGTCTCGTCGCCGTGGGAAATAAAGTTTGGAAGACGTCTGTCTCGTCGCTGTGGGACAGAAACTCTGGAAGACCTCTGTCTCGTCATGGTGGGACAGAAACTCTGGAAGACATCTGTCTCGTCATGGTGGGACAGAAACTGTGGAAGACGTCTGTCTCGTCATAGTGGGACAGAAACTCTGGAAGACGTCTGTCTCGTCGCCGTGGGACAGAAACTCTGGAAGACGTCTGTCTCGTCATGGTGGGACAGAAACTCTGGAAGACTTCTGTCTCGTCATGGTGGGACAGAAACTCTGGAAGACGTCTGTCTCGTCATAGTGGGACAGAAACTCTGGAAGACGTCTGTCTCGTCGCCTTGGGACAGAAACTCTGGAAGACGTCTGTCTCGTCGCCGTGGGACAGAAACTCTGGAAGACATCTGTCTCGTCGCCGTGGGAAATAAAGTCAGGAAGACGTCTGTCTCGTCATGGTGGGACAGAAACTCTGGAAGACTTCTGTCTCGTCATGGTGGGACAGAAACTCTGGAAGACATCTGTCTCATCGCCGTGGGACAGAAACTCTGGAACACGTCTGTCTCGTCGCCGTGGGACAGAAACTCTGGAACACGTCTGTCTCGTCGCCGTGGGACAGAAACTCTGGAACACGTCTGTCTCGTCGCCGTGGGACAGAAACTCTGGAAGACGTCTGTCTCGTCGCCGTGGGACAGAAACTCTGGAAGACGTCTGTCTCGTCTCCGTGGGACAGAAACTCTGGAAGACGTCTGTCTCGTCATAGTGGGACAGAAACTCTGGAAGACGTCTATCTCGTCATGGTGGGACAGAAACTCTGGAAGACGTCTGTCTCGTCATAGTGGGACAGAAACTCTGGAAGACATCTGTCTCGTCGCCGTGGGACAGAAACTCTGGAAGACGTCTGTCTCATCGCCGTGGGACAGAAACTCTGGAAGACGTCTGTCTCGTCATGGTGGGACAGAAACTCTGGAAGACGTCTGTCTCGTCGCCGTGGGACAGAAACTCTGGAAGACGTCTGTCTCGTCGCCATGGGACAGAAACTCTGGAAGACGTCTGTCTCGTCTCTGTGGGACAGAAACTCTGGAAGACGTCTGTCTCATCGCCGTGGGACAGAAACTCTGGAAGACGTCTGTCTCGTCGCCGTGGGACAGAAGCTCTGGAAGACGTCTGTCTCGTCGCCTTGGGACAGATACTCTGGAAGACGTCTGTCTCGTCGCCGTGGGACAGAAACTCTGGAAGACATCTGTCTCGTCGCCGTGGGAAATAAAGTTTGGAAGACGTCTGTCTCGTCGCTGTGGGACAGAAACTCTGGAAGACCTCTGTCTCGTCATGGTGGGACAGAAACTCTGGAAGACATCTGTCTCGTCATGGTGGGACAGAAACTGTGGAAGACGTCTGTCTCGTCATAGTGGGACAGAAACTCTGGAAGACGTCTGTCTCGTCGCCGTGGGACAGAAACTCTGGAAGACGTCTGTCTCGTCATGGTGGGACAGAAACTCTGGAAGACTTCTGTCTCGTCATGGTGGGACAGAAACTCTGGAAGACGTCTGTCTCGTCATAGTGGGACAGAAACTCTGGAAGACGTCTGTCTCGTCGCCTTGGGACAGAAACTCTGGAAGACGTCTGTCTCGTCGCCGTGGGACAGAAACTCTGGAAGACATCTGTCTCGTCGCCGTGGGAAATAAAGTCAGGAAGACGTCTGTCTCGTCATGGTGGGACAGAAACTCTGGAAGACTTCTGTCTCGTCATGGTGGGACAGAAACTCTGGAAGACATCTGTCTCATCGCCGTGGGACAGAAACTCTGGAACACGTCTGTCTCGTCGCCGTGGGACAGAAACTCTGGAACACGTCTGTCTCGTCGCCGTGGGACAGAAACTCTGGAAGATGTCTGTCTCGTCGCCGTGGGACAGAAACTCTGGAAGACGTCTGTCTCGTCTCCGTGGGACAGAAACTCTGGAAGACGTCTGTCTCGTCATAGTGGGACAGAAACTCTGGAAGACGTCTATCTCGTCATGGTGGGACAGAAACTCTGGAAGACGTCTGTCTCGTCATAGTGGGACAGAAACTCTGGAAGACATCTGTCTCGTCGCCGTGGGACAGAAACTCTGGAAGACGTCTGTCTCATCGCCGTGGGACAGAAACTCTGGAAGACGTCTGTCTCGTCATGGTGGGACAGAAACTCTGGAAGACGTCTGTCTCGTCGCCGTGGGACAGAAACTCTGGAAGACGTCTGTCTCGTCGCCATGGGACAGAAACTCTGGAAGACGTCTGTCTCGTCTCTGTGGGACAGAAACTCTGGAAGACGTCTGTCTCATCGCCGTGGGACAGAAACTCTGGAAGACATCTGTCTCGTCGCCGTGGGAAATAAAGTCTGGAAGACGTCTGTCTCGTCGCTGTGGGACAGAAACTCTGGAAGACCTCTGTCTCGTCATGGTGGGACAGAAACTCTGGAAGACATCTGTCTCGTCATGGTGGGACAGAAACTCTGGAAGACGTCTGTCTCGTCATAGTGGGACAGAAACTCTGGAAGACGTCTGTCTCGTCGCCGTGGGACAGAAACTCTGGAAGACGTCTGTCTCGTCATGGTGGGACAGAAACTCTGGAAGACTTCTGTCTCGTCATGGTGGGACAGAAACTCTGGAAGACGTCTGTCTCGTCATAGTGGGACAGAAACTCTGGAAGACGTCTGTCTCGTCATGGTGGGACAGAAACTCTGGAAGACGTCTGTCTCGTCGCCGTGGGACAGAAACTCTGGAAGACATCTGTCTCGTCGCCGTGGGACAGAAACTCTGGAAGACGTCTGTCTCGTCATGGTGGGACAGAAACTCTGGAAGATGTCTGTCTCGTCGCCGTGGGACAGAAACTCTGGAAGACGTCTGTCTCGTCGCCGTGGGACAGAAACTCTGGAAGACGTCTGTCTCGTCGCCGTGGGACAGAAACTCTGGAAGACGTCTGTCTCGTCGCCGTGGGACAGAAACTCTGGAAGACGTCTGTCTCGTCGCCTTGGGACAGAAACTCTGGAAGACGTCTGTCTCGTCGCCGTGGGACAGAAACTCTGGAAGACATCTGTCTCGTCGCCGTGGGAAATAAAGTCTGGAAGACGTCTGTCTCGTCGCCGTGGGAAATAAAGTCTGGAAGACCTCTGTCTCGTTGCCGTGGGACAGAAACTCTGGAGGACATCTGTCTCGTCTCCGTGGGACAGAAACTCTGGAAGACGTCTGTCTCGTCGCCGTGGGACAGAAACTCTGGAAGACGTCTGTCTCGTCGCCGTGGGACAGAAACTCTGGAAGACGTCTGTCTCGTCATGGTGGGACAGAAACTCTGGAAGATGTCTGTCTCGTCGCCGTGGGACAGAAACTCTGGAAGACGTCTGTCTCGTCGCCGTGGGACAGAAACTCTGGAAGACGTCTGTCTCGTCGCCGTGGGACAGAAACTCTGGAAGACGTCTGTCTCGTCGCCGTGGGACAGAAACTCTGGAAGACGTCTGTCTCGTCGCCGTGGGACAGAAACTCTGGAAGACGTCTGTCTCGTCGCCGTGGGACAGAAACTCTGGAAGACGTCTGTCTCGTCGCCGTGGGACAGAAACTCTGGAAGACGTCTGTCTCGTCGCCTTGGGACAGAAACTCTGGAAGACGTCTGTCTCGTCGCCGTGGGACAGAAACTCTGGAAGACATCTGTCTCGTCGCCGTGGGAAATAAAGTCTGGAAGACGTCTGTCTCGTCGCCGTGGGAAATAAAGTCTGGAAGACCTCTGTCTCGTCATGGTGGGACAGAAACTCTGGAGGACATCTGTCTCGTCTCCGTGGGACAGAAACTCTGGAAGACGTCTGTCTCGTCGCCGTGGGACAGAAACTCTGGAAGACGTCTGTCTCGTCGCCGTGGGACAGAAACTCTGGAAGACGTCTGTCTCGTCGCCGTGGGACAGAAACTCTGGAAGACGTCTGTCTCGTCGCCGTGGGACAGAAACTCTGGAAGACGTCTGTCTCGTCGCCGTGGGACAGAAACTCTGGAAGACGTCTGTCTCGTCGCCTTGGGACAGAAACTCTGGAAGACGTCTGTCTCGTCGCCGTGGGACAGAAACTCTGGAAGACATCTGTCTCGTCGCCGTGGGAAATAAAGTCTGGAAGACGTCTGTCTCGTCGCCGTGGGAAATAAAGTCTGGAAGACCTCTGTCTCGTTGCCGTGGGACAGAAACTCTGGAGGACATCTGTCTCGTCTCCGTGGGACAGAAACTCTGGAAGACGTCTGTCTCGTCGCCGTGGGACAGAAACTCTGGAAGACGTCTGTCTCGTCGCCGTGGGAAATAAAGTCTGGAAGACCTCTGTCTCGTTGCCGTGGGACAGAAACTCTGGAGGACATCTGTCTCGTCTCCGTGGGACAGAAACTCTGGAAGACGTCTGTCTCGTCGCCGTGGGACAGAAACTCTGGAAGACGTCTGTCTCGTCGCCGTGGGACAGAAACTCTGGAAGACGTCTGTCTCGTCATGGTGGGACAGAAACTCTGGAAGATGTCTGTCTCGTCGCCGTGGGACAGAAACTCTGGAAGACGTCTGTCTCGTCGCCGTGGGACAGAAACTCTGGAAGACGTCTGTCTCGTCGCCGTGGGACAGAAACTCTGGAAGACGTCTGTCTCGTCGCCGTGGGACAGAAACTCTGGAAGACGTCTGTCTCGTCGCCGTGGGACAGAAACTCTGGAAGACGTCTGTCTCGTCGCCGTGGGACAGAAACTCTGGAAGACGTCTGTCTCGTCGCCGTGGGACAGAAACTCTGGAAGACGTCTGTCTCGTCGCCTTGGGACAGAAACTCTGGAAGACGTCTGTCTCGTCGCCGTGGGACAGAAACTCTGGAAGACATCTGTCTCGTCGCCGTGGGAAATAAAGTCTGGAAGACGTCTGTCTCGTCGCCGTGGGAAATAAAGTCTGGAAGACCTCTGTCTCGTCATGGTGGGACAGAAACTCTGGAGGACATCTGTCTCGTCTCCGTGGGACAGAAACTCTGGAAGACGTCTGTCTCGTCGCCGTGGGACAGAAACTCTGGAAGACGTCTGTCTCGTCGCCGTGGGACAGAAACTCTGGAAGACGTCTGTCTCGTCGCCGTGGGACAGAAACTCTGGAAGACGTCTGTCTCGTCGCCGTGGGACAGAAACTCTGGAAGACGTCTGTCTCGTCGCCGTGGGACAGAAACTCTGGAAGACGTCTGTCTCGTCGCCTTGGGACAGAAACTCTGGAAGACGTCTGTCTCGTCGCCGTGGGACAGAAACTCTGGAAGACATCTGTCTCGTCGCCGTGGGAAATAAAGTCTGGAAGACGTCTGTCTCGTCGCCGTGGGAAATAAAGTCTGGAAGACCTCTGTCTCGTTGCCGTGGGACAGAAACTCTGGAGGACATCTGTCTCGTCTCCGTGGGACAGAAACTCTGGAAGACGTCTGTCTCGTCGCCGTGGGACAGAAACTCTGGAAGACGTCTGTCTCGTCGCCGTGGGACAGAAACTCTGGAAGACGTCTGTCTCGTCGCCGTGGGACAGAAACTCTGGAAGACGTCTGTCTCGTCGCCGTGGGACAGAAACTCTGGAAGACGTCTGTCTCGTCGCCTTGGGACAGAAACTCTGGAAGACGTCTGTCTCGTCGCCGTGGGACAGAAACTCTGGAAGACATCTGTCTCGTCGCCGTGGGAAATAAAGTCTGGAAGACGTCTGTCTCGTCGCCGTGGGACAGAAACTCTGGAAGACATCTGTCTCGTTGCCGTGGGAAATAAAGTCTGGAAGACCTCTGTCTCGTTGCCGTGGGACAGAAACTCTGGAGGACATCTGTCTCGTCTCCGTGGGACAGAAACTCTGGAAGACGTCTGTCTCGTCGCCGTGGGACAGAAACTCTGGAAGACGTCTGTCTCGTCGCCGTGGGACAGAAACTCTGGAAGACGTCTGTCTCGTCATGGTGGGACAGAAACTCTGGAAGATGTCTGTCTCGTCATGGTGGGACAGAAACTCTGGAAGACGTCTGTCTCGTCATAGTGGGACAGAAACTCTGGAAGACTTCTGTCTCGTCATGGTGGGACAGAAACTCTGGAAGACGTCTGTCTCGTCATAGTGGGACAGAAACTCTGGAAGACGTCTGTCTCGTCATGGTGGGACAGAAACTCTGGAAGACGTCTGTCTCGTCATGGTGGGACAGAAACTCTGGAAGACATCTGTCTCGTCGCCGTGGGACAGAAACTCTGGAAGACGTCTGTCTCGTCATGGTGGGACAGAAACTCTGGAAGACGTATGTCTCGTCGCCGTGGGACAGAAACTCTGGAAGACGTCTGTCTCGTCGCCGTGGGACAGAAACTCTGGAAGACGTCTGTCTCGTCATGGTGGGACAGAAACTCTGGAAGACGTCTGTCTCGTCATAGTGGGACAGAAACTCTGGAAGACGTCTGTCTCGTCATGGTGGGACAGAAACTCTGGAAGATGTCTGTCTCGTCATGGTGGGACAGAAACTCTGGAAGACGTCTGTCTCGTCATAGTGGGACAGAAACTCTGGAAGACGTCTGTCTCGTCATGGTGGGACAGAAACTCTGGAAGACGTCTGTCTCGTCATGGTGGGACAGAAACTCTGGAAGATGTCTGTCTCGTCATGGTGGGACAGAAACTCTGGAAGACGTCTGTCTCGTCATGGTGGGACAGAAACTCTGGAAGACGTCTGTCTCGTCATGGTGGGACAGAAACTCTGGAAGACGTCTGTCTCGTCATGGTGGGACAGAAACTCTGGAAGACGTCTGTCTCGTCGCCGTGGGACAGAAACTCTGGAAGACGTCTGTCTCGTCGCCATGGGACAGAAACTCTGGAAGACGTCTGTCTCGTCTCTGTGGGACAGAAACTCTGGAAGACGTCTGTCTCATCGCCGTGGGACAGAAACTCTGGAAGACATCTGTCTCGTCGCCGTGGGAAATAAAGTCTGGAAGACGTCTGTCTCGTCGCTGTGGGACAGAAACTCTGGAAGACCTCTGTCTCGTCATGGTGGGACAGAAACTCTGGAAGACATCTGTCTCGTCATGGTGGGACAGAAACTCTGGAAGACGTCTGTCTCGTCATAGTGGGACAGAAACTCTGGAAGACGTCTGTCTCGTCGCCGTGGGACAGAAACTCTGGAAGACGTCTGTCTCGTCATGGTGGGACAGAAACTCTGGAAGACTTCTGTCTCGTCATGGTGGGACAGAAACTCTGGAAGACGTCTGTCTCGTCATAGTGGGACAGAAACTCTGGAAGACGTCTGTCTCGTCATGGTGGGACAGAAACTCTGGAAGACGTCTGTCTCGTCGCCGTGGGACAGAAACTCTGGAAGACATCTGTCTCGTCGCCGTGGGACAGAAACTCTGGAAGGCGTCTGTCTCGTCATGGTGGGACAGAAACTCTGGAAGATGTCTGTCTCGTCGCCGTGGGACAGAAACTCTGGAAGACGTCTGTCTCGTCGCCGTGGGACAGAAACTCTGGAAGACGTCTGTCTCGTCGCCGTGGGACAGAAACTCTGGAAGACGTCTGTCTCGTCATGGTGGGACAGAAACTCTGGAAGACTTCTGTCTCGTCATGGTGGGACAGAAACTCTGGAAGACTTCTGTCTCGTCATAGTGGGACAGAAACTCTGGAAGACGTCTGTCTCGTCATGGTGGGACAGAAACTCTGGAAGACGTCTGTCTCGTCATAGTGGGACAGAAACTCTGGAAGACTTCTGTCTCGTCATGGTGGGACAGAAACTCTGGAAGACGTCTGTCTCGTCATAGTGGGACAGAAACTCTGGAAGACGTCTGTCTTGTCATGGTGGGACAGAAACTCTGGAAGACGTCTGTCTCGTCATGGTGGGACAGAAACTCTGGAAGACATCTGTCTCGTCGCCGTGGGACAGAAACTCTGGAAGACGTCTGTCTCGTCATGGTGGGACAGAAACTCTGGAAGACGTATGTCTCGTCGCCGTGGGACAGAAACTCTGGAAGACGTCTGTCTCGTCGCCGTGGGACAGAAACTCTGGAAGACGTCTGTCTCGTCATGGTGGGACAGAAACTCTGGAAGACGTCTGTCTCGTCATAGTGGGACAGAAACTCTGGAAGACGTCTGTCTCGTCATGGTGGGACAGAAACTCTGGAAGATGTCTGTCTCGTCATGGTGGGACAGAAACTCTGGAAGACGTCTGTCTCGTCATAGTGGGACAGAAACTCTGGAAGACGTCTGTCTCGTCATGGTGGGACAGAAACTCTGGAAGACGTCTGTCTCGTCATGGTGGGACAGAAACTCTGGAAGATGTCTGTCTCGTCATGGTGGGACAGAAACTCTGGAAGACGTCTGTCTCGTCATGGTGGGACAGAAACTCTGGAAGACGTCTGTCTCGTCATGGTGGGACAGAAACTCTGGAAGACGTCTGTCTCGTCATGGTGGGACAGAAACTCTGGAAGACGTCTGTCTCGTCGCCGTGGGACAGAAACTCTGGAAGACGTCTGTCTCGTCGCCATGGGACAGAAACTCTGGAAGACGTCTGTCTCGTCTCTGTGGGACAGAAACTCTGGAAGACGTCTGTCTCATCGCCGTGGGACAGAAACTCTGGAAGACATCTGTCTCGTCGCCGTGGGAAATAAAGTCTGGAAGACGTCTGTCTCGTCGCTGTGGGACAGAAACTCTGGAAGACCTCTGTCTCGTCATGGTGGGACAGAAACTCTGGAAGACATCTGTCTCGTCATGGTGGGACAGAAACTCTGGAAGACGTCTGTCTCGTCATAGTGGGACAGAAACTCTGGAAGACGTCTGTCTCGTCGCCGTGGGACAGAAACTCTGGAAGACGTCTGTCTCGTCATGGTGGGACAGAAACTCTGGAAGACTTCTGTCTCGTCATGGTGGGACAGAAACTCTGGAAGACGTCTGTCTCGTCATAGTGGGACAGAAACTCTGGAAGACGTCTGTCTCGTCATGGTGGGACAGAAACTCTGGAAGACGTCTGTCTCGTCGCCGTGGGACAGAAACTCTGGAAGACATCTGTCTCGTCGCCGTGGGACAGAAACTCTGGAAGGCGTCTGTCTCGTCATGGTGGGACAGAAACTCTGGAAGATGTCTGTCTCGTCGCCGTGGGACAGAAACTCTGGAAGACGTCTGTCTCGTCGCCGTGGGACAGAAACTCTGGAAGACGTCTGTCTCGTCGCCGTGGGACAGAAACTCTGGAAGACGTCTGTCTCGTCGCCGTGGGACAGAAACTCTGGAAGACGTCTGTCTCGTCATAGTGGGACAGAAACTCTGGAAGACGTCTATCTCGTCATGGTGGGACAGAAACTCTGGAAGACGTCTGTCTCGTCATAGTGGGACAGAAACTCTGGAAGACATCTGTCTCGTCGCCGTGGGACAGAAACTCTGGAAGACGTCTGTCTCATCGCCGTGGGACAGAAACTCTGGAAGACGTCTGTCTCGTCATGGTGGGACAGAAACTCTGGAAGACGTCTGTCTCGTCGCCGTGGGACAGAAACTCTGGAAGACGTCTGTCTCGTCGCCATGGGACAGAAACTCTGGAAGACGTCTGTCTCGTCTCTGTGGGACAGAAACTCTGGAAGACGTCTGTCTCATCGCCGTGGGACAGAAACTCTGGAAGACATCTGTCTCGTCGCCGTGGGAAATAAAGTCTGGAAGACGTCTGTCTCGTCGCTGTGGGACAGAAACTCTGGAAGACCTCTGTCTCGTCATGGTGGGACAGAAACTCTGGAAGACATCTGTCTCGTCATGGTGGGACAGAAACTCTGGAAGACGTCTGTCTCGTCATAGTGGGACAGAAACTCTGGAAGACGTCTGTCTCGTCGCCGTGGGACAGAAACTCTGGAAGACGTCTGTCTCGTCATGGTGGGACAGAAACTCTGGAAGACTTCTGTCTCGTCATGGTGGGACAGAAACTCTAGAAGACGTCTGTCTCGTCATAGTGGGACAGAAACTCTGGAAGACGTCTGTCTCGTCATGGTGGGACAGAAACTCTGGAAGACGTCTGTCTCGTCGCCGTGGGACAGAAACTCTGGAAGACATCTGTCTCGTCGCCGTGGGACAGAAACTCTGGAAGACGTCTGTCTCGTCATGGTGGGACAGAAACTCTGGAAGATGTCTGTCTCGTCGCCGTGGGACAGAAACTCTGGAAGACGTCTGTCTCGTCGCCGTGGGACAGAAACTCTGGAAGACGTCTGTCTCGTCGCCTTGGGACAGAAACTCTGGAAGACGTCTGTCTCGTCGCCGTGGGACAGAAACTCTGGAAGACGTCTGTCTCGTCGCCTTGGGACAGAAACTCTGGAAGACGTCTGTCTCGTCGCCGTGGGACAGAAACTCTGGAAGACATCTGTCTCGTCGCCGTGGGAAATAAAGTCTGGAAGACGTCTGTCTCGTCGCCGTGGGAAATAAAGTCTGGAAGACCTCTGTCTCGTTGCCGTGGGACAGAAACTCTGGAGGACATCTGTCTCGTCTCCGTGGGACAGAAACTCTGGAAGACGTCTGTCTCGTCGCCGTGGGACAGAAACTCTGGAAGACGTCTGTCTCGTCGCCGTGGGACAGAAACTCTGGAAGACGTCTGTCTCGTCATGGTGGGACAGAAACTCTGGAAGATGTCTGTCTCGTCGCCGTGGGACAGAAACTCTGGAAGACGTCTGTCTCGTCGCCGTGGGACAGAAACTCTGGAAGACGTCTGTCTTGTCGCCGTGGGACAGAAACTCTGGAAGACGTCTGTCTCGTCGCCGTGGGACAAAAACTCTGGAAGACGTCTGTCTCGTCGCCGTGGGACAGAAACTCTGGAAGACGTCTGTCTCGTCGCCGTGGGACAGAAACTCTGGAAGACGTCTGTCTCGTCGCCGTGGGACAGAAACTCTGGAAGACGTCTGTCTCGTCGCCTTGGGACAGAAACTCTGGAAGACGTCTGTCTCGTCGCCGTGGGACAGAAACTCTGGAAGACATCTGTCTCGTCGCCGTGGGAAATAAAGTCTGGAAGACGTCTGTCTCGTCGCCGTGGGAAATAAAGTCTGGAAGACCTCTGTCTCGTCATGGTGGGACAGAAACTCTGGAGGACATCTGTCTCGTCTCCGTGGGACAGAAACTCTGGAAGACGTCTGTCTCGTCGCCGTGGGACAGAAACTCTGGAAGACGTCTGTCTCGTCGCCGTGGGACAGAAACTCTGGAAGACGTCTGTCTCGTCGCCGTGGGACAGAAACTCTGGAAGACGTCTGTCTCGTCGCCGTGGGACAGAAACTCTGGAAGACGTCTGTCTCGTCGCCGTGGGACAGAAACTCTGGAAGACGTCTGTCTCGTCGCCTTGGGACAGAAACTCTGGAAGACGTCTGTCTCGTCGCCGTGGGACAGAAACTCTGGAAGACATCTGTCTCGTCGCCGTGGGAAATAAAGTCTGGAAGACGTCTGTCTCGTCGCCGTGGGAAATAAAGTCTGGAAGACCTCTGTCTCGTTGCCGTGGGACAGAAACTCTGGAGGACATCTGTCTCGTCTCCGTGGGACAGAAACTCTGGAAGACGTCTGTCTCGTCGCCGTGGGACAGAAACTCTGGAAGACGTCTGTCTCGTCGCCGTGGGACAGAAACTCTGGAAGACGTCTGTCTCGTCGCCGTGGGACAGAAACTCTGGAAGACGTCTGTCTCGTCGCCGTGGGACAGAAACTCTGGAAGACGTCTGTCTCGTCGCCTTGGGACAGAAACTCTGGAAGACGTCTGTCTCGTCGCCGTGGGACAGAAACTCTGGAAGACATCTGTCTCGTCGCCGTGGGAAATAAAGTCTGGAAGACGTCTGTCTCGTCGCCGTGGGACAGAAACTCTGGAAGACATCTGTCTCGTCGCCGTGGGAAATAAAGTCTGGAAGACCTCTGTCTCGTTGCCGTGGGACAGAAACTCTGGAGGACATCTGTCTCGTCTCCGTGGGACAGAAACTCTGGAAGACGTCTGTCTCGTCGCCGTGGGACAGAAACTCTGGAAGACGTCTGTCTCGTCGCCGTGGGACAGAAACTCTGGAAGACGTCTGTCTCGTCATGGTGGGACAGAAACTCTGGAAGATGTCTGTCTCGTCATGGTGGGACAGAAACTCTGGAAGACGTCTGTCTCGTCATAGTGGGACAGAAACTCTGGAAGACTTCTGTCTCGTCATGGTGGGACAGAAACTCTGGAAGACGTCTGTCTCGTCATAGTGGGACAGAAACTCTGGAAGACGTCTGTCTCGTCATGGTGGGACAGAAACTCTGGAAGACGTCTGTCTCGTCATGGTGGGACAGAAACTCTGGAAGACATCTGTCTCGTCGCCGTGGGACAGAAACTCTGGAAGACGTCTGTCTCGTCATGGTGGGACAGAAACTCTGGAAGACGTATGTCTCGTCGCCGTGGGACAGAAACTCTGGAAGACGTCTGTCTCGTCGCCGTGGGACAGAAACTCTGGAAGACGTCTGTCTCGTCATGGTGGGACAGAAACTCTGGAAGACGTCTGTCTCGTCATAGTGGGACTGAAACTCTGGAAGACGTCTGTCTCGTCATGGTGGGACAGAAACTCTGGAAGATGTCTGTCTCGTCATGGTGGGACAGAAACTCTGGAAGACGTCTGTCTCGTCATAGTGGGACAGAAACTCTGGAAGACGTCTGTCTCGTCATGGTGGGACAGAAACTCTGGAAGACGTCTGTCTCGTCATGGTGGGACAGAAACTCTGGAAGATGTCTGTCTCGTCATGGTGGGACAGAAACTCTGGAAGACGTCTGTCTCGTCATGGTGGGACAGAAACTCTGGAAGACGTCTGTCTCGTCATGGTGGGACAGAAACTCTGGAAGACGTCTGTCTCGTCATGGTGGGACAGAAACTCTGGAAGACGTCTGTCTCGTCGCCGTGGGACAGAAACTCTGGAAGACGTCTGTCTCGTCGCCATGGGACAGAAACTCTGGAAGACGTCTGTCTCGTCTCTGTGGGACAGAAACTCTGGAAGACGTCTGTCTCATCGCCGTGGGACAGAAACTCTGGAAGACATCTGTCTCGTCGCCGTGGGAAATAAAGTCTGGAAGACGTCTGTCTCGTCGCTGTGGGACAGAAACTCTGGAAGACCTCTGTCTCGTCATGGTGGGACAGAAACTCTGGAAGACATCTGTCTCGTCATGGTGGGACAGAAACTCTGGAAGACGTCTGTCTCGTCATAGTGGGACAGAAACTCTGGAAGACGTCTGTCTCGTCGCCGTGGGACAGAAACTCTGGAAGACGTCTGTCTCGTCATGGTGGGACAGAAACTCTGGAAGACTTCTGTCTCGTCATGGTGGGACAGAAACTCTGGAAGACGTCTGTCTCGTCATAGTGGGACAGAAACTCTGGAAGACGTCTGTCTCGTCATGGTGGGACAGAAACTCTGGAAGACGTCTGTCTCGTCGCCGTGGGACAGAAACTCTGGAAGACATCTGTCTCGTCGCCGTGGGACAGAAACTCTGGAAGACGTCTGTCTCGTCATGGTGGGACAGAAACTCTGGAAGATGTCTGTCTCGTCGCCGTGGGACAGAAACTCTGGAAGACGTCTGTCTCGTCGCCGTGGGACAGAAACTCTGGAAGACGTCTGTCTCGTCGCCGTGGGACAGAAACTCTGGAAGACGTCTGTCTCGTCGCCGTGGGACAGAAACTCTGGAAGACGTCTGTCTCGTCGCCTTGGGACAGAAACTCTGGAAGACGTCTGTCTCGTCGCCGTGGGACAGAAACTCTGGAAGACATCTGTCTCGTCGCCGTGGGAAATAAAGTCTGGAAGACGTCTGTCTCGTCGCCGTGGGAAATAAAGTCTGGAAGACCTCTGTCTCGTTGCCGTGGGACAGAAACTCTGGAGGACATCTGTCTCGTCTCCGTGGGACAGAAACTCTGGAAGACGTCTGTCTCGTCGCCGTGGGACAGAAACTCTGGAAGACGTCTGTCTCGTCGCCGTGGGACAGAAACTCTGGAAGACGTCTGTCTCGTCATGGTGGGACAGAAACTCTGGAAGATGTCTGTCTCGTCGCCGTGGGACAGAAACTCTGGAAGACGTCTGTCTCGTCGCCGTGGGACAGAAACTCTGGAAGACGTCTGTCTCGTCGCCGTGGGACAGAAACTCTGGAAGACGTCTGTCTCGTCGCCGTGGGACAGAAACTCTGGAAGACGTCTGTCTCGTCGCCGTGGGACAGAAACTCTGGAAGACGTCTGTCTCGTCGCCTTGGGACAGAAACTCTGGAAGACGTCTGTCTCGTCGCCGTGGGACAGAAACTCTGGAAGACGTCTGTCTCGTCGCCTTGGGACAGAAACTCTGGAAGACGTCTGTCTCGTCGCCGTGGGACAGAAACTCTGGAAGACATCTGTCTCGTCGCCGTGGGAAATAAAGTCTGGAAGACGTCTGTCTCGTCGCCGTGGGAAATAAAGTCTGGAAGACCTCTGTCTCGTCATGGTGGGACAGAAACTCTGGAGGACATCTGTCTCGTCTCCGTGGGACAGAAACTCTGGAAGACGTCTGTCTCGTCGCCGTGGGACAGAAACTCTGGAAGACGTCTGTCTCGTCGCCGTGGGACAGAAACTCTGGAAGACGTCTGTCTCGTCGCCGTGGGACAGAAACTCTGGAAGACGTCTGTCTCGTCGCCGTGGGACAGAAACTCTGGAAGACGTCTGTCTCGTCGCCGTGGGACAGAAACTCTGGAAGACGTCTGTCTCGTCGCCTTGGGACAGAAACTCTGGAAGACGTCTGTCTCGTCGCCGTGGGACAGAAACTCTGGAAGACATCTGTCTCGTCGCCGTGGGAAATAAAGTCTGGAAGACGTCTGTCTCGTCGCCGTGGGAAATAAAGTCTGGAAGACCTCTGTCTCGTTGCCGTGGGACAGAAACTCTGGAGGACATCTGTCTCGTCTCCGTGGGACAGAAACTCTGGAAGACGTCTGTCTCGTCGCCGTGGGACAGAAACTCTGGAAGACGTCTGTCTCGTCGCCGTGGGACAGAAACTCTGGAAGACGTCTGTCTCGTCGCCGTGGGACAGAAACTCTGGAAGACGTCTGTCTCGTCGCCGTGGGACAGAAACTCTGGAAGACGTCTGTCTCGTCGCCTTGGGACAGAAACTCTGGAAGACGTCTGTCTCGTCGCCGTGGGACAGAAACTCTGGAAGACATCTGTCTCGTCGCCGTGGGAAATAAAGTCTGGAAGACGTCTGTCTCGTCGCCGTGGGACAGAAACTCTGGAAGACATCTGTCTCGTCGCCGTGGGAAATAAAGTCTGGAAGACCTCTGTCTCGTTGCCGTGGGACAGAAACTCTGGAGGACATCTGTCTCGTCTCCGTGGGACAGAAACTCTGGAAGACGTCTGTCTCGTCGCCGTGGGACAGAAACTCTGGAAGACGTCTGTCTCGTCGCCGTGGGACAGAAACTCTGGAAGACGTCTGTCTCGTCATGGTGGGACAGAAACTCTGGAAGATGTCTGTCTCGTCATGGTGGGACAGAAACTCTGGAAGACGTCTGTCTCGTCATAGTGGGACAGAAACTCTGGAAGACTTCTGTCTCGTCATGGTGGGACAGAAACTCTGGAAGACGTCTGTCTCGTCATAGTGGGACAGAAACTCTGGAAGACGTCTGTCTCGTCATGGTGGGACAGAAACTCTGGAAGACGTCTGTCTCGTCATGGTGGGACAGAAACTCTGGAAGACATCTGTCTCGTCGCCGTGGGACAGAAACTCTGGAAGACGTCTGTCTCGTCATGGTGGGACAGAAACTCTGGAAGACGTATGTCTCGTCGCCGTGGGACAGAAACTCTGGAAGACGTCTGTCTCGTCGCCGTGGGACAGAAACTCTGGAAGACGTCTGTCTCGTCATGGTGGGACAGAAACTCTGGAAGACGTCTGTCTCGTCATAGTGGGACAGAAACTCTGGAAGACGTCTGTCTCGTCATGGTGGGACAGAAACTCTGGAAGACGTCTGTCTCGTCGCCGTGGGACAGAAACTCTGGAAGACGTCTGTCTCGTCATAGTGGGACAGAAACTCTGGAAGACGTCTGTCTCGTCATGGTGGGACAGAAACTCTGGAAGACGTCTGTCTCGTCATGGTGGGACAGAAACTCTGGAAGACGTCTGTCTCGTCATGGTGGGACAGAAACTCTGGAAGACGTCTGTCTCGTCATGGTGGGACAGAAACTCTGGAAGACGTCTGTCTCGTCATGGTGGGACAGAAACTCTGGAAGATGTCTGTCTCGTCATGGTGGGACAGAAACTCTGGAAGACGTCTGTCTCGTCATGGTGGGACAGAAACTCTGGAAGACGTCTGTCTCGTCATGGTGGGACAGAAACTCTGGAAGACGTCTGTCTCGTCATGGTGGGACAGAAACTCTGGAAGATGTCTGTCTCGTCATGGTGGGACAGAAACTCTGGAAGACGTCTGTCTCGTCATGGTGGGACAGAAACTCTGGAAGACGTCTGTCTCGTCATGGTGGGACAGAAACTCTGGAAGACGTCTGTCTCGTCATGGTGGGACAGAAACTCTGGAAGACGTCTGACTTTACTGTTTTTATTCCAGCTCTAAAATCTGCCGATGTCTCGTGACATTCAGCATTTGTTTGACATGAATAATGAAGCCCCTGCAAGTTGCCATGGCGATGAAAATCCTGTTGGTTTCCATAGAGATGAAGGAGGTTTTATAGTGAATTAATCTATCCTCCACACATAAACTATATTGGGCAACAGGACTCTAACCATTGATAATAGTGTTCTTCATCATCGTCATCATCAGATGGCATATTGAGATGTTTACCTGGTTACACCTGGAAAACTGCTCAGCTTCATTTTTAGCTTCTACTGCAGAAAATCCTCATCACATATTACTTTACTCCTTCCAAGGATTACTTTCATATTTCTAGTATTACTTTCCTCCTTTCTGGGATGAGGACTATTCAGTTCGGTCCTGGCGATCCGACTGCGGTCTGGCTCCGGTCCGGCTCTGGCTCCGGCTGCGGTCCGGCTGCGGTCCGGCTCCGGCTGCGGTCCGGAAAAATATATCTTGTGATGAAGAGATTAACGTGCACACCACCATCATCATTATCATCATCATCATCATCGTGGAGACAAAGCTTCATTCAGACTGAGAAGCTGATAAGAAGCAGAAATCTGGCTTTGGTTAGGATGTGGTTGCTAAGCAACCTCTAAACTCCCTCAAGTTAGTCCTGATATTTATCTATCAGTTTGCTTTGATAATTTGTGGCCTTCTGCTGTGTGTGTGTGTGTGTGTGTGTGTGTGTGTGTGTGTGTGTGTGTGTGTGTGTGTGTGTGTGTGTGTGTGTGTGTGTGTGCGTGTGTGTATAAGATGAAAGAGACAGGTTAACACAAAGGGAAAGAACAACGTTTAGCTGATGATGGGAAGAGACGGGAAAGAGAGTCATTTTATCTTTCCTGGAAACGGTTTTCAGAAATATTATGTTATATGTTTCACTTCCGCTTGATTTTACATAATTTAAATATGATTTTTTTTTTATGCTTTCATACATTAAATCTTCGTAGTGAGGGATGCAGTAGTTTGCACACGATGGTATGCTGCAGCTTTCACAGCGTCCCGTCGTGTCCGAGTCTCGCATCGTCCCGTCGTGTCCGAGTCTCGCATCGTCCCGTCGTGTCCGAGTCTCGCAGCAGCGTCCCGTCGTGTCCGAGTCTCATATCGTCCCGTCATGTCCGAGTCTCGCATCGTCCCGTCGTGTCCGAGTCTCACATCGTCCCGTCGTGTCTGAGTCTCACATCGTCCCGTCGTGTCCGAGTCTCGCATCGTCCCGTCATGTCCGAGTCTCGCATCGTCCCGTCGTGTCCGAGTCTCATATCGTCCCGTCATGTCCGAGTCTCGCATCGTCCCGTCGTGTCCGAGTCTCGCATCGTCCCGTCGTGTCCGAGTCTCACATCGTCCCGTCGTGTCCGAGTCTCACATCGTCCCGTCGTGTCTGAGTCTCACATCATCCCGTCGTGTCCGAGTCTCGCAGCAGCATCCCGTCGTGTCCGAGTCTCGCTGCATCGTCCCGTCGTGTCCGAGTCTTGCAGCAGCGTCCCATCGTGTCCGAATCTTGCATCGTCCCGTCGTGTCCGAGTCTCGCATCGTCCCGTCGTGTCCGAGTCTCGCATCGTCCCGTCGTGTCCGAGTCTCGCTGCATCGTCCCGTCGTGTCCGAATCTTGCAGCAGCGTCCCATCGTGTCCAAGTCTCGCATCATCCCGTCGTGTCCGAGTCTCGCTGCATCGTCCCGTCGTGTCCGAGACTCGCAGCAGTGTCCCATCGTGTCTGAATCTTGCATCGTCCCGTCGTGTCCGAGTCTCACATCGTCCCGTCGTGTCCGAGTCTCACAGCAGCGTCCCATCGTGTCCGAGTCTCGCATCGTCCCGTCGTGTCCGAGTCTCGCATCGTCCCGTCGTGTCCGAGTCTCGCATCGTCCCGTCGTGTCCGAGTCTCGCAGCAATGTCTCATCGTGTCCGAGTCTCGCATCGTCCCGTCGTGTCCGAGTCTCGCATCGTCCCGTCGTGTCCGAGTCTCGCATCGTCCCGTCGTGTCCGAGTCTCACATCGTCCCGTCGTGTCCGAGTCTCGCAACGTCTCGTCATGTCCGAGTCTCGCAGCGGCATCCCATCATGTCTGAATCTCGCATCGTCCCGTCGTGTCCGAGTCTCGCAGCAGCATCCCGTCGTGGCCAAGTCTCGCATCGTCCCGTCGTGTCCGAGTCTCACAGCAGCGTCCCATCGTGTCCGAGTCTCGCATCGTCCCGTCGTGTCCGAGTCTCGCATC
The DNA here is from genome assembly GCF_933228915.1 of Telmatherina bonti. Taxonomy (NCBI): domain Eukaryota; kingdom Metazoa; phylum Chordata; class Actinopteri; order Atheriniformes; family Telmatherinidae; genus Telmatherina; species Telmatherina bonti. Next base: position 38,067,739 of record NC_136610.1, on the reverse strand, counting down.
GTCCCGTCGTGTCCGAGTCTCGCATCGTCCCATCGTGTCCGAGTCTCGCATCGGCCCGTTGTGTCCGAGTCTCGCAATGTCTCATCGTGTCCGAGTCTCGCATCGTCCCGTCGTGTCCGAGTCTCGCATCGTCCCGTCGTGTCTGAGTCTCGCATCGTCCCGTCGTGTCCGAGTCTCGCAACGTCTAGTCATGTCCGAGTCTCGCAGCGGCATCCCATTGTGTCTGAATCTTGCATCGTCCCGTCGTGTCCGAGTCTCGCAATGTCTCATCGTGTCCGAGTCTCGCATCGTCCCGTCGTGTCCGAGTCTCGCATCGTCCCGTCGTGTCCGAGTCTCGCATCGTCCCGTCGTGTCCGAGTCTCGCATCGTCCCGTCGTGTCCGAGTCTCGCAACGTCTCGTCATGTCCGAGTCTCGCAGCGGCATCCCATCGTGTCTGAATCTTGCATCGTCCCGTCGTGTCCGAGTCTCGCAACGTCTCGTCGTGTCCGAGTCTCGCATCGTCCCGTCGTGTTCGAGTCTCGCATCAGCATCCCATCGTGTCTGAATCTTGCATCGTCCCGTCATGTCCGAGTCTCGCATCGTCCCGTCGTGTCCGAGTCTCGCATCTTCCCGTCGTGTCCGAGTCTCGCTGCATCGTCCCGTCGTGTCCGAATCTTGCAGCAGCGTCCCATCGTGTCCAAGTCTCGCATCATCCCGTCGTGTCCGAGTCTCGCTGCATCGTCCCGTCGTGTCCGAGACTCGCAGCAGTGTCCCATCGTGTCTGAATCTTGCATCGTCCCGTCGTGTCCGAGTCTCACATCGTCCCGTCGTGTCCGAGTCTCACAGCAGCGTCCCATCGTGTCCGAGTCTCGCATCGTCCCGTCGTGTCCGAGTCTCGCATCGTCCCGTCGTGTCCGAGTCTCGCATCGTCCCGTCGTGTCCGAGTCTCGCAGCAATGTCTCATCGTGTCCGAGTCTCGCATCGTCCCGTCGTGTCCGAGTCTCGCATCGTCCCGTCGTGTCCGAGTCTCGCATCGTCCCGTCGTGTCCGAGTCTCACATCGTCCCGTCGTGTCCGAGTCTCGCAACGTCTCGTCATGTCCGAGTCTCGCAGCGGCATCCCATCATGTCTGAATCTCGCATCGTCCCGTCGTGTCCGAGTCTCGCAGCAGCATCCCGTCGTGGCCAAGTCTCGCATCGTCCCGTCGTGTCCGAGTCTCACAGCAGCGTCCCATCGTGTCCGAGTCTCGCATCGTCCCGTCGTGTCCGAGTCTCGCATCGTCCCGTCGTGTCCGAGTCTCGCATCGTCCCATCGTGTCCGAGTCTCGCATCGGCCCGTTGTGTCCGAGTCTCGCAATGTCTCATCGTGTCCGAGTCTCGCATCGTCCCGTCGTGTCCGAGTCTCGCATCGTCCCGTCGTGTCTGAGTCTCGCATCGTCCCGTCGTGTCCGAGTCTCGCAACGTCTAGTCATGTCCGAGTCTCGCAGCGGCATCCCATTGTGTCTGAATCTTGCATCGTCCCGTCGTGTCCGAGTCTCGCAATGTCTCATCGTGTCCGAGTCTCGCATCGTCCCGTCGTGTCCGAGTCTCGCATCGTCCCGTCGTGTCCGAGTCTCGCATCGTCCCGTCGTGTCCGAGTCTCGCATCGTCCCGTCGTGTCCGAGTCTCGCAACGTCTCGTCATGTCCGAGTCTCGCAGCGGCATCCCATCGTGTCTGAATCTTGCATCGTCCCGTCGTGTCCGAGTCTCGCAACGTCTCGTCGTGTCCGAGTCTCGCATCGTCCCGTCGTGTTCGAGTCTCGCATCAGCATCCCATCGTGTCTGAATCTTGCATCGTCCCGTCATGTCCGAGTCTCGCATCGTCCCGTCGTGTCTGAATCTTGCATCGTCCTGTCATGTCCGAGTCTCACATCGTCCCGTCGTGTCCGAGTCTCACAGCAGCGTCCCATCGTGTCCGAGTCTCGCATCGTCCCGTCGTGTCCGAGTCTCGCATCGTCCCGTCGTGTCCGAGTCTCGCATCGTCCCGTCGTGTCCGAGTCTCGCAGCAATGTCTCATCGTGTCCGAGTCTCGCATCGTCCCGTCGTGTCCGAGTCTCGCATCGTCCCGTCGTGTCCGAGTCTCGCATCGTCCCGTCGTGTCCGAGTCTCACATCGTCCCGTCGTGTCCGAGTCTCGCAACGTCTCGTCATGTCCGAGTCTCGCAGCGGCATCCCATCATGTCTGAATCTCGCATCGTCCCGTCGTGTCCGAGTCTCGCAGCAGCATCCCGTCGTGGCCAAGTCTCGCATCGTCCCGTCGTGTCCGAGTCTCACAGCAGCGTCCCATCGTGTCCGAGTCTCGCATCGTCCCGTCGTGTCCGAGTCTCGCATCGTCCCGTCGTGTCCGAGTCTCGCATCGTCCCATCGTGTCCGAGTCTCGCATCGGCCCGTTGTGTCCGAGTCTCGCAATGTCTCATCGTGTCCGAGTCTCGCATCGTCCCGTCGTGTCCGAGTCTCGCATCGTCCCGTCGTGTCTGAGTCTCGCATCGTCCCGTCGTGTCCGAGTCTCGCAACGTCTAGTCATGTCCGAGTCTCGCAGCGGCATCCCATTGTGTCTGAATCTTGCATCGTCCCGTCGTGTCCGAGTCTCGCAATGTCTCATCGTGTCCGAGTCTCGCATCGTCCCGTCGTGTCCGAGTCTCGCATCGTCCCGTCGTGTCCGAGTCTCGCATCGTCCCGTCGTGTCCGAGTCTCGCATCGTCCCGTCGTGTCCGAGTCTCGCAACGTCTCGTCATGTCCGAGTCTCGCAGCGGCATCCCATCGTGTCTGAATCTTGCATCGTCCCGTCGTGTCCGAGTCTCGCAACGTCTCGTCGTGTCCGAGTCTCGCATCGTCCCGTCGTGTTCGAGTCTCGCATCAGCATCCCATCGTGTCTGAATCTTGCATCGTCCCGTCATGTCCGAGTCTCGCATCGTCCCGTCGTGTCTGAATCTTGCATCGTCCTGTCATGTCCGAGTCTCACATCGTCCCGTCGTGTCCGAGTCTCGCATCGTCCCGTCGTGTCCGAGTCTCGCAGCAGCATCCCGTCGTGTCCGAGTCACACATCGTCCCATCCTGTCCGAGTCTCGCATCGTCCCATCATGTCCGAGTCTCGCTGCATCGTCCCATCCTGTCCGAGTCTCGCATCGTCCCGTCGTGTCCGAGTCTCGCATCGTCCCGTCATGTCCGAGTCTCACAGCAGCGTCCCATCGTGTCCGAATCTTGCAACGTCTCGTTGTGTCCAAGTCTCGCAGCAGCGTCCCGTCGTGTCCGAGTCTTGCAGCAGCGTCCCGTCGTGTCCGAGTCACGCTGCGTCCCGTCGTCTCCGAGTCTTGCAGCAGCGTCCCGTCGTGTCCGAGTCTCGCATCGTCCCGTCGTGTCCGAGTCTCGCATCGTCCCATCGTGTCCGAGTCTCGCAACGTCTTGTCGTGTCCGAGTCTCGCATCGTCCCGTCGTGTCCGAGTCTCGCAACGTCTTGTCGTGTCCGAGTCTCGCATCGTCCCGTCGTGTCCGAGTCTCGCAACGTCTTGTCGTGTCCGAGTCTCGCTGCATCGTCCCATCGTGTCTGAGTCTCGCATCGTCCCATCGTGTCTGAGTCTTGCATCGTCCCGTCGTGTCCGAGTCTCGCTGCATCGTCCCATCCTGTCCGAGTCTCGCATCGTCCCATCCTGTCCGAGTCTCGCATCGTCCCATCATGTCCGAGTCTCGCTGCATCGTCCCATCCTGTCCGAGTCTCGCATCGTCCCGTCGTGTCCGAGTCTCGCATCGTCCCGTCATGTCCAGGTCTCACAGCAGCGTCCCATCGTGTCCGAATCTTGCAACGTCTCGTTGTGTCCAAGTCTCGCAGCAGAGTCCCGTCGTGTCCGAGTCTTGCAGCAGCGTCTCGTCGTGTCCGAGTCTCGCATCGTCCCGTCGTGTCCGAGTCTCGCAGCAATGTCTCATCGTGTCCGAGTCTCGCATCGTCCCGTCGTGTCCGAGTCTCGCATCGTCCCGTCGTGTCCGAGTCTCCCATCGTCCCGTCGTGTCCGAGTCTCACATCGTCCCGTCGTGTCCGAGTCTCGCAACGTCTCGTCATGTCCGAGTCTCGCAGCGGCATCCCATCGTGTCTGAATCTCGCATCGTCCCGTCGTGTCCGAGTCTCGCAGCAGCATCCCGTCGTGGCCAAGTCTCGCATCGTCCCGTCGTGTCCGAGTCTCACAGCAGCGTCCCATCGTGTCCGAGTCTCGCATCGTCCCGTCGTGTCCGAGTCTCGCATCGTCCCGTCGTGTCCGAGTCTCGCATCGTCCCATCGTGTCCGAGTCTCGCATCGTCCCATCGTGTCCGAGTCTCGCATCGGCCCGTCGTGTCCGAGTCTCGCAGCAGCATCCCGTCGTGGCCAAGTCTCGCATCGTCCCGTCGTGTCCGAGTCTCACAGCAGCGTCCCATCGTGTCCGAGTCTCGCATCGTCCCGTCATGTCCGAGTCTCGCATCGTCCCGTCGTGTCCGAGTCTCGCATCGTCCCATCGTGTCCGAGTCTCGCATCGTCCCATCGTGTCCGAGTCTCGCATCGGCCCGTCGTGTCCGAGTCTCGCAATGTCTCATCGTGTCCGAGTCTCGCATCGTCCCGTCGTGTCCGAGTCTCGCATCGTCCCGTCGTGTCCGAGTCTCGCATCGTCCCGTCGTGTCCGAGTCTCGCATCGTCCCGTCATGTCCGAGTCTCGCATCGTCCCGTCGTGTCTGAATCTTGCATCGTCCTGTCATGTCCGAGTCTCACATCGTCCCGTCGTGTCCGAGTCTCGCATCGTCCCGTCGTGTCCGAGTCTCGCAGCAGCATCCCGTCGTGTCCGAGTCACGCATTGTCCCATCCTGTCCGAGTCTCGCATCGTCCCATCATGTCCGAGTCTCGCTGCATCGTCCCATCCTGTCCGAGTCTTGCATCGTCCCGTCGTGTCCGAGTCTCGCATCGTCCCGTCATGTCCAGGTCTCACAGCAGCGTCCCATCGTGTCCGAATCTTGCAACGTCTCGTTGTGTCCAAGTCTCGCAGCAGCGTCCCGTCGTGTCCGAGTCTCGCATCGTCCCGTCGTGTCCGAGTCTCGCATCGTCCCGTCGTGTCCGAGTCTCACATCGTCCCGTCGTGTCCGAGTCTCGCAACGTCTCGTCATGTCCGAGTCTCGCAGCGGCATCCCATCATGTCTGAATCTCGCATCGTCCCGTCGTGTCCGAGTCTCGCAGCAGCATCCCGTCGTGGCCAAGTCTCGCATCGTCCCGTCGTGTCCGAGTCTCACAGCAGCGTCCCATCGTGTCCGAGTCTCGCATCGTCCCGTCGTGTCCGAGTCTCGCATCGTCCCGTCGTGTCCGAGTCTCGCATCGTCCCATCGTGTCCGAGTCTCGCATCGGCCCGTTGTGTCCGAGTCTCGCAATGTCTCATCGTGTCCGAGTCTCGCATCGTCCCGTCGTGTCCGAGTCTCGCATCGTCCCGTCGTGTCCGAGTCTCGCATCGTCCCGTCGTGTCCGAGTCTCGCAACGTCTCGTCATGTCCGAGTCTCGCAGCGGCATCCCATTGTGTCTGAATCTTGCATCGTCCCGTCGTGTCCGAGTCTCGCAATGTCTCATCGTGTCCGAGTCTCGCATCGTCCCGTCGTGTCCGAGTCTCGCATCGTCCCGTCGTGTCCGAGTCTCGCATCGTCCCGTCGTGTCCGAGTCTCGCATCGTCCCGTCGTGTCCGAGTCTCGCATCGTCCCGTCGTGTCCGAGTCTCGCATCGTCCCGTCGTGTCCGAGTCTCGCAACGTCTCGTCATGTCCGAGTCTCGCAGCGGCATCCCATCGTGTCTGAATCTTGCATCGTCCCGTCGTGTCCGAGTCTCGCAACGTCTCGTCGTGTCCGAGTCTCGCATCGTCCCGTCGTGTTCGAGTCTCGCATCAGCATCCCATCGTGTCTGAATCTTGCATCGTCCCGTCATGTCCGAGTCTCGCATCGTCCCGTCGTGTCTGAATCTTGCATCGTCCTGTCATGTCCGAGTCTCACATCGTCCCGTCGTGTCCGAGTCTCGCATCGTCCCGTCGTGTCCGAGTCTCGCAGCAGCATCCCGTCGTGTCCGAGTCACGCATCGTCCCATCCTGTCCGAGTCTCGCATCGTCCCATCATGTCCGAGTCTCGCTGCATCGTCCCATCCTGTCCGAGTCTCGCATCGTCCCGTCGTGTCCGAGTCTCGCATCGTCCCGTCATGTCCAGGTCTCACAGCAGCGTCCCATCGTGTCCGAATCTTGCAACGTCTCGTTGTGTCCAAGTCTCGCAGCAGCGTCCCGTCGTGTCCGAGTCTTGCAGCAGCGTCCCGTCGTGTCCGAGTCACGCTGCGTCCCGTCGTCTCCGAGTCTTGCAGCAGCGTCCCGTCGTGTCCGAGTCTTGCAGCAGCGTCCCGTCGTGTCCGAGTCTCGCAGCAGCATCCCGTCGTGTCCGAGTCTCGCATCGTCCCGTCGTGTCCGAGTCTCGCATCGTCCCGTCGTGTCCGAGTCTCGCATCGTCCCGTCGTGTCCGAGTCTCGCAACGTCTTGTCGTGTCCGAGTCTCGCATCGTCCCGTCGTGTCCGAGTCTCGCAACGTCTTGTCGTGTCCGAGTCTCGCATCGTCCCGTCGTGTCCGAGTCTCGCAACGTCTTGTCGTGTCCGAGTCTCGCTGCATCGTCCCATCGTGTCTGAGTCTCGCATCGTCCCATCGTGTCCGAGTCTTGCATCGTCCCGTCGTGTCCGAGTCTCGCTGCATCGTCCCATCCTGTCCGAGTCTCGCATCGTCCCATCCTGTCCGAGTCTCGCATCGTCCCGTCGTGTCCGAGTCTCGCAGCAGCGTCCCATCGTGTCCGAATCTTGCAACGTCTCGTTGTGTCCAAGTCTCGCAGCAGCGTCCCGTCGTGTCCGAGTCTTGCAGCAGCGTCTCGTCGTGTCCGAGTAACGCTGCGTCCCGTCGTCTCCGAGTCTCGCAGCAGCGTCCCGTCGTGTCCGAGTCTCGCATCGTCCCGTCGTGTCCGAGTCTCGCAGCAATGTCTCATCGTGTCCGAGTCTCGCATCGTCCCGTCGTGTCCGAGTCTCGCATCGTCCCGTCGTGTCCGAGTCTCCCATCGTCCCGTCGTGTCCGAGTCTCACATCGTCCCGTCGTGTCCGAGTCTCGCAACGTCTCGTCATGTCCGAGTCTCGCAGCGGCATCCCATCGTGTCTGAATCTCGCATCGTCCCGTCGTGTCCGAGTCTCGCAGCAGCATCCCGTCGTGGCCAAGTCTCGCATCGTCCCGTCGTGTCCGAGTCTCACAGCAGCGTCCCATCGTGTCCGAGTCTCGCATCGTCCCGTCGTGTCCGAGTCTCGCATCGTCCCGTCGTGTCCGAGTCTCGCATCGTCCCATCGTGTCCGAGTCTCGCATCGTCCCATCGTGTCCGAGTCTCGCATCGGCCCGTCGTGTCCGAGTCTCGCAGCAGCATCCCGTCGTGGCCAAGTCTCGCATCGTCCCGTCGTGTCCGAGTCTCACAGCAGCGTCCCATCGTGTCCGAGTCTCGCATCGTCCCGTCATGTCCGAGTCTCGCATCGTCCCGTCGTGTCCGAGTCTCGCATCGTCCCATCGTGTCCGAGTCTCGCATCGTCCCATCGTGTCCGAGTCTCGCATCGGCCCGTCGTGTCCGAGTCTCGCAATGTCTCATCGTGTCCGAGTCTCGCATCGTCCCGTCGTGTCCGAGTCTCGCATCGTCCCGTCGTGTCCGAGTCTCGCATCGTCCCGTCGTGTCCGAGTCTCGCATCGTCCCGTCGTGTCCGAGTCTCGCATCGTCCCGTCGTGTCTGAATCTTGCATCGTCCCGTCGTGTCCGAGTCTCGCATCGTCCCGTCGTGTCCGAGTCTCGCAGCAGCATCCCGTCGTGTCCGAGTCACGCATTGTCCCATCCTGTCCGAGTCTCGCATCGTCCCATCATGTCCGAGTCTCGCTGCATCGTCCCATCCTGTCCGAGTCTCGCATCGTCCCGTCGTGTCCGAGTCTCGCATCGTCCCGTCATGTCCAGGTCTCACAGCAGCGTCCCATCGTGTCCGAATCTTGCAGCAGCGTCCCGTCGTGTCCGAGTCACGCTGCGTCCCGTCGTCTCCGAGTCTTGCAGCAGCGTCCCGTCGTGTCCGAGTCACGCTGCGTCCCGTCGTCTCCGAGTCTTGCAGCAGCGTCCCGTCGTGTCCGAGTCACGCTGCGTCCCGTCGTCTCCGAGTCTTGCAGCAGCGTCCCGTCGTGTCCGAGTCTTGCAGCAGCGTCCCGTCGTGTCCGAGTCTCGCATCGTCCCGTCGTGTCCGAGTCTCGCAGCAGCATCCCGTCGTGTCCGAGTCTCGCATCGTCCCGTCGTGTCCGAGTCTCGCATCGTCCCGTCATGTCCGAGTCTCGCATCGTCCCGTCATGTCCGAGTCTCGCATCGTCCCGTCGTGTCCGAGTCTCGCATCGTCCCGTCATGTCCGAGTCTCGCATCGTCCCGTCGTGTCCGAGTCTCGCATCGTCCCGTCGTGTCCGAGTCTTGCATCGTCCCGTCGTGTCCGAGTCTCGCATCGTCCCGTCGTGTCCGAGTCTCGCATCGTCCCGTCGTGTCCGAGTCTCGCATCGTCCCGTCGTGTCCGAGTCTCGCATCGTCCCGTCGTGTCCGAGTCTCGCAACGTCTTGTCGTGTCCGAGTCTCGCATCGTCTTGTCGTGTCCGAGTCTCGCTGCATCGTCCCATCGTGTCTGAGTCTCGCATCGTCCCATCGTGTCCGAGTCTTGCATCGTCCCGTCGTGTCCGAGTCTCGCTGCATCGTCCCATCCTGTCCGAGTCTCGCATCGTCCCATCCTGTCCGAGTCTCGCATCGTCCCATCATGTCCGAGTCTCGCTGCATCGTCCCATCCTGTCCGAGTCTCGCATCGTCCCGTCGTGTCCGAGTCTCGCATCGTCCCGTCATGTCCAGGTCTCACAGCAGCGTCCCATCGTGTCAGAATCTTGCAACGTCTCGTTGTGTCCAAGTCTCGCAGCAGCGTCCCGTCGTGTCCGAGTCTTGCAGCAGCGTCCCGTCGTGTCCGAGTCACGCTGCGTCCCGTCGTCTCCGAGTCTTGCAGCAGCGTCCCGTCGTGTCCGAGTCACGCTGCGTCCCGTCATCTCCGAGTCTTGCAGCAGCGTCCCGTCGTGTCCGAGTCTTGCAGCAGCGTCCCGTCGTGTCCGAGTCTCGCATCGTCCCGTCGTGTCCGAGTCTCGCATCGTCCCGTCGTGTCCGAGTCTCGCAGCAGCATCCCGTCGTGTCCGAGTCTCGCATCGTCCCGTCGTGTCCGAGTCTCGCATCGTCCCGTCGTGTCCGAGTCTCGCATCGTCCCGTCGTGTCCGAGTCTCGCATCGTCCCGTCGTGTCCGAGTCTCGCATCGTCCCGTCGTGTCCGAGTCTCGCATCGTCCCGTCGTGTCCGAGTCTCGCATCGTCCCGTCGTGTCCGAGTCTCGCATCGTCCCGTCGTGTCCGAGTCTCGCATCGTCCCGTCGTGTCCGAGTCTCGCATCGTCCCGTCGTGTCCGAGTCACGCTGCGTCCCGTCGTCTCCGAGTCTTGCAGCAGCGTCCCGTCGTCTCCGAGTCTTGCAGCAGCGTCCCGTCATGTCCGAGTCTCGCATCGTCCCGTCGTGTCCGAGTCACGCTGCGTCCCGTCGTCTCCGAGTCTTGCAGCTGCGTCCCGTCGTCTCCGAGTCTTGCAGCAGCGTCCCGTCGTGTCCGAGTCACGCTGCGTCCCGTCGTGTCCGAGTCACGCTGCGTCCCGTCGTGTCCGAGTCACGCTGCGTCCCGTCGTGTCCGAGTCTCGCATTGTCCCATCAGGGAGGCTGAGCATGTGCTTCTGTTTTGTCCAGAGTTTTTCTACAGGCCAGATGTTTCCCTCTCCAGTTACAACCATTTGTTGATTAAAGTTGTAAAAAAACGGCGTCTCCTCCAGATGGAGGATCATCAACTTTTAAGTATTTCAAAACCTTTTCTCACAACTGAAGGTTAGAGACTGAAGTGACCCCAACTGACAAATCAGGAAGTGGGCATGTAAGGAATCAGTTTAGCTAACTTTGGAAAACATTTTCAGATGCAGTTGTGCTAAAAAATGACCAAACCATGACACGCAGCTGTAATCATCAAAGCCCACACACCTAATCAACTCTCCCACACACACACTAAACGGACATAGAGCCGACATCGTTGTGTAAAGGACGTCTCCAGGAAACCACCGTCAGTTCGTCGCTAAGCCTGCAAGTTAAAACGCTGCCGTGCAAAGCCAGAGGTCGCCGGCATTGGAGTATGACCCAGCTGTACTGGAACCTGTTGCAGGCATCAGATTCAAAATGAGTTCATGGATGCAAATAGTAATAATAATGATAATAATAATAATAATAATAATAATGTTCATCAGTTTGACCTCCCTGGCCATGTGATTCTGGGCTAACATAATGCAGCAGCCGCTGCCTCTGCAACCTGTAACCGACATGAGAAACCATGAAAGCACCGAGGAAGTTCTCCGCTTTTCGGAACATCTGAGAGATGAACTGCATTTCTGGTCGATCTAAGTATAAACACGTCAGTTCTTGTTTGTTCCTTTTCACTTCGTACTGTGAAAGCAGGCAGGTACCTGAAGTCCAGGAGAGACTGTGGATGGAGTCGTCCAAAGCCAAGCTGCTCCATACTCCCCGTCCTGAGAAACGCTTCCATAAGCCATGTCTGTTAACAGGAGATACTCCAGCCAGAGGAACTCCAGCCTGCATAGCTGCTGAATCTCATTCAGAACAAACCGATGGCAGAGAGAAAATGACTGCTCCATCTTGAAGACCTTTTTCTCCTAATCAGTCTCCATCTTTTAATATTCATTCATCTGTTCCATTCACAGTTTCCATAGCAACATGGAGCAGCAGACAGGATTACTGAGGCAGAACCATGACCTCCTGACTTCAGTATTTACCTTCCTACTTCGTACTCATGTTGGCTGTAATCATGTGAAACAATCAGGCCTTTACAGCACTGGTACTTCAAACCTTTATCAGGTCCACCTGTTGGATCACCTCTTCCCATAAATATCTGATCAGCCAATCCCATGACAGCAACTCATGTAGACGCCGTGAAGATGACTGCTGAAGGTACACTGAGCATCAGAATGAGGAGAATGGAGACGGAACATGCCGCGGTTGTTGGTGTTTTTAACAAGCAGCAAGGTTTGCGGGTAAAAGTGAAGCCAGAACCTGCAGTTCCCCCTTCATCCACTAGGGGCTCCAAAACAGACTGAATCCCCATCGACTCCCATGTTAAAAAGACCAACTTCACAGCAGAAATAAACATGTTTAATAAATATGTTTACGGCAGGAATAAACACGTTTACGGCAGAAATAAACATGTTTAATAAACGGCAGGACTAAACACGTTTTCGGCAGGACTAAACACGTTTACGGCAGGACTAAACACGTTTACGGCAGAAATAAACATGTTTAATAAACGGCAGGACTAAACACGTTTTCGGCAGGACTAAACACGTTTACGGCAGGACTAAACACGTTTACGGCAGGACTAAACACGTTTACGGCAGGACTAAACACATTTACGGCAGGACTAAACACGTTTACGGCAGGACTAAACATGTTTAATAAACATGTTTACAGCAGGAATAAGTACATTTACAGCAGAAAAAAACATGTTTACGGCAGAAATAAACATGTTTAATAAACACGTTTACAGCAGGATTAAACACGTTTTCAGCAGGAATAAAGACGTTTACGGCAGGAATAAACATGTTTACAGCAGGACTAAACACGTTCACGGCAGGAATAAACACGTTTACGGCAGGACTAAACACGTTTACGGCAGGCATAAACACGTTCACGGCAGGAATAAACACGTTTACAGCAGGATTAAACACGTTTTCAGCAGGAATAAACATGTTTACGGCAGGACTAAACATGTTTACAGCAGGACTAAACACGTTCACGGCAGGAATAAACACGTTTACGGCAGGACTAAACACGTTTACGGCAGGCATAAACACGTTCACGGCAGGAATAAACACGTTTACGGCAGGACTAAACACGTTTACGGCAGGACTAAACACGTTTACGGCAGGCATAAACACGTTTACGGCAGGACTAAACACGTTTACGGCAGGACTAAACACGTTTACGGCAGGACTAAACACGTTTAAAGCAGGACTAAACACATTTACGGCAGGACTAAACACGTTTACGGCAGGACTAAACACGTTTAAAGCAGGACTAAACGCGTTTACGGCAGGACTAAACACGTTTACGGCAGGACTAAACACGTTTACGGCAGGACTAAACACATTTACGGCAGGACTAAACACGTTTACGGCAGGACTAAACACATTTACGGCAGGACTAAACACATTTACGGCAGGACTAAACACGTTTACGGCAGGACTAAACACATTTAAAGCAGGACTAAACACGTTTACGGCAGGACTAAACACGTTTACGGCAGGACTAAACACGTTTACGGCAGGAATAAACATGTTTACGGCAGGAATAAACATGTTTACGGCAGGACTAAACACGTTTACGGCAGGACTAAACACATTTACGGCAGGACTAAACACGTTTACGGCAGGACTAAACACATTTACGGCAGGACTAAACACGTTTACGGCAGGACTAAACACATTTACGGCAGGACTAAACACGTTTACGGCAGGACTAAACACGTTTACGGCAGGACTAAACACGTTTACGGCAGGACTAAACACGTTTACGGCAGGACTAAACACGTTTAAAGCAGGACTAAACACGTTTACGGCAGGAATAAACACGTTTACGGCAGGAATAAACATGTTTACGGCAGGAATAAACATGTTTACGGCAGGACTAAACATGTTTACAGCAGGACTAAACACGTTTACGGCAGGACTAAACACGTTTACGGCAGGACTAAACACGTTTACGGCAGGACTAAACACGTTTACGGCAGGAATAAACACGTTTACGGCAGGAATAAACATGTTTACGGCAGGACTAAACACGTTTACGGCAGGACTAAACACATTTACGGCAGGACTAAACATGTTTACGGCAGGACTAAACACGTTTATGGCAGGACTAAACATGTTTACGGCAGGAATAAACACGTTTACGGCAGGACTAAACACGTTTAAAGCAGGACTAAACATGTTTACGGCAGGACTAAACACGTTTAAAGCAGGACTAAACATGTTTACGGCAGGAATAAACATGTTTACGGCAGGAATAAACATGTTTACGGCAGGACTAAACACGTTTACGGCAGGACTAAACACGTTTAAAGCAGGACTAAACATGTTTACGGCAGGAATAAACATGTTTACGGCAGGACTAAACATGTTTATAGCAGGACTGAACACATTTACAGCAGAAATAAACACATTTACGACAGGAATAAACACGTTTACGGCAGGAATAAACACGTTTACGGCAGGAATAAACACATTTACAGCAGGAATAAACACATTTAAAGCAGGACTAAACACATTTATGACAGGAATAAACACGTTTACGGCAGGAATAAACACATTTACGGCAGGAATAAACACGTTTACAGCAGGAATAAACACGTTTACGGCAGGAATAAACACATTTACAGCAGGAATAAACACATTTACGGCAGGAATAAACACGTTTACGGCAGGAATAAACACGTTTACGGCAGGAATAAACACATTTACAGCAGGAATAAACACATTTAAAGCAGGACTAAACACATTTACGACAGGAATAAACACGTTTACGGCAGGAATAAACACATTTACGGCAGGAATAAACACGTTTACGGCAGGAATAAACATGTTTACAGTGGAAATAAACATGTTTACAGCCTGGTTCAAAAATCCATTTTAGGTTTAATAGGTCAGGTTTACCTTCATGACAACTGGGGGTGGAACTTCTCATCTCTTAGATGTTTATTAAATATGGAAATGCTGCAGAATTGGGGGCGTGTCCTTTTGATTGACGAGTATCTGATATCCAGCAGCAAGAAAAGCAGAGTGTAGAACAACATGGATAACAGTGGGACTTGGCTTTAGCCTGCCACCCTACCGTTAGCTCTTTGCTAGAAGCCGCCCACCAAGCTTCAGCTCAGCCCTGCAGAAACTTACAGGTGAAGTCCCAGAGGCTGCATCCATGTTTTTATACTCTCTGTGGTATTTACTGGGATTTTCACACACAAGCATCTCCATGGTTTACAGAGAAGGTGTGAAGAAGAGAAAATATCCAGCGAGCAGCAGTTGAGGTCGGAGGTCAGAGGAGAATGGACAGGCTGGTTGGAGAGGATAGAAAGTCACCAGGAAGTCCATTCAGTGCTTTATTAAGACATGTTGAAGAACCATGCATTTGGATCAGGTGAGAGGGAACTTCTAAAACCTGCAGGACCAAGGACCCAAACAAGAAAATATTTATATTTATTAAGATTAACACCAAATTGTGTAGCCAGACCCCCAACCGAACGAGAATCTTACCACACCAAGGTATTGATACTGAAGATGGCTCCAACAACCAATCTGCCTCAAAGACCCCTTCATGCACATACCACAAAGCCATGGACCCCCTGTCCACCCTGATAAAAACGTTTTATGCTTTCAAACTTGACGTTTTCACCATAAATACTGTGTTCTGGCCGCAACCCTGGACTGGATTATTCTGCAGAGCAGGGATGCTCTAGGCTGTGAACATGAGTCATCTTCTGTCTTTTTGTTTTGTTTTTGTGAAACTTTTCACATTAAACCAGGACCACAGCTTCACATAAAAGGGGCGGAGTTTGCAGCATCTGACCAATCACAGACATGAGAAACCCTGCAGAGCAGCTACTTCAGCATGGAGGAACAGTTATTCTTTAGAAATATAAAGAATTTTAACATCATCATCCTTACTTGTTGATCTCTTTTCCAGAACATAACCTGCTGAAGTTACCATGGTGATTTGCCCCAGTAGGAACCAGTATGGTAGTTCAGAAAACCCAGGGTTAACCTGGATAAGAGAAAATGCAGTTTCATCGTCCCGTTCGCAGCTTTTCTTTCCTTTCTGTGTTTAAATTAATATTGTGTCAGAGTTCAGTTGCAACAAGCTGCTCAGACTAAATAATAAATGATGGGCTTAACATAGGGGCATAAAGCAGAAGGATAAGACTTTATTATCCTCTATTAAAAGGCAAATCCACCATAAACAAAGACTAAAATAATCTTTTCAAATAATGGTTTTAGTAGCTCCGTTATCTGTAAGCATGAGTCAGAAAAGAGAAGAGAGTGTGATTTATCGGTCTCCTTTTAGCTTCCAGTAAACAGAAAGGCCTGATTAGTTAGATGGAACTACTTACAGCTCCGTCTGCTCAGACATATTTCATCTCTGCATTTAATATGGGGGGGGGGGGGGGGGGGGGGGGGGGTGTTAGGAGTGTTAGACTTACTGGACAGATCAAATCAGAAACATGAAATTGTTTAAAAAATGTCTGCTAGTAAAGTCTGAACTTAGCGTTTAACAGCGACCCTATAATCCTTCCTGCTCTGCTCACTAATTGAGCTCATATTGACGGCGTGCGCTCAGCGGCCACTGCAGAGCACGCCACAGAGACGAGAAGGAATAAATTGATGATTGTAGTAAGCTCATGCCATCTCTCCACAAACCACAGGTCATTGTGTCCTGTCAGGTCATCAAGGGGATGCAATCACTGCTAACGTGTCGGGGACCTTCCCGCCCTCCGGCTACAGAACACATCTCCCAGACTGTTCATGCATTTCCAGCAGTCAATAAGTGCCACTGATGCTGCTCTGAAGAAAAACTGTTGTCTGCCTCTCTAAGTCCTGCATCTGTCCAACTGGTCCGCTGTAGCCTCCTGCATTGACAAGCAGGGCTTAGTTTACTCTCCTATCTCTAAATGAAACAGATTATTCTTCATGCATAATCATTTTCTAGCCTGATTGGGTTTGTTGATGTTAAAAGTTAGTTTAACTTCAGTGGGATTTAATTTCCTCCCATTATACTCTCCGTCCGGTTTCTGCAGTGAAGTTAATTGAACCACTTAAAGTAACATGATAGAGTTTGGCATTTCTTTTTGCGCTCGGCTTCTTCCCGAGCTGCAGGATGTAACACCACAATCTCCTCATCGTTATGAGCCTGCAAGTCAGACGCTTTACCAGCAGAGCCAAGTAAAGCGAAAGCTGTGTGAGCCTAAACAAGCAAAACAGCTAGCGGCTTGTTAGCAACAACAAAGCTACATCTGCATCCATCTGCGCTGGTTTCCTCGCCACTCTTCAGCAGTTAAACCAAGCCAAATGTTTGTTTGTGCCTTTTATTCACAGACTTTCTCTCTTTTTCACTCTTTCTGATAGCATTGTTGAGGTTTTCATGTTTGCATCTGATGCAACTTGTTGAAAAAGGCGACTAAATCCTGCCAGTTCTGAGACTAAATGCTCATTTATGGAGTAAATACCCACATATATGCTGCCTTTAACTTTTGAAAGAGTTATAGAAAGAAACTTTACTTACTGTATGGATGGAGCTGCTGTCTGTCCTCATATTTCAGTATGTTTCAGGGAGCTTGTAGATACGTACTCTGGCGTGTGACCAGCCAAAGAAACAAAGAAGAAGAAAGTGTGTCATATGTAAAAGAGCCGCTCCATATGCCTCTTTTCATGTCTGTCTCTGAGATGAACGTTATCCTGATCTCCTCCAGCGTCTCCATGTTGTCATTCTGGTTGCTACGATACGTACCGGCAGAGGTTCCTGACAGCAGGTTTGTCCCGGCTCCAACGCCACAGCTAGTCTGTGTTTTATACTGTAGATCAAGGGTGCCCAAATCCGGTACTCGAGATCTACCATCCTGCTGTTTTTAGGGGCAACCCTTCTCCAGCACACTTGAATCAAATAAGTGTCTTGTTAGCAGGCCTCTGCAGAGCTGGATGACATGCAGAAGAGGAATTCAGCTATTTGACCCAGCTGTGCTGGACAGGGGTTGCAGGATGGTAGATCTCCAGGACTGGACTTGGGCGACATTATGAATTGTAGCCGTACTTCAAAGGGACCTCTGCAACAATTCAAAATGAACTTCTGGAGTGTATGTTTAATGTTTATCAAGAGGAAGTTATGAAGCAGGTGTCTGAAGCTCCTTTCGTCACAAGCAGATGAAACAACAGACGTCTCCTGTAAATCACAGATGGTGGTTGTACTGCATTACATGACTGGAACTACTGTGAAAGAGAGGGTTTGGAAGTCCATTGAGGTGAAAGATAATACAGCGCCTGGTCTTGGTGCTGTGCTGTCCCAGGAGGGGGAACATGGTGAGCAGGTTGTAGCCTATTACAGTCGCTCTCTCAGCAAAGCAGAGAAAAACTGTTGTGTTACCCGGAGAGAACTGTTGGTAGTAGTCCAAGGTCTTCGTCATTTCCGACCCTACCTTGCATCGCTCACCTGGTTGCCTGAGGGCCAGCTTGCCAGGTGGATTGAAACCCTCCAGGACTATCACTTTGAGATTCAACATTGGGCAGGCCGGCGCCACAACAATGCAGATGCTCTGTCCCGACGTCCTTGTGAGAGTGAGAGGTGCAGGTTCTGCAAAGGAGTTGAGGATTTCCTCCTGCAAGATCCCAGTCTTTGCACTGCAGTGTGTAGAGGCACCCAACATTGATGACTGTGAGACCATTGAACCCCAACAGCTTCAACAAGACCAGCAGGATGACTTAATCCTTGCTCGGGTCCAGGCTTGGCTTGAGAAAGGACACTGACCGAAGTGGGAAGCAGTGTCACCGCTCGACCTAGAGACAAAGGCTCTGTATTCACAGTGGCCCAGCATGGTCATTTAAGGAGGCCTCCTCTACCACAGGTGGAAATCACCAGGGGGCCAGCGCAATATATTGCAACTCCTGGTTCCCCACAGTCTGAGACACCGGGTCCTTAAAATGGTCCATGGTTCAGTGGGGTCAGGACACTTTGGAGTGGCAAAGACCCTGCATAGACTGAGAGGACGCTTTTACTGGCCAGTGTGCCGCCGTGATGTGGAGCTGTTTGTTCACTGCTATGACTCATGCACTGCACAAAAAGGCCCTAAAAGGCGGTCACATGCCCCCTTGCAACAGTACCAGGTGGGGGCACCTATGAAGAGAGTGGGCATTGACATCCTGGGCATTTCCAGTTTCTCATTAAGGGAACCGGTATGTGCTGGTGTGCCATGGACTATTTCACAAAATGGCCAGAGTCATATGCAGTCCCTGATCAGAGTGCATCAACTACTGCAGAGAAGCTGGTCAATGAGATGTTCTGCCGTTTTGGAGTGCCAGAGGAGCTTCACAGTGATCAAGGGCGGAACTTTGAGTCCAGGGTCTTCTAGGAGGTTTGTCGGCACCTTGGTGTGTGTAAGACAAGGACCACTCCACTGCACCCACAGAGTGATGGCCTTGTGGAGCGATTTAATCGGACCCTGTCAACACAGTTAGCCATTCTCACTGAACACCACCAGCGAGACTGGGATTCACACCTGCCTATGGTACTGTGGTCCTATAGGACTGCAGTTCAAGAATCCACCAAGTGTACTCCAGTGGCGCTCATGTTTGGCCATGAACTACGTACCCCAGTGGATTTGGTATTTGGGGCTCCACCTGAGCCAGAAGTGACAGGAGAACCTGGGATGGAGTATTACCACAACCTCGAGCGAATGCGGGAGGTCCATGAGCTGGCCAGGCAGTCCTTGACCGAGGCTGGGGTGCAGCAGAAGAGAGCTTATGACCTTCGCTGTTGAGGACAGGACTTTACAAGTGGTGCTCAGGTTTGGGTCTACAATCCAGTGAGGAAGAGTGGTACCAACCATTGGCTTCATCTGTGGGGCGGGCGGAGAGTGATACCCAGACAGAGACCCCTCATTCCTCTCCAGCTGTGGGGGAAAGCCCTGCACGTCCAAGTAGACGACAGCAGCGCCCCCCACGGTACCTTTCAGACTTTGTGGTGGGTTCATGTATTGTTGGGGACAGCTGGGTGGTGGCAGTGTAGTGTTCGGAGCTAACATAGCCACAAAGGCTTATGGGTATTGAGCTGGTGACAACAATAGTTCTCTTATCATTGTTACCAAGTAGGTTTAAGTACTGTTATTGAATTACTGTTATGGAACTACTTTCATTCATGGTTAGGTGCATGTTAAGTTTGGCTGTTAGTCATGGTTTCAGTTTTGGCACCGTGAGTCTGGGAGGTTGTAGTTGGCGTGACCTTCCCTCCCCTCTGCTGTTGTGATGGTGGAAAAGAAATGACTCTTAAGCTAGAACTCTTTATTGTGTTGTGGCTGGTCATTACAATATCAATATCCCTCATGTCTGCATGGAAACATCCATCCATATTTCTGATTGTGTAATGGCAGCGTAAGGACGAGGACTGGAGAGGAAAGTTTGACTTACACCAGCTGTCTGGGTCACATTGAGGCCGTTTGTCGCAGAGTCGGAGAGAAAACCTGCCCATCAATAATCGATTTGTGTCAATGCCAAACTGCTGTTTTATTCTGCAGAAAGAAGATCCGGGAGGCTCCCATGTGGGTCTGTCTGCATTTTCACGGTGGTGTGTTTGTCCAGGTTTCATACTGGTTCTTACTGGGTTTCAGCTGGGACCCGACTTGGGGCTTAATGACATCACTCCTTACAAAGAACTGCCGTCAACCCACAGCATGATGCTTCTGGTGAAGTTCTCCTTGGTCACAGTGTGTCTCTCGTATTTAAACAACTCTACAAGCCAGTTAGCTACATGCTAACTGGCTTGTAAAATATTCATTATGACATTTACAGAACTCAAACAAATCATATCTATCATTTACCTGAATATTACTTCCTAAGTCACATCTGGGTCATTTGTGGTATCTGTGTGACTGTACTGTGTGACTGAATAATTAGGAAATAATATTATTAGCAATGATATTGCTAATCAATCCCTATTGAAATCTGACTGGCTATGAGGCTAACAGTATCTGCTTCTCTGCTTTCTCAACTTCTTCAGCGCCATAACTGATGAGATCTTAATCAATAAATTCATAGATGGGTAAACGTAGCCCTCCGCTCTGCCATGGTCCCCTGACTTCTCCGTAATGTTAACAGTCCTGACAGAAGATCACGGGGCAGAGACGGCCTCAAGCTTCGGGACGACAATGAGAATAAAAAGAAGCGCATGAATCTCAACGTGCTGGCTGAATTAGGAAACCCATCTGAATTTCAAAAGGTCCCTGCATGCATTAAAGAGGGTTATCAGCATTCAGAGTGGAAACGCGGGGCGCTGCGCTAACCAGACTTCTGAGACCCCAGAAAATGCGAGATCATCATGACTGTCAAACTAATTAGACAGCCAAAGGGGAAAGATGAACAGGCTCCACCATCAAATATTCTATCAACCCATAAGATGATGGATGGAAAAGTCTTCCTCAATGCCTCACAGCCATTTGGGACAGATTAATCCATGCACCTGGTCAGAGAAACGTGGTTCAGTATTCCTGTAATTATTGTCTTATACAGTGTTTTATACTTGCTGTTGTTTCTAAACAACAACAAGTAACGCTTCTTTAGACGGAGACGTGCTATTGCTCATACAATCATCAGGCTCTCAGGACCGTAGTGTGTAACTGTGATGGTCAGTTGACCCTCCAGCTGGTCATGTGACCCTCCAGCTGGTCATGTGACCCTCCAGCTGGTCTACGGAGGTTTTCCAGCGTTTCTATCCGTCCAGGAGGTTTACAATCCAGACACAACATGTAGTGTTTATTCACTCTAGATGGTAAATCCACCATTATTTATCACATCTTCATCACCATCACTACCATGTTGCAAAGAGACCTCTATTTTCACCTGGACATGATGATGAAGACACTTCCTGTCAGACTTTCCACCAATCAGAGAGCTTAAACTGACGGTAACGTCCAATCAGGAGCAGCCAAAGATCAACAAGTGATGAGAAAAGCAGGAAAATAATGATCCTCTATGGCTGGAATAAAGCCAAGACGACGTTTGGGATGCAGCTGAGGTGGAGGTGCTGCAGTGAGGACAGCAGGTAGATAGTAGCAGGAAGACGTGTGGAAACATGGAAACAGTGTGTGTGTGTGTGTGTGTGTGTGTGTGTGTGTGTTTCAGACGTGAGAGAATGATGTGCAGATGAGAAAAGGCTTGGTCACTGCTGATCTATGCGTGGAAACGTCACGTCTGGGTGGAAACGGCACGTCTGGGTGGAAACGTCACGTCTGGGTGGAAACGTCACGTCTGGGTGGAAACGGCACGTCTGAGTGGAAACGTCACGTCTGCGTGGAAACGTCACGTCTGGGTGGAAACGTCACGTCTGGGTGGAAACGGCACGTCTGGGTGGAAACGGCACGTCTGGGTGGAAACGTCACGTCTGAGTGGAAACGTCACGTCTGCGTGGAAACGTCACGTCTGGGTGGAAACGGCACGTCTGGGTGGAAACGTCACGTCTGGGTGGAAACGGCACGTCTGGGTGGAAACGTCACGTCTGAGTGGAAACGTCACGTCTGAGTGGAAACGTCACGTCTGCGTGGAAACGTCACGTCTGCGTGGAAACGTCACGTCTGGATGGAAACGTCACGTCTGGGTGGAAACGTCACGTCTGGGTGGAAACGTCACGTCTGAGTGGAAACGTCACGTCTGCGTGGAAACGTCACGTCTGCGTGGAAACGTCACGTCTGAGTGGAAACGTCACGTCTGCGTGGAAACGTCACGTCTGCGTGGAAACGTCACGTCTGAGTGGAAACGTCACGTCTGAGTGGAAACGTCACGTCTGCGTGGAAACGTCACGTCTGGATGGAAACGTCACGTCTGGGTGGAAACGGCACGTCTGGGTGGAAACGTCACGTCTGAGTGGAAACGTCACGTCTGCGTGGAAACGTCACGTCTGCGTGGAAACGTCACGTCTGGGTGGAAACGTCACGTCTGCGTGGAAACGTCACGTCTGGGTGGAAACGGCACGTCTGGGTGGAAACGTCTCGTCTGGGTGGAAACGTCACGTCTGCGTGGAAACGTCACGTCTGGGTGGAAACGTCACGTCTGGGTGGAAACGGCACGTCTGGGTGGAAACGTCACGTCTGAGTGGAAACGTCACGTCTGCGTGGAAACGTCACGTCTGGGTGGAAACGTCACGTCTGGGTGGAAACGTCACGTCTGGGTGGAAACGACACGTTTGGGTGGAAACGTCACGTCTGGGTGGAAACGTCACGTCTGGGTGGAAACGTCACGTCTGCGTGAAAACGTCACGTCTGGGTGGAAACGTCACGTCTGGGTGGAAACGGCACGTCTGGGTGGAAACGGCACGTCTGGGTGGAAACGTCACGTCTGCGTGGAAACGTCACGTCTGCGTGGAAACGTCACGTCTGGGTGGAAACGGCACGTCTGGGTGGAAACGGCACGTCTGGGTGGAAACGTCACGTCTGAGTGGAAACGTCACGTCTGGGTGGAAACGTCACGTCTGGGTGGAAACGTCACGTCTGGGTGGAAACGTCACGTCTGCGTGGAAACGTCACGTCTGCGTGGAAACGTCACGTCTGCGTGGAAACGTCACGTCTGCGTGGAAACGTCACGTCTGGGTGGAAACGTCACGTCTGCGTGGAAACGTCACGTCTGCGTGGAAACGTCACGTCTGAGTGGAAACGTCACGTCTGGGTGGAAACGTCACGTCTGGGTGGAAACGGCACGTCTGGGTGGAAACGGCACGTCTGAGTGGAAACGTCACGTCTGCGTGGAAACGTCACGTCTGCGTGGAAACGTCACGTCTGGGTGGAAACGTCACGTCTGCGTGGAAACGTCACGTCTGCGTGGAAACGGCACGTCTGAGTGGAAACGTCACGTCTGGGTGGAAACGTCACGTCTGGGTGGAAACGGCACGTCTGGGTGGAAACGTCACGTCTGAGTGGAAACGTCACGTCTGCGTGGAAACGTCACGTCTGCGTGGAAACGGCACGTCTGGGTGGAAACGGCACGTCTGAGTGGAAACGTCACGTCTGAGTGGAAACGTCACGTCTGCGTGGAAACGTCACGTCTGCGTGGAAACGTCACGTCTGGATGGAAACGTCACGTCTGGGTGGAAACGTCACGTCTGGGTGGAAACGTCACGTCTGCGTGAAAACGTCACGTCTGGGTGGAAACGTCACGTCTGCGTGAAAACGTCACGTCTGCGTGGAAACGTCACGTCTGGGTGGAAACGTCACGTCTGCGTGGAAACGTCACGTCTGGGTGAAAACGTCACGTCTGGGTGGAAACGTCACGTCTGGGTGGAAACGTCACGTCTGCGTGGAAACGTCACGTCTGGGTGGAAACGGCACGTCTGGGTGGAAACGTCACGTCTGAGTGGAAACGTCACGTCTGCGTGGAAACGTCACGTCTGGGTGGAAACGTCACGTCTGGGTGGAAACGGCACGTCTGGGTGGAAACGTCACGTCTGAGTGGAAACGTCACGTCTGCGTGGAAACGTCACGTCTGCGTGGAAACGTCACGTCTGGATGGAAACGTCACGTCTGGGTGGAAACGTCACGTCTGGGTGGAAACGTCACGTCTGCGTGAAAACGTCACGTCTGGGTGGAAACGTCACGTCTGCGTGGAAACGTCACGTCTGGGTGGAAACGTCACGTCTGGGTGGAAACGTCACGTCTGGGTGGAAACGTCACGTCTGGGTGGAAACGTCACGTCTGGGTGGAAACGTCACGTCTGCGTGGAAACGGCACGTCTGGGTGGAAACGTCACGTCTGCGTGAAAACGTCACGTCTGCGTGGAAACGTCACGTCTGGGTGGAAACGGCACGTCTGGGTGGAAACGTCACGTCTGAGTGGAAACGTCACGTCTGAGTGGAAACGTCACGTCTGCGTGGAAACGTCACGTCTGGATGGAAACGTCACGTCTGGGTGGAAACGGCACGTCTGGGTGGAAACGTCACGTCTGCGTGGAAACGGCACGTCTGGGTGGAAACGTCACGTCTGAGTGGAAACGTCACGTCTGCGTGGAAACGTCACGTCTGGGTGGAAACGTCACGTCTGGGTGGAAACGGCACGTCTGGGTGGAAACGTCACGTCTGAGTGGAAACGTCACGTCTGCGTGGAAACGTCACGTCTGCGTGGAAACGTCACGTCTGGATGGAAACGTCACGTCTGGGTGGAAACGTCACGTCTGGGTGGAAACGTCACGTCTGCGTGAAAACGTCACGTCTGGGTGGAAACGTCACGTCTGCGTGGAAACGTCACGTCTGGGTGGAAACGTCACGTCTGGGTGGAAACGTCACGTCTGGGTGGAAACGTCACGTCTGGGTGGAAACGTCACGTCTGGGTGGAAACGTCACGTCTGCGTGGAAACGGCACGTCTGGGTGGAAACGTCACGTCTGCGTGAAAACGTCACGTCTGCGTGGAAACGTCACGTCTGGGTGGAAACGGCACGTCTGGGTGGAAACGTCACGTCTGAGTGGAAACGTCACGTCTGAGTGGAAACGTCACGTCTGCGTGGAAACGTCACGTCTGGATGGAAACGTCACGTCTGGGTGGAAACGGCACGTCTGGGTGGAAACGTCACGTCTGCGTGGAAACGTCACGTCTGGGTGGAAACGTCACGTCTGGGTGGAAACGGCACGTCTGGGTGGAAACGTCACGTCTGCGTGAAAACGTCACGTCTGCGTGGAAACGTCACGTCTGGGTGGAAACGGCACGTCTGGGTGGAAACGTCACGTCTGAGTGGAAACGTCACGTCTGAGTGGAAACGTCACGTCTGCGTGGAAACGTCACGTCTGGATGGAAACGTCACGTCTGGGTGGAAACGGCACGTCTGGGTGGAAACGTCACGTCTGAGTGGAAACGTCACGTCTGCGTGGAAACGTCACGTCTGCGTGGAAACGTCACGTCTGGGTGGAAACGTCACGTCTGGGTGGAAACGGCACGTCTGGGTGGAAACGTCACGTCTGGGTGGAAACGGCACGTCTGGGTGGAAACGTCACGTCTGAGTGGAAACGTCACGTCTGCGTGGAAACGTCACGTCTGCGTGGAAACGTCACGTCTGGATGGAAACGTCACGTCTGGGTGGAAACGTCACGTCTGGGTGGAAACGTCACGTCTGAGTGGAAACGTCACGTCTGCGTGGAAACGTCACGTCTGAGTGGAAACGTCACGTCTGCGTGGAAACGTCACGTCTGCGTGGAAACGTCACGTCTGGGTGGAAACGTCACGTCTGCGTGGAAACGTCACGTCTGGATGGAAACGTCACGTCT
This sequence comes from Telmatherina bonti, assembly GCF_933228915.1. Classification (NCBI taxonomy): domain Eukaryota; kingdom Metazoa; phylum Chordata; class Actinopteri; order Atheriniformes; family Telmatherinidae; genus Telmatherina; species Telmatherina bonti. Next base: position 38,042,541 of record NC_136610.1, on the reverse strand, counting down.
GGGTGGAAACGGCACGTCTGGGTGGAAACGTCACGTCTGAGTGGAAACGTCACGTCTGCGTGGAAACGTCACGTCTGCGTGGAAACGTCACGTCTGGGTGGAAACGTCACGTCTGCGTGGAAACGTCACGTCTGGGTGGAAACGGCACGTCTGGGTGGAAACGTCACGTCTGGGTGGAAACGTCACGTCTGCGTGGAAACGTCACGTCTGGGTGGAAACATCACGTCTGGGTGGAAACGGCACGTCTGGGTGGAAACGTCACGTCTGAGTGGAAACGTCACGTCTGCGTGGAAACGTCACGTCTGGGTGGAAACGTCACGTCTGGGTGGAAACGTCACGTCTGGGTGGAAACGACACGTCTGGGTGGAAACGTCACGTCTGGGTGGAAACGTCACGTCTGGGTGGAAACGTCACGTCTGCGTGAAAACGTCACGTCTGCGTGGAAACGTCACGTCTGCGTGGAAACGTCACGTCTGCGTGGAAACGTCACGTCTGGGTGGAAACGTCACGTCTGGGTGGAAACGTCACGTCTGGGTGGAAACGTCACGTCTGGGTGGAAACGGCACGTCTGGGTGGAAACGTCACGTCTGCGTGGAAACGTCACGTCTGGGTGGAAACGTCACGTCTGGGTGGAAACGGCACGTCTGGGTGGAAACGTCACGTCTGAGTGGAAACGTCACGTCTGCGTGGAAACGTCACGTCTGCGTGGAAACGTCACGTCTGGATGGAAACGTCACGTCTGGGTGGAAACGTCACGTCTGGGTGGAAACGTCACGTCTGCGTGAAAACGTCACGTCTGGGTGGAAACGTCACGTCTGCGTGGAAACGTCACGTCTGGGTGGAAACGTCACGTCTGGGTGGAAACGGCACGTCTGGGTGGAAACGTCACGTCTGCGTGAAAACGTCACGTCTGGGTGGAAACGTCACGTCTGCGTGAAAACGTCACGTCTGCGTGGAAACGTCACGTCTGCGTGGAAACGTCACGTCTGCGTGGAAACGTCACGTCTGGGTGGAAACGTCACGTCTGCGTGGAAACGTCACGTCTGCGTGGAAACGTCACGTCTGGGTGGAAACGGCACGTCTGGGTGGAAACGGCACGTCTGGGTGGAAACGTCACGTCTGAGTGGAAACGTCACGTCTGGGTGGAAACGTCACGTCTGGGTGGAAACGTCACGTCTGGGTGGAAACGTCACGTCTGCGTGGAAACGTCACGTCTGCGTGGAAACGTCACGTCTGCGTGGAAACGTCACGTCTGCGTGGAAACGTCACGTCTGGGTGGAAACGTCACGTCTGCGTGGAAACGTCACGTCTGCGTGGAAACGTCACGTCTGAGTGGAAACGTCACGTCTGGGTGGAAACGTCACGTCTGGGTGGAAACGGCACGTCTGGGTGGAAACGGCACGTCTGAGTGGAAACGTCACGTCTGCGTGGAAACGTCACGTCTGCGTGGAAACGTCACGTCTGGGTGGAAACGTCACGTCTGCGTGGAAACGTCACGTCTGCGTGGAAACGGCACGTCTGAGTGGAAACGTCACGTCTGGGTGGAAACGTCACGTCTGGGTGGAAACGGCACGTCTGGGTGGAAACGTCACGTCTGAGTGGAAACGTCACGTCTGCGTGGAAACGTCACGTCTGCGTGGAAACGGCACGTCTGGGTGGAAACGGCACGTCTGAGTGGAAACGTCACGTCTGAGTGGAAACGTCACGTCTGCGTGGAAACGTCACGTCTGCGTGGAAACGTCACGTCTGAGTGGAAACGTCACGTCTGCGTGGAAACGTCACGTCTGCGTGGAAACGTCACGTCTGGATGGAAACGTCACGTCTGGGTGGAAACGTCACGTCTGGGTGGAAACGTCACGTCTGGGTGGAAACGTCACGTCTGCGTGAAAACGTCACGTCTGGGTGGAAACGTCACGTCTGCGTGAAAACGTCACGTCTGCGTGGAAACGTCACGTCTGGGTGGAAACGTCACGTCTGCGTGGAAACGTCACGTCTGGGTGAAAACGTCACGTCTGGGTGGAAACGTCACGTCTGGGTGGAAACGTCACGTCTGCGTGGAAACGTCACGTCTGGGTGGAAACGGCACGTCTGGGTGGAAACGTCACGTCTGAGTGGAAACGTCACGTCTGCGTGGAAACGTCACGTCTGGGTGGAAACGTCACGTCTGGGTGGAAACGGCACGTCTGGGTGGAAACGTCACGTCTGAGTGGAAACGTCACGTCTGCGTGGAAACGTCACGTCTGCGTGGAAACGTCACGTCTGGATGGAAACGTCACGTCTGGGTGGAAACGTCACGTCTGGGTGGAAACGTCACGTCTGCGTGAAAACGTCACGTCTGGGTGGAAACGTCACGTCTGCGTGGAAACGTCACGTCTGGGTGGAAATGTCACGTCTGGGTGGAAACGGCACGTCTGGGTGGAAACGTCACGTCTGCGTGAAAACGTCACGTCTGGGTGGAAACGTCACGTCTGCGTGAAAACGTCACGTCTGCGTGGAAACGTCACGTCTGCGTGGAAACGTCACGTCTGGGTGGAAACGTCACGTCTGCGTGGAAACGTCACGTCTGCGTGGAAACGTCACGTCTGGGTGGAAACGGCACGTCTGGGTGGAAACGTCACGTCTGGGTGGAAACGTCACGTCTGAGTGGAAACGTCACGTCTGGGTGGAAACGTCACGTCTGGGTGGAAACGTCACGTCTGGGTGGAAACGTCACGTCTGCGTGGAAACGTCACGTCTGCGTGGAAACGTCACGTCTGGGTGGAAACGTCACGTCTGCGTGGAAACGTCACCTCTGGGTGGAAACGTCACGTCTGGGTGGAAACGTCACGTCTGGGTGGAAACGTCACGTCTGGGTGGAAACGTCACGTCTGGGTGGAAACGTCACGTCTGAGTGGAAACGTCACGTCTGCGTGGAAACGTCACGTCTGCGTGGAAACGTCACGTCTGGATGGAAACGTCACGTCTGGGTGGAAACGTCACGTCTGGGTGGAAACGTCACGTCTGCGTGAAAACGTCACGTCTGGGTGGAAACGTCACGTCTGCGTGGAAACGTCACGTCTGCGTGGAAACGTCACGTCTGCGTGGAAACGTCACGTCTGGGTGAAAACGTCACGTCGGCGTGGAAACGTCACGTCTGAGTGGAAACGTCACGTCTGAGTGGAAACGTCACGTCTGGGTGGAAACGTCACGTCTGGGTGGAAACGGCACGTCTGAGTGGAAACGTCACGTCTGCGTGGAAACGTCACGTCTGCGTGGAAACGTCACGTCTGAGTGGAAACGTCACGTCTGGGTGGAAACGTCACGTCTGCGTGGAAACGTCACGTCTGCGTGGAAACGTCACGTCTGAGTGGAAACGTCACGTCTGGGTGGAAACGTCACGTCTGGGTGGAAACGGCACGTCTGGGTGGCAACGTCACGTCTGAGTGGAAACGTCACGTCTGCGTGGAAACGTCACGTCTGCGTGGAAACGGCACGTCTGGGTGGAAACGGCACGTCTGGGTGGAAACGTCACGTCTGAGTGGAAACGGCACGTCTGGGTGGAAACGTCACGTCTGAGTGGAAACGTCACGTCTGAGTGGAAACGTCACGTCTGAGTGGAAACGTCACGTCTGGGTGGAAACGTCACGTCTGGGTGGAAACGTCACGTCTGGGTGGAAACGTCACGTCTGCGTGGAAACGTCACGTCTGAGTGGAAACGTCACGTCTGCGTGGAAACGTCACGTCTGCGTGGAAACGTCACGTCTGGGTGGAAACGTCACGTCTGCGTGGAAGCGTCACGTCTGGGTGGAAACGTCACGTCTGGGTGGAAACGTCACGTCTGCGTGGAAACGTCACGTCTGAGTGGAAACGTCACGTCTGCGTGGAAACGTCACGTCTGCGTGGAAACGTCACGTCTGGGTGGAAACGTCACGTCTGCGTGGAAGCGTCACGTCTGGGTGGAAACGTCACGTCTGGGTGGAAACGTCACGTCTGCGTGGAAACGTCACGTCTGAGTGGAAACGTCACGTCTGCGTGGAAACGTCACGTCTGGGTGGAAACGTCACGTCTGCGTGGAAACGTCACGTCTGCGTGGAAACGTCACGTCTGGGTGGAAACGTCACGTCTGGGTGGAAACGTCACGTCTGCGTGGAAACGTCACGTCTGAGTGGAAACGTCACGTCTGAGTGGAAACGTCACGTCTGCGTGGAAACGTCACGTCTGCGTGGAAACGTCACGTCTGGGTGGAAACGTCACGTCTGCGTGGAAACGTCACGTCTGGATGGAAACGTCACGTCTGCGTGGAAACGGCACGTCTGGGTGGAAACGCCACGTCTGCGTGGAAACGTCACGTCTGGGTGGAAACGTCACGTCTGGGTGGAAACGTCACGTCTGGGTGGAAACGGCACGTCTGAGTGGAAACGTCACGTCTGCGTGGAAACGTCACGTCTGCGTGGAAACGTCACGTCTGAGTGGAAACGTCACGTCTGGGTGGAAACGTCACGTCTGGGTGGAAACGTCACGTCTGGGTGGAAACGGCACGTCTGGGTGGAAACGTCACGTCTGGGTGGAAACGTCACGTCTGGGTGGAAACGTCACGTCTGGGTGGAAACGTCACGTCTGCGTGGAAACGTCACGTCTGCGTGGAAACGCCACGTCTGCGTGGAAACGTCACGTCTGCGTGGAAACGTCACGTCTGCGTGGAAACGTCACGTCTGGATGGAAACGTCACGTCTGGGTGGAAACGTCACGTCTGGGTGGAAACGTCACGTCTGGGTGGAAACGGCACGTCTGGGTGGAAACGGCACGTCTGGGTGGAAACGTCACGTCTGGGTGGAAACGTCACGTCTGGGTGGAAACGTCACGTCTGGGTGGAAACGTCACGTCTGCGTGGAAACGTCACGTCTGCGTGGAAACGCCACGTCTGCGTGGAAACGTCACGTCTGCGTGGAAACGTCACGTCTGCGTGGAAACGTCACGTCTGGATGGAAACGTCACGTCTGGGTGGAAACGTCACGTCTGGGTGGAAACGTCACGTCTGAGTGGAAACGTCACGTCTGGGTGGAAACGTCACGTCTGGGTGGAAACGTCACGTCTGGGTGGAAACGGCACGTCTGGGTGGAAACGGCACGTCTGGGTGGAAACGTCACGTCTGGGTGGAAACGTCACGTCTGGGTGGAAACGTCACGTCTGGGTGGAAACGTCACGTCTGCGTGGAAACGTCACGTCTGCGTGGAAACGCCACGTCTGCGTGGAAACGTCACGTCTGCGTGGAAACAGCACGTCTGCGTGGAAACGTCACGTCTGCGTGGAAACGTCACGTCTGCGTGGAAACGTCACGTCTGGATGGAAACGTCACGTCTGGGTGGAAACGTCACGTCTGGGTGGAAACGTCACATCTGCGTGGAAACGTCACGTCTGCGTGGAAACGTCACATCTGGGTGGAAACGTCACGTCTGCGTGGAAACGTCACGTCTGCGTGGAACCGTCACGTCTGCGTGGAACCGTCACGTCTGCGTGGAAACGTCACGTCTGGGTGGAACCGTCACGTCTGCGTGGAAACGTCACGTCTGGGTGGAAACGTCACGTCTGCGTGGAAACGTCACGTCTGGATGGAAACGTCACGTCTGGGTGGAAACGTCACGTCTGGGTGGAAACGTCACATCTGCGTGGAAACGTCACGTCTGCGTGGAAACGTCACATCTGGGTGGAAACGTCACGTCTGCGTGGAAACGTCACGTCTGCGTGGAACCGTCACATCTGCGTGGAACCGTCACGTCTGCGTGGAAACGTCACGTCTGGGTGGAACCGTCACGTCTGCGTGGAAACGTCACGTCTGGGTGGAAACGTCACGTCTGGGTGGAAACGTCACGTCTGCGTGGAACCGTCACGTCTGAGTGGAAACGTCACGTCTGGGTGGAAACGTCACGTCTGCGTGGAAACGTCACGTCTGTCTGGAAACGTCACGTCTGGGTGGAAACGTCACGTCTGCGTGGAAACGTCACGTCTGCGTGGAAACGTCACGTCTGTGTAGAAACGTCACGTCTGGGTGGAAACGTCACGTCTGCGCGGAAACGTCACGTCTGGGTGGAAACGTCACATCTGCGTGGAAACGTCACGTCTGGGTGGAAACGTCACGTCTGGGTGGAAACGGCACGTCTGGGTGGAAACGTCACGTCTGCGTGGAAACGTCACGTCTGGGTGGAAACGTCACGTCTGCGTGGAAACGTCACGTCTGCGTGGAAACGTCACGTCTGCGTGGAAACGTCACGTCTGGGTGGAAACGTCACGTCTGAGTGGAAACGTCACGTCTGGGTGGAAACGTCACATCTGCGCGGAAACGTCACGTCTGGGTGGAAATGTCACGTCTGGGTAGAAACGTCACGTCTGCGTGGAAACGTCACGTCTGGGTGGAAACGTCACGTCTGGGTGGAAACGTCACGTCTGGGTGGAAACGTCACGTCTGCGTGGAAACGTCACGTCTGCGTGGAAACGTCACGTCTGGGTGGAAACGTCACGTCTGCGTGGAAACGTCACGTCTGGGTGGAAACGTCACGTCTGGGTGGAAACGTCACGTCTGGGTGGAAACGTCACGTCTGAGTGGAAACGCCACGTCTGGCTGGAAACGTCACGTCTGCGTGGAAACGTCACGTCTGGGTGGAAACGTCACGTCTGGGTGGAAACGTCACGTCTGCGTGGAAACGTCACGTCTGGGTGGAAACGTCACGTCTGCGTGGAAACGTCACGTCTGCGTGGAAACGTCACGTCTGCGTGGAAACGTCACGTCTGGGTGGAAACGTCACGTCTGCGTGGAAACGTCACGTCTGGGTGGAAACGTCACGTCTGGGTGGAAACGGCACGTCTGGGTGGAAACGGCACGTCTGGGTGGAAACGTCACGTCTGAGTGGAAACGTCACGTCTGCGTCGAAACGTCACGTCTGCGTGGAAACGTCACGTCTGGGTGGAAACGGCACGTCTGGGTGGAAACGTCACGTCTGGGTGGAAACGTCACGTCTGAGTGGAAACGTCACGTCTGAGTGGAAACGTCACGTCTGCGTGGAAACGTCACATCTGCGTGGAAACGTCACGTCTGGGTGGAAACGTCACGTCTGCGTGGAAACGTCACGTCTGCGTGGAAACGGCACGTCTGGGTGGAAACGGCACGTCTGGGTGGAAACGGCACGTCTGGGTGGAAACGTCACGTCTGCGTGGAAACGTCACGTCTGGGTGGAAACGTCACGTCTGGGTGGAAACGTCACGTCTGGGTGGAAACGTCACGTCTGCGTGGAAACGTCACGTCTGCGTGGAAACGTCACGTCTGGGTGGAAACGTCACGTCTGCGTGGAAACGCCACGTCTGGCTGGAAACGTCACGTCTGGGTGGAAACGTCACGTCTGCGTGGAAACGTCATGTCTGCGTGGAAACGTCACGTCTGGGTGGAAACGTCACGTCTGAATGGGATTAAAAACTTCAGCTTCAGGTTGGTTTACATGAAAAAACAAAAGTATGCAGACAAGAATTAGAACTCCAGAAGTTTCTGGAGTTTTGGGGTTAAAAGAAGACAATGACAGGAAGATTGTTGCTTTTTAAATAAATTGTAAATAGAACAGTAATTTGTTTTTGTGAGCAGATGACGGTTATGATGATGAACCATTCCAACCAGGCAGACATAAACATGCTCTGTGTGTGTGTGTGTGTGTGTGTGTGTGTGTGTTTCAGAGAGAAAACTAGGCCTGTGTGCAAATCCCCGTGATAACTCTCTTGGCTTTATTAGGGCCAAGTGATTATGCCATAAAAATAACACAATTAAACACCCAAACACACACACTGAGAGTTTGTGTGTGTGGTGTCAGACAGACGTATGGTGTGTGTATGCATGTGTGTGTGTGAGTGTGTCTCCCCTGTGTCTTAGTTATGGCTTCCTTCCAGTGGCAGGAGGTCTCATTTGGTTCTGAGGGGCACACACACACACACACACACACACACACACACACACACACAGATTTCTCTATTTAAATAATGGTGACAATGGAGCCAGATCTTCCAGCTCCATCAGACACACGGTCTACACAGGAAGCCAAGGGGGGATTGAAGCCTTGTTTATTGAAGCCTGAGTCTGCAGAACGCAGACTCATTGTTTGTCAGCCAGGTATTCTTTTGTTCTTACACATCCATCCTTCAGCCAACACACACACACACACACACAGACACACTTACCTAAACAGGATATTACAGTTTCTGGATGATTCCTCTGAAAGCAGGCGAGTTTGTGATTAACGTTCCATCTATCAGCGCTGTGAGGAAGCTCATTTTCACTTTCACATGTTGAAGTTTCTGGTCTAAGAATCAAGTCTAATGACCTTAAAATCTTAAAATAGCATCAGTATGATCCACGTTTCGCCTTTATTCTTTTAACTGGGGTCATGAATGTGCTGATGTGACCCTTCCAACATCTGTACCTGTCAGTAGATGAAGCTGTCCCTTCCTGTCTGCTACACAATGCATTCCCAGGTTAGATGCACATAAACGAGCCAACACGTTGCATGTCGAGGTGAACGGTGGCAGCAGTAACAATCTAGATCTGAACCTGGTACTAATCTGGGTTTTCTTTGATTTTCCAGCAAACTGCCACAGTCCAAACAGTCCAAAAACAAAAATTCCACTTCAAGTGGTGAAAGGTCGTCGTCGTCGTGCGTTAGTGGTGCAAAACTTATTTCTCCTTTTTTCCGCAGGTCTTCCTGAATAAGTGCAGTTGTACATGTTGATCTGTCTTTCCTGTCCTCTCCACCCCAACCAGTCGAGGCAGATGGCTGCCCTCCCTGAGCCGGGTTCTGCCGGAGGGTTTCTTCCTGTTAAAGGGGAGTTTTTTCCTTCCCACTGTCGCCGTGTGCAGCTCAGGATGGAGGATTGGATCCAAGTCATGACTCAATTCAATCAGTTGGTTTCTATTATAGGATATGTATGAATTGGCTTTAAATTACATGTATGTAAACTGTCCTGAGACAACATTGTTGTGAAGTGGTGCTGTACAGATAAAGCTGGATTGAATTGAATTGAATTTCCAGCATGTCAGCGATCCATCCTGCTTCTCTCTGAACATCAGCAGGTATAAACTGCAGCCTGCAGGACCCTACACAGAGCAGAGGATGGATGGATGGATGGCTGGATGGATGGATGGATGGAAGGATGATAGATAAAGGATGGATGGATGGATGGATGGCTGGATGGATGGATGATAGATAAAGGATGGATGGATGGATGAAGGAAGGATGGATGGATGATGGAAGGATGGATGGACATGGCAGCTGATTACAGAACAGACGACTTTATTACACAGACTAACATAGCTCTGGGGGGGGGGTTATAGAGGCCTCTGCAGTGTGGCATTTCCTTATATAGAATATCATGTCTCATCTAACACAGGTTGCTAATTACACAGCATTTACTGTTGTTGATTGTTGCCATGTTACTGCAACAGATCCAGAAGTTGACCTTGAAGCAAAACTACTAACTTCCACACTCTTAAGTAATGAAATGAACCGGTCTGACTCTGCGGAACACATCTGAGGCTGTAACAAAGGAGATGGCAACGCCTACTCATCTGGCAAGTGATTAGAAAAGATCCCTGGATTACTGAGGGGAATATTGTACAAGAAGAACAGATTTAAACAAGGACTGACTCACTGTGCCATTTCTGCCCAAGAGCAAAACTATTCTCAGAGGAATCTGAAATGTTGTTGCAAGATCTTCAGGCTTTTCTTTGGGAAAAACTTTTCGTGGCAGATGGATCAATCATGAACACATAGAAATCAATCCTTTTAATCCCAGTCAGCAGGCAGACGTGATGTTTTCAGCCTCAGCTGTCAGATTATGTAAAATGAATGTATCAATAGATATAGCAGCATGAAGATACAGAGAGCTTTCAAAAGTTATTAAAAGCTTTTATTTTTACATGTCAAAAAGATTTATTTAAAGGTTTGAGGCAGTTGCTTTGTGTCACGGCGAAGGTGATGACCCAACCGCAGTCTTAGAGATGGACTGCAGAAATACCATTTAATAAACCAGGCAAGATAAAGTCTGACTATGGATTTAACTTAACAAACTAGCAACAGGAACAGAAACCAAAGAAGATTAAAGCTGCAAGCGGCATCCATCAGGCCGAGCACTGTGACCCCCACCACCAGTGTTATACACCCATTCAGTGGAACTCGGCAGGGTGTACCGTGGTAAGGACCTAACAGATGTGACTGTTGTCAGTTTTGGTGCAAATCCCATGTATTTCCATGGAGATATGAGGATGCATATCTGTAGGTTGCCATGGTAACACAATTCAAGATTTTAATCGTGTTCCGTCCCCGACTTGTCAGGAAGCTTCCTGCCGAATCTGGAGTCAATCGCATAAATCCCCTTGGACAAGTTTGTTTGATTACAATATGTGTAAAGTGTCAAAAATGGGCGTGAACTCCATCATAGCAGACATGGTATTGCCATGGCAACAGGTTGTTGTTTGACTTTTTTGCTTGTCTTGGGGTGTTCCACGTGTGTGCCAAATTTCGTTGTTCTACATCAAAGTAGATGTTCGGGAGTCAATTCACTGCGGGATTTTATGTTACTCTAGGGGGCGCTGTAGAGTTGTTTTTGCATTGGCGTGTATGTGGACCATAGATTATCGAATTTTACGCTGGGCTTCTTGTGTGTAGCACATTTCACAACTTTTCATGGGTGTTATTGTGAAGAAGTTGAACAAGAAGCTGTTGGACTAATTTCATGTGAATCAGGTGGGTTGGAGCAGGGAAACAACTAAAACCTGCAGGGTAGCAGCCCTCTAGAAGGAGAGTTAGAAACTCCAGATTAGTTCATTTAAGTATCTTATTTCCAAACCCAACTAAACTCATACAGTTGTGGAGTTTTTATGTGACATCCACATTAAAAATGACTCCGTTTGAATTCAGAGCCGAGAATCTGAGCAGATCCTCTGCTTGTGAACAGATTTCTTTCCTCTAACAGATTCTAATTGTGTGGGATGGATGTGTGGGCTAATCAGTGTGTGTGTGTGTGTGTGTGTGTGTGTGTGTGTGTGTGTGTGTGTGCATGTCAACATGACACCGTGGTTTTGAAGTTCTTTGGTTGTGATTTCCAAACTTCACGTTTTCCCCAGACATCCGACAGCCAAAGAGAAGCTCTTTGAAAGCTTCATGCGAGTCTTCAGAAACGTCTTGAGGGAATGATTTGGAGCAGCGTTTGCAGCGCCAGACACACAGAAGCAGGGAAAGAAAGTTAAAAGCTGTCCTTGATGTAAAGATCTTTTGTTTATGGCATAGTTCGCAGCCATGAGGATGGATTCATTTGATAGGAAAACCTGTTGGAAGCAGATCAGGAACTGATCTACAGTTGGAGCGAGGAGCCTCTAGCAGGACGCCAAAGCAGGGAAGAAGAGCAAGGCGTGACGAGTCCCAGTTATCAGAAGATCAGATTCATTTCATTTGACACATTTTTACTCCTAATTACAGACAAAAGCTGATTTTAATCTGGACTCAGCAATATAACAGAATATTATGCAGATTTCTGGGAGTTCGGTCCACATGGGAGGAGCATAGAACCAGAACATGTTCAGTTCTGACTCTGGGACCAGGAAGTAGACCAGACCCTGATGACCTGAGGTGGTTCTGAACAAACCAGAAGATCCTGAATCATTCAGTCGTGTAGAACTAACAGCAGTTCCTTCATGTCTCTGAAGACAGGAAGTTAGTGTAAAGCTCCGAGACTGGAGTTCTCCGGACCAGTTCCTGGTCTTAGTGTGGACTGGAGTTCTCTGGTCCAGTTCCTGGTCTTAGTGTGGACTGGAGTTCTCTGGTCCAGTTCCTGGTCTTAGTGTGGACTGGAGTTCTCCGGACCAGTTCCTGGTCTTAGTGTGGACTGGAGTTCTCTGGTCCAGTTCCTGGTCTTAGTGTGGACTGGAGTTCTCTGGTCCAGTTCCTGGTCTTAGTGTGGACTGGAGTTCTCCGGACCAGTTCCTGGTCTTAGTGTGGACTGGAGTTCTCTGGTCCAGTTCCTGGTCTTAGTGTGGACTGGAGTTCTCTGGTCCAGTTCCTGGTCTTAGTGTGGACTGGAGTTCTCCGGTCCAGTTCCTGGTCTTAGTGTGGACTGGAGTTCTCCGGACCAGTTCCTGGTCTTAGTGTGGACTGGAGTTCTCCGGACCAGTCCCTGGTCTTAGTGTGGACTGGAGTTCTCTGGTCCAGTTCCTGGTCTTAGTGTGGACTGGAGTTCTCCGGACCAGTTCCTGGTCTTAGTGTGGACTGGAGTTCTCTGGTCCAGTCCCTGGTCTTAGTGTGGACTGGAGTTCTCCGGACCAGTTCCTGGTCTTAGTGTGGACTGGAGTTCTCTGGTCCAGTTCCTGGTCTTAGTGTGGACTGGAGTTCTCTGGTCCAGTTCCTGGTCTTAGTGTGGACTGGAGTTCTCCGGACCAGTTCCTGGTCTTAGTGTGGACTGGAGTTCTCTGGTCCAGTTCCTGGTCTTAGTGTGGACTGGAGTTCTCTGGTCCAGTTCCTGGTCTTAGTGTGGACTGGAGTTCTCCGGTCCAGTTCCTGGTCTTAGTGTGGACTGGAGTTCTCCGGACCAGTTCCTGGTCTTAGTGTGGACTGGAGTTCTCTGGTCCAGTTCCTGGTCTTAGTGTGGACTGGAGTTCTCTGGTCCAGTTCCTGGTCTTAGTGTGGACTGGAGTTCTCTGGTCCAGTCCCTGGTCTTAGTGTGGACTGGAGTTCTCCGGACCAGTCCCTGGTCTTAGTGTGGACTGGAGTTCTCTGGTCCAGTTCCTGGTCTTAGTGTGGACTGGAGTTCTCCGGACCAGTTCCTGGTCTTAGTGTGGACTGGAGTTCTCCGGTCCAGTTCCTGGTCTTAGTGTGGACTGGAGTTCTCTGGTCCAGTCCCTGGTCTTAGTGTGGACTGGAGTTCTCCGGACCAGTCCCTGGTCTTAGTGTGGACTGGAGTTCTCTGGTCCAGTTCCTGGTCTTAGTGTGGACTGGAGTTCTCCGGACCAGTTCCTGGTCTTAGTGTGGACTGGAGTTCTCTGGTCCAGTCCCTGGTCTTAGTGTGGACTGGAGTTCTCCGGACCAGTTCCTGGTCTTAGTGTGGACTGGAGTTCTCCGGACCATTTACTGATCTTAGTGTGGACTGGAGTTCTCTGGTCCAGTTCCTGGTCTTAGTGTGGACTGGAGTTCTCTGGTCCAGTTCCTGGTCTTAGTGTGGACTGGAGTTCTCCGGTCCAGTCCCTGGTCTTAGTGTGGACTGGAGTTCTCTGGTCCAGTCCCTGGTCTTAGTGTGGACTGGAGTTCTCTGGTCCAGTCCCTGGTCTTAGTGTGGACTGGAGTTCTCTGGTCCAGTCCCTGGTCTTAGTGTGGACTGGAGTTCTCCGGACCAGTTCCTGGTCTTAGTGTGGACTGGAGTTCTCCGGTCCAGTCCCTGGTCTTAGTGTGGACTGGAGTTCTCCGGTCCAGTCCCTGGTCTTAGTGTGGACTGGAGTTCTCCGGACCAGTTCCTGGTCTTAGTGTGGACTGGAGTTCTCCGGTCCAGTTCCTGGTCTTAGTGAGGACTGGAGTTCTCTGGTCCAGTTCCTGGTCTTAGTGTGGACTGGAGTTCTCTGGTCCAGTCCCTGGTCTTAGTGTGGACTGGAGTTCTCCGGACCAGTTCCTGGTCTTAGTGTGGACTGGAGTTCTCTGGTCCAGTTCCTGGTCTTAGTGTGGACTGGAGTTCTCTGGTCCAGTCCCTGGTCTTAGTGTGGACTGGAGTTCTCTGGTCCAGTTCCTGGTCTTAGTGTGGACTGGAGTTCTCTGGTCCAGTCCCTGGTCTTAGTGTGGACTGGAGTTCTCTGGTCCAGTTCCTGGTCTTAGTGTGGACTGGAGTTCTCTGGTCCAGTCCCTGGTCTTAGTGTGGACTGGAGTTCTACGATCCGGGTTTTAGTCCAGGTGCAGGTCTAGACCTGAGTCCAGGTCAGAGTCCAGGTCAGACTCCAGGTCAGAGTCCAGGTCAGAGTCCAGGTCAGGGTCCAGGTCTGAGTCCAGGTCAGACTCCAGGTCAGGGTCCAGGTCAGAGTCCAGGTCTGAGTCCAGGTCAGACTCCAGGTCAGACTCCAGGTCAGAGTCCAGGTCAGAGTCCAGGTCTGACTCCAGGTCAGAGTCCAGGTCTGACTCCAGGTCTGACTCCAGGTCTGACTCCAGGTCAGAGTCCAGGTCAGAGTCCAGGTCTGAGTCCAGGTCTGAGTCCAGGTCAGAGTCCAGGTCAGAGTCCAGGTCAGAGTCCAGGTCTGAGTCCAGGTCTGAGTCCAGGTCAGAGTCCAGGTCTGAGTCCAGGTCAGGGATCGTCTGCATCCGGATACTGATGCTGTTAAAGGAACTGCAGTAACTTCCATCATCAGTCCAGTAACCGACCAGAGCCACCAGTACCATCAGCTGTTTCCCTCCACATGTAGGCAACTCGATGCTCGTCCCACAATTCCTTCCAAACGTCGTCGTTCCTTCGGCGGTTTCCTGGCAACAAGCGTCGTTCCGAGGAATTAATCCACTGAACATTTAGTGAGTTTCTGTGTTTCGATGTGAAATTAAAGTGAAACTCTTCACATCTGACAAGATGAAGAAGAAACACACGATAAATGTTTCTTTCGGTTTAATGGAGGATTTATTTCAGAGTAGCAGCAACTTCCAGCTAAGATGTGACTCAGTGTAGATTTATTGTGAGAAAGTAATAAATTACCAGCCTGAAATTTCTCTGAAAGCTTCCAAATGTCACATAATCCAATTCTCCGAGGTACGTCTGCACAAAGACAGCTCCGCTTCCTGTCAACAAACACAGTTTTGCAGCCATCTTTGTGCTGTTGTCCCAGTTTTCCCAGCGATGTTTCCACCCAGCTGATGGGAATCTTCCAGAAATTCACTGAAAGTAAAAGTATTAACGTTTCCATCAGTAATAAATGAAACTGCAGGTTATTAGTTCATGTTTGTTTTTCTTCCTGATTCTAAATTAGAGGTGATGATGACAGGACTTTATTATTCCACTAATGGTGAGACGAGACGTTGACATTTGCAGAGCAGACGTTTCCATCGCTGATCATGATGATTTCCATGAGGTCACATAATAAACCTCATTCACAGTCAAATGAACCTTTTTTATCAGACCGGAAAAGTTCATCCTAAAATACTGGAACAGAAAAGCAGCACAGCTTTAACTGTTTTATTACATTTATATAAAAACGGAATAAATTCAGGATGAATTCCAGACGGATCGTCGCTGAAAAGCCTGGAAGGCGATGGGATGAAGATCTGCAGCTACAGGTCGGAGAGCATCGTCCTCATGGCGTGTCCTCTCCGGGTCGGGAGGGATGGTTCCTCTTGGCAACTCATCATGGAGACGGTTCCTACGGTAACCTGCGAACTGACTGGGGGGCGTTTAATGTCTTCCCTCCCTCTTAGCAACACCGTTTCATCCCACACAGAAGCTTTCCAGCTGGTCTTCTGTGGTCGGGCCTGACGGGCCTGACGGGCCTGACGGGCCTGACGGGCCGGACGGGCCTGACGGGCCTGACGGGCCGGTCGGGCCTGACGGGCCTGACGGGCCTAATGGGCTGGACGGGCCTGACGGGCCGGACGGGCCTGACGGGCCTGACGGGCCTAATGGGCTGGTCGGGCCGGACGGGCCGGACGGGCAGGTATGGCGTGGAGGTGGGCGGGTTGGCTGGGAGACCATCCAATCAGATGGCAGATTCCAGCTGCTATGGAAACAGCTGCTGTTGTGCTGATTGTTGGATTGTTGTGGCTTTTTCTACGTGTTTCTTGGCTGTATGAATAATTTATAAAAGCTCTTTTCTCTGCAGTATGAAGTATTTTGTGTTTGTTATGCCAATTAGCTCTTTGTTGAAGATCATAATTTTTATCATATTAAAATCCGGTGGCATTTAAATGCCACACAAGCTTTGACGGCAATGTTTTTATTATTATTGCACAAATAATGGAAGCTATAACCGTTTCCCTCGGGGATTAATAAGGCTTTTCTGATTCTGAAGTTTCAACTGAAGCTGTTAAAACTGGAAAATATAAACATGGAAACAGTTTTGTTTTTTAGATAGATCAAAGCTGGAACTGCTTCCAGACATCCAGAAACTCCTGTTTCATGCACTGATTCCAAACAAAGCTCTGCGGTTGGAGCTTAACATTGTTTGGTCAGCCCACAGTTACTGGTCTTAGACAAGTCCATGTTCTCCACTGACTCACTCATCTGGAACAGCTAATCACAGCCGGGTGTTCCGGAGGAATCGGTTCGGCTGGATTTCCCTTTTTTACTGAAGTCAACAAGACGAGAAGGTCTTGGCTGCAGCCTGGAGAATGAGGCAGGGCTGGATATTGGGCGGGGTTGGACGTCCAACCAATTTGGTTGGATTAACCCTAACCCTAACCTCCCCGCCCATTTTACATCCAACCCTGCCCCATTCTCCAGGCTGCAGCCGGGGGTCATCGTGCAGTTGCAACAGCTGCTCACTAGGAGGCAATATTTCCCAAATCAACCAATGACGAAGAAAGAAGAAGAAAATTCAGTCCATTTAAAGCAGATTTTCCCAGTTCATGTCCAGTATGAGCAGCAGGGAAGGCAGCCAGACGTCCACCATGTTGTACCTCACCTCCTCTCTGCAACCAGACAAAGTTGGCTTCTTTGGTCTGCTCCACGGTGCGAATGAGCGTCCACACTGCTCCAAATGCACCGTAGAAGCAGGTCAGGGTTTGTCTGAAGCTGCAGACAGGATGAAGAAGGTCAGGGTGGTGGGATTGTTTGGTCCTGATGGACTGCAGCAACCTGCCGGAGACGAGAGGACCGAGGGGACTGGGACCAGTGGGACAGATCTGTTCTCCCCTTTAAAAACAATCTTCCATTGGCTATCTTAGTAAGATAATACCAGACATGTTGCTGCTGTTTGAAGAGTTAAAATAAAACATAAAATCCCCCAAAATGTATGATAAACACCTGCATGAAAACTCGGTGAACTCCCATCGAACTTCCAGAAATCCGCAGCGTAGCATCGAGCTGACTGAAAGCTGCTTTGCAAAGAAGCTTGGCTGATTTTAAAGTCAGTCGAGGTCGTCGAAGCAGAAAACAGCAACAAACGCTCCGTTTATATTCCAGCCGCCTCATCAGCCGCATGGAACGCAGACACAACCAAACGCTCTCTGGTCCCGCCACCGCAGACCACTTCATTTGCATAAAAATCGCTCAGATCAAAGTTTAGCTGCTTTTTCTTTCCTTTCTTGTCTTTCATCTTAGAAAACAGCTGACACTCGGAGGACAGACGGACGCCATGGCAGAGACTTCAAACAGGAGTTCACACAGAAGCTGTGTGTCACAGGAATAAAGCTAAGTCGGTGTTAGCATGCAGCATTCCTCTCCTATCAGTCGCCTCGGAAACGCTGACTCACGAGCGTTTAACCGTTTCATGGACGCTGAACACCAGAGGTTCAGGTCGTCGCACGCACACACACACACACACACACACACACACACACACACACACACACACACACACACTGCTCAGCCGCATTGATTTGTTGTTTTGGTCCCGTTCAGAACCTTGGTTTGTGCTTGTGAGGACAGCAAGTCAGAGGAGATGCTGGTGAGGTTTAGCTACAGGCTGCTGCTGCTGAACTCCTCTTCCTCCTCACCTTTTCCGCCGCTTTCCGCCGCTGGAACTTCACAAAGCAGCAGGACGGATTCAGACACACATGATGAGTTTATCTTCATGTCGTAACCGGTCACACACTCATTCTTTCATACCCTCTCTGAACACACACACATGCAGAAGAACCCGCTCCGACGTAAAGGTGGGAATTAAATCAGCTTTCAGTTGAAGTCGTTCTGTCTGCAGCCACATGTCAGTTCAACCCAACTTTATTTATAACTGACGCTCGTGTGAAGGTACTTTTATGAAAGCAGTCACTCGCAGCATTTCCGCGGAACGTTAGTGAGCCGCAGCCAGCCGGGCGAGGGTTGCGAGATCTGCGGCTCGCCATCGTTGCTACGTAGCGTTATTTCAAGCTTCTGGCTGTTGTGGAGGATTTGCTCCATACTGCGCCATCCTTACCGAAGTGGTCACATGACCGTTACTTCACTTCCAGAAACGCGTGAAGACAGATAAGTGTTTCCATTACATTTTTCAGTACTTCCACCTGGAAATGTCGGAAAAACCAGTTAGATGTGATGGGAACACAGCCAGGTCCGTCTAAACCAGTTCATACAAAATAATCACAGAGATAAACCAGACCAGAACCAGGGAGGAAAACCTCCATCAGGACCGGAACCAGGGAGGAAAACCTCCATCGGGACCGGAACCAGGGAGGAAAACCTCCATCGGGACCGGAACCAGGGAGGAAAACCTCCATCGGGACCGGAACCAGGGAGGAAAACCTCCATCGGGACCGGAACCAGGGAGGAAAACCTCCATCGGGACCAGAACCAGGGAGGAAAACCTCCATCAGGACCGGAACCAGGGAGGAAAACCTCCATCGGGACCGGAACCAGGGAGGAAAACCTCCATCGGGACCGGAACCAGGGAGGAAAACCTCCATTAGGACCGGAACCAGGGAGGAAAACCTCCATCGGGACCAGAACCAGGGAGGAAAACCTCCATCAGGACCGGAACCAGGGAGGAAAACCTCCATCGGGACCGGAACCAGGGAGGAAAACCTCCATCAGGACCGGAACCAGGGAGGAAAACCTCCATCGGGACCGGAACCGGGAAGGAAAACCTCCATCGGGACCGGAACCAGGGAGGAAAACCTCCATCGGGACCGGAACCAGGGAGGAAAACCTCCATCGGGACCGGAACCAGGGAGGAAAACCTCCATCGGGACCGGAACCGGGAAGGAAAACCTCCATCGGGACCAGAACCAGGGAGGAAAACCTTCATCGGGACCGGAACCAGGGAGGAAAACCTTCATCGGGACCGGAACCAGGGAGGAAAACCTCCATCGGGACCAGAACCAGGCAGGAAAACCTCCATTGGGACCGGAACCAATAAGGAAAACCTCCATCAGGACCGGAACCGGGAAGGAAAACCTCCATTGGGACCGGAACCAATAAGGAAAACCTCCATCAGGACCGGAACCGGGAAGGAAAACCTCCATCGGGACCGGAACCGGGGAGGAAAACCTCCATCGGGACCAGACCCGGGGAGGAAAACCTCCATCGGGACCAGAACCAGGCAGGAAAACCTCCATTGGGACCGGAACCGGGAAGGAAAACCTTCATCGGGACCGGAACCAATAAGGAAAACCTTCATCGGGACCAGAACCAATAAGGAAAACCTTCATCGGGACCAGAACCAATAAGGAAAACCTTCATCGGGACCAGAACCAATAAGGAAAACCTTCATCGGGACCAGAACCAATAAGGAAAACCTTCATCGGGACCAGAACCAATAAAGAAAACCTTCATCGGGACCAGAACCAATAAGGAAAACCTTCATCGGGACCAGAACCAATAAGGAAAACCTTCATCGGGATCAGAACCAATAAGGAAAACCTTCATCGGGACCAGAACCAATAAGGAAAACCTTCATCGGGACCAGAACCAATAAGGAAAACCTCCATCGGGACCGGAACCAGGAAGGAAAACCTCCATCGGGACCGGAACCAGGGAGGAAAACCTCCATCGGGACCGGAACCAGGGAGGAAAACCTCCATCGGGACCGGAACCAGGGAGGAAAACCTCCATCGGGACCGGAACCAGGGAGGAAAACCTCCATCGGGACCGGAACCAGGGAGGAAAACCTCCATCGGGACCGGAACCAGGGAGGAAAACCTCCATCGGGACCAGAACCAGGGAGGAAAACCTCCATCAGGACCGGAACCAGGGAGGAAAACCTCCATCGGGACCAGACCCGGGGAGGAAAACCTCCATCGGGACCGGAACCGGGAAGGAAAACCTCCATCGGGACCAGACCCGGGGAGGAAAACCTCCATCGGGACCAGACCCGGGGAGGAAAACCTCCATCGGGACCAGAACCAGGCAGGAAAACCTCCATTGGGACCGGAACCAATAAGGAAAACCTCCATCAGGACCGGAACCGGGAAGGAAAACCTTCATCGGGACCGGAACCAATAAGGAAAACCTTCATCGGGACCAGAACCAGGGAGGAAAACCTTCATCGGGACCGGAACCAGGGAGGAAAACCTTCATCGGGACCGGAACCAGGGAGGAAAACCTCCATCGGGACCAGAACCAGGCAGGAAAACCTCCATTGGGACCGGAACCAATAAGGAAAACCTCCATCAGGACCGGAACCGGGAAGGAAAACCTCCATTGGGACCGGAACCAATAAGGAAAACCTCCATCAGGACCGGAACCGGGAAGGAAAACCTCCATCGGGACCGGAACCAGGGAGGAAAACCTCCATCGGGACCAGACCCGGGGAGGAAAACCTCCATCGGGACCAGAACCAGGCAGGAAAACCTCCATTGGGACCGGAACCAATAAGGAAAACCTCCATCAGGACCGGAACCGGGAAGGAAAACCTTCATCGGGACCGGAACCAATAAGGAAAACCTTCATCGGGACCAGAACCAATAAGGAAAACCTTCATCGGGACCAGAACCAATAAGGAAAACCTTCATCGGGACCAGAACCAATAAGGAAAACCTTCATCGGGACCAGAACCAATAAGGAAAACCTTCATCGGGACCAGAACCAATAAGGAAAACCTTCATCGGGACCAGAACCAATAAAGAAAACCTTCATCGGGACCAGAACCAATAAGGAAAACCTTCATCGGGACCAGAACCAATAAGGAAAACCTTCATCGGGATCAGAACCAATAAGGAAAACCTTCATCGGGACCAGAACCAATAAGGAAAACCTTCATCGGGACCAGAACCAATAAGGAAAACCTCCATCGGGACCGGAACCAGGAAGGAAAACCTCCATCGGGACCGGAACCAGGGAGGAAAACCTCCATCGGGACCGGAACCAGGGAGGAAAACCTCCATCGGGACCGGAACCAGGGAGGAAAACCTCCATCGGGACCGGAACCAGGGAGGAAAACCTCCATCGGGACCAGAACCAGGGAGGAAAACCTCCATCAGGACCGGAACCAGGGAGGAAAACCTCCATCGGGACCAGACCCGGGGAGGAAAACCTCCATCGGGACCGGAACCGGGAAGGAAAACCTCCATCGGGACCAGACCCGGGGAGGAAAACCTCCATCGGGACCAGACCCGGGGAGGAAAACCTCCATCGGGACCAGAACCAGGCAGGAAAACCTCCATTGGGACCGGAACCAATAAGGAAAACCTCCATCAGGACCGGAACCGGGAAGGAAAACCTTCATCGGGACCGGAACCAATAAGGAAAACCTTCATCGGGACCAGAACCAATAAGGAAAACCTTCATCGGGACCAGAACCAATAAGGAAAACCTTCATCGGGACCAGAACCAATAAGGAAAACCTTCATCGGGACCAGAACCAATAAGGAAAACCTTCATCGGGACCAGAACAACGGCGTATAAATGTGAGTCTGGAAGCTGAAGGCTTGGTTCTTTCCAGCTCTCGCTTCGGCCTGAGGGGAACCGGGGAAGTCCAGTTCGTTTCTCCAGGATGTATCCGGGCCTCTGACTGCAGCTCGCCGCCAACAGACAGTTCTCCAGGCTTCGTTCCAGTTTTAAGGCTAGAATGTTCTGCTCGTGTGGCAGCTGCTGGTTAAACAAGCAGAAATGATCCAGAAACAAAACACTTTGAATAATGAAGAAAAAACAAACTTCATCACCATTTCAGCTGAAGTTTGCAGCGTTCTGCAGACGTTTGGCGAACGCTGGAAACACCCTCAGGAGCTCTGCTATTAATCTAACAGCGTGTGTGTGTGTGTGTGTGTGTAGCTCCGGGTAAGTGGTCCTATCCATCTTCATTGGGCCTTTCTGGGAAGAGACGGAGCTTACCTTCTTTTATCAGCCGTGCACGTCCATCTGTTGCTGTCAGAGAGACTGAACGTTAGAAAGACGCCGAGCGAGGTGAGAGAGAGAGAGAGAGTTTAGTTCAGGCTGAAAGACAGTAGCGACCTAATGGGCCCTGGCCGGGTACGAGACGCGATGGTGAAGTGGCGTCTTGTGTGTGTGGACTAATTATAAAGACTGAAGCTGGTCCTTGGTGGGAACCATGATGATGGAGGCTCCATTCCCAGTGAACTGGCCCAGTTTCTCCTGTCTCTGTTCTGACAAAGATCGGACATTTTCTAGAGGCGGAGTAAAGGTGAAATAGATCTGAGGTTGGACAGAACGTGTTGATCAGGTGGTGGCGGTATGAGCGCTGGTGGAAACGGCGAGCGTCTTCCCGGCGCCTTGATGCTCGTATTGTTTCATCAGGCGATCAGGATTTTCAGCTGTGTGGGGAGGCAGTGTGCTGATTCAAATACACAGCGGACATCTGTACCGGTCCACACACACACACACACACACACACGCTGGCTGCAGTTGGGGAAGTGCATGTGGGGAAGATTCAGGTAAAGTTCATGCAGATGAAATGGAGCTTCCCCAACATCCTCCCTGCACACTCTAAAAAGGAGGTAGCAGCTTGTACCTAAAAAGGT
This sequence comes from Telmatherina bonti, assembly GCF_933228915.1. NCBI lineage: Eukaryota > Metazoa > Chordata > Actinopteri > Atheriniformes > Telmatherinidae > Telmatherina > Telmatherina bonti. The sequence goes on along the minus strand of NC_136610.1, from coordinate 38,019,955 downwards.
ACAAATGCTTGTCGCTGGGGGTGTACTCTTTTGAGAGACATTTCTGTACCCTTCAGTTCTGGTCTATTTTTGTACCTTATCAAGTTCAACCTCACCTTATCAAGTTATGATTTTTATGTTTTCCACAGCATCAGACCTGGTCCATTCCACTTAGCAATATTATCTTATCTTTAATCTAGAAATATTCTTCAAAAACTCAAAATGTTGTGGGCTACAGCAAGTGTTGTGCGTCTAAACCGGTCATAACAAAACATTTCTTTTGAGGCGACTTTTTAAAAATTAAAAAAAATAAAAAAATAAATAATCAAATATCAGTTGTAATATGTGGTGAAGTCGTAGGGGGGTATACTGATTGCTGAAGAAAAGCTGGTAAAAGTCCCAGTATGCACTATACGCTGTAAAAAAAAATAGTCCCGGTACGCAAAAGGATAGAATTTAAAAGTGCCGGTACTGCGTACCGCTGCGTCCCGGCCCACTTAAAGCACTGCTGCTAACAATAGTTTTTGTCACGACAAACCCTTATGGTACCCTTATGGTTAAAATGGTACAAATTTGTACTTTATGTCACTTTGAACCCTTTTTCGTACTCTGAAGGTGCTTCTGGTCTCTTAAAGACCAGAATTGTACTTTTGAGAGAACATTTCTTTAAAATGTACCTATAGGTACAGAAATGTCCTCATCTTGTACCTCTATTTTTGAGAGTGTGTTGATGTGACACCGTTCCGTTTTCATCGCTGCCCAGCGGCGTGTCCAGGCTGTCGGGTACCGAGTGGGCTTGAGCTGGACCGTTCGCAGTTCCCAAGAGGCTTCATGGCGCTGGATGTGAAGCCCAGGTGGGCCGTAGGACCCCATAAGCCAGTCTGAATCACAACCTCCTCCATATGTTGGTGTTCAAGCAGTCCTTATCATCCCTGTGGGTTCATGTGATGCAGTAAAAACAGCAATCAGACCAGTCATCCACATCCACTCGTTCATTTATTCATTCATTCATTCATCCACTCGTTCATTTATTCATTCAGAATCCAAAGCGTTTAATCTGATTAAGGGTTGGATCGGAGCTGGAAGGTCTCTGGGTGAGAGGCGGGTCCACCCTGGACAGACCTGCCAGACCTGCGTACCCTGATGGAAGCCAAGAGGGAGCCGGGTTCTGACGGGACTGAACGGGTCTTACTTCAGGTTCTGGTCTGACAGAAGGCTGAGACGTTGTTTAGGTGGATTCCTGCTATTTCACCGTCCTGATTTATTGTTCTCTGCCACATGCTTTTATTTTGAAGGAAAGGGAACCGTGCTGACAAATCAAAAAGGAAGCTAAAAGTTAAAACAATAAAAGTTCTATCAACACGAGAAGGATGAAGTTTCCAGTAAAAGTACATATGCTGATGATCCTTCCAACGCATGAAGCTTCTCGTCCCAGTGAGTCTCGTGGATTCATGGCGTTCAACCAGACTGGTTTTGTTAACGGATGACTTTAGGCAAGAAGCAGCAAAGAATCAGGTCCACGACCAGGATCGTCTCTGCTCTGCAACGATTCAACAACTGTCAGCTGCAGATGTAGAATACTCCACGCTGCATGCTGGCTGCAGCCCTCATTGCTGTATTCATGACCCCACATGGCGGCTGGGGGGTTAACGTGCGGTGGATGGCTCCTCCTCCAGACGCCCTAAATGTAAGGACAGATGTTGGAATCTCCATGAATAAGGAGAACAAAGTGGTTTTTGGCGGTTCCACCCGTGACGAGGCCCCTACACGTCTTAAATCCACGTCTCTTGTCAATTTTAACATGATGTGTTCTAACTTGTTTGTGTTAAAAAAATAGATTGATTGGTTTCATTTTGGTAAAAAATCCCAAATGTATCTGATAAATGTCGGCGAGGTATTTTTATCTGCAGACCCCAGAACGTGCAGACGGAGTGTGAGTGTGTAGGGCCGGTTTGGGATTCAGCCGTTCCAGTGGAACGACCGGTAGGTACCAACAATCTGAGTATTAATCTCCATCTGATCCGAAAAAGAAAAGAAAATGGTCCCACCTTTTCTTTTCTTTCTTTCTCTGAGCCTGAACAAGTGGGATTTATTTGTTCCCTCCAGGGGCGAATCAAGAGTCTGAGATATGGAAGGAAATATTGTCCTTTGCTGGTTAATTTTTAATGTCAGTAGAAATCTTAGAGTTTCTGCAGGTTTTCAGTTCCTGCAGCGTGATCCTGCTATAAGCTGGGATAACTTCACCTTTTAGTCCTTTATCCTGGTTTTATATATGAAATACACACAGTAATAATAAGCCAAGACGTGTGTGTGTGTGTGTGTGTGTGTGTGTGTGTGTGTGTGTGTGTGTGAGAGAGCTCCATGTATCCCGCTCGGCCTCCCGTTTAGGCATGTTCCAGGAAGGATGCACACGTTACCTGTGAAACAAACCCGTTGAGGCTGCAGTGTTCGGGGGTCAGGATGAGTCCCAGCCGGCTCACACACTAATCTCAGTGCGTCAGAGTTTCTGCAGACACCACCAACAAGCACAACAGGAGGTTTGCTTGCAGGTAAACAGAGACGGCCCACCTGCTCGGAGCCTCAAGAAGCCATTCCAGCGGCGTAAACATCCATCCTGCATTCACACAACAGCTGAAGACGACTGAGCAGGACGCAGCGCTTCACACTCCGTTAACTTCATTCATTCATTCATGTCGAAATGCTTTGTCCGATTAAAGGTCACAGGGGGTCTAACCCTGCAGTCATCGGGAAAGCGGCAGGTTCACCTGGAAAAGTTGTCATTCCATCATCAAAAGCTAGTTTGATCAGTGTGTTGGACTCATATGCAGCGACGCATCGTGTTTGTACGGCGTGTACAAGACCGGACCGGACTGGATGGTGGAGGATGTGATGCCCGTCCTGACATGTTAGACCCCCAGTTCCACAGACCTCCAGTTCCACAGACCCCCAGTTCCACAGACCTCCAGTTCCACAGACCCCCAGTTCCACAGACCCCCAGTTCCACAGACCCCCAGTTCCACAGACCTCCAGTTCCACACACCCCCAGTTCCACAGACCTCCAGTTCCACAGACCTCCAGTTCCACAGACCTCCAGTTCCACACACCCCCAGTTCCACAGACCTCCAGTTCCACAGACCTCCAGTTCCACAGACCTCCAGTTCCACAGACCCCCAGTTCCACAGACCTCCAGTTCCACAGACCCCCAGTTCCACAGACCTCCAGTTCCACAGACCCCCAGTTCCACAGACCTCCAGTTCCACAGACCTCCAGTTCCACAGACCTCCAGTTCCACAGACCCCCAGTTCCACAGACCCCCAGTTCCACACACCCCCAGTTCCACAGACCTCCAGTTCCACACACCCCCAGTTCCACAGACCTCCAGTTCCACACACCCCCAGTTCCACAGACCTCCAGTTCCACAGACCTCCAGTTCCACAGACCTCCGGTTCCACAGACCCCCAGTTCCACAGACCTCCAGTTCCACAGACCTCCGGTTCCACAGACCTCCGGTTCCACAGACCTCCAGTTCCACACACCCCCAGTTCCACAGACCTCCAGTTCCACAGACCTCCGGTTCCACAGACCTCCAGTTCCACAGACCTCCGGTTCCACAGACCTCCGGTTCCACAGACCCCCAGTTCCACAGACCTCCAGTTCCACAGACCTCCAGTTCCACAGACCTCCGGTTCCACAGACCTCCAGTTCCACACACCCCCAGTTCCACAGACCTCCAGTTCCACAGACCTCCAGTTCCACAGACCTCCGGTTCCACAGACCTCCAGTTCCACAGACCTCCGGTTCCACAGACCCCCAGTTCCACACACCCCCAGTTCCACAGACCTCCAGTTCCACACACCCCCAGTTCCACAGACCCCCAGTTCTACAGACCTCCAGTTCCACAGACCCCCAGTTCCACAGACCTCCGGTTCCACAGACCCCCAGTTCCACACACCCCCAGTTCCACAGACCTCCAGTTCCACAGAACCCCAGTTCCACAGACCTCCGGTTCCACAGACCCCCAGTTCCACAGACCTCCGGTTCCACAGACCCCCAGTTCCACAGACCTCCGGTTCCACAGACCTCCGGTTCCACAGACCCCCAGTTCCACAGACCTCCGGTTCCACAGACCCCCGGTTCCACAGACCTCCGGTTCCACAGACCTCCGGTTCCACAGACCTCCGGTTCCACAGACCTCCAGTTCCACAGACCTCCAGTTCCACAGACCTCCAGTTCCACAGACCCCCGGTTCCACAGACCTCCGGTTCCACAGACCCCCGGTTCCACAGACCTCCAGTTCCACAGACCCCCAGTTCCACAGACCTCCGGTTCCACAGACCTCCAGTTCCACAGACCCCCAGTTCCACAGACCTCCGGTTCCACAGACCCCCAGTTCCACAGACCTCCAGTTCCACAGACCTCCAGTTCCACACACCCCCAGTTCCACAGACCTCCAGTTCCACACACCCCCAGTTCCACAGACCTCCGGTTCCACAGACCCCCAGTTCCACAGACCTCCAGTTCCACAGACCTCCAGTTCCACAGACCTCCGGTTCCACAGACCTCCGGTTCCACAGACCCCCAGTTCTTCTCTGTGTATATAGCTTTATATACAGCTTTCTGACTGCCTAGACCAAAGACTGGAACATTAGTCTACCCCCCCCCCCCCCCCCCCCCCCCCGGGATAAGAAATGAATGACTAGAGGGGGGGTGAATGCCCCTCATCCCTCCAACAAATCACACCCTGGTTCTGACTAATGCCGTGACTCAGAAGGCCGTGACAGAGTAACAGTGAGCATGCATGCACAGGAGCTGCTGTGTTAAAGTAAACTAGGATGGACTATAAGAGAAAAAAATTAAAGATTTTCTCTCACTTAATTTGTCTTTTTTTTTTTTTTTTTTTTTTTAAAACAGAATAAAAAATTGAAAATGCATGCCAGCTCTTCTTCCTACTCCAGTTTTCTTTTCTTTTCTACATGAAATGTTCTACAATGGTTGTGTTGTAGTTGTTGAAACTCTGGAGTATATTTTCTGTTGTTGCTTTTTGGATTTGCCAATATATTATGGAAAAGAAAAGAGAATAAAACATGTTGAAATTAAATAAAATGAAAATTTGCTGCAGTTCTCCAGAAAAGCATGGCTCAACATGTGGATGTTATCTTTGCAAAGACTCATGGAGCTGAATACTTCTGGCCCTTTAAATGTACCACAGGTCAGAACCAAAACGTGCGGCGAGGAGGCGTGCAGTTTTATGTCCTCGCCTTTAGAACGAGCTGCCAGACGACAGACGGGCTGCAGAGACTGCAGATGTTCTTAAAATGAGGCTGAAAACTTTTTGGGTTTTGCTTTTACTTTAATTTTTCTTCTTTTCTTATCTATTTATTCATTTAATTATTTTATGATTCATTTATTATTTATCTTTTGCATTTCATTGTCTTACCTAATTTATGTCATGTATTTTTTATGTATTTATATATTATTTAGGTTTAATCTTATTGTTTGAATTACTGTTTTACTGAATTATTGGTTTAATTCTTAAACCAATAATTAATTTATTAATTATTGGTATTAATTAATTTATTATTCTGTCTTGTGTTTCTTTCTTAGTTTATCTTTTTAACTTTTTAGCTCCAGTGTTTTCTTGTGGATTCTCCTTGTCAGAAGTTGTGCCTGTTTGGCGGGGGTTGTTGGTAGGGGTTCTACACTGCAGCCATATGGCTGCAGTGTGGGCACCGGCCTGTCCCGGTCTGCGCCCGGTCTGCCCCGGTCTGCACCGGCCTGTCCCGGTCTGCCCCGGCCTGCCCCGGTCTGCGCCCGGTCTGCCCCGGTCTGCACCGGCCTGTCCCGGTCTGCCCCGGCCTGCCCCGGTCTGCACCGGCCTGTCCCGGTCTGCGCCCGGTCTGCACCGGCCTGTCCCGGTCTGCACCGGCCTGTCCCGGCCTGCACCGGTCTGCACCGGCCTGCCCCGGTCTGCCCCGGTCTGCACCGGCCTGTCCCGGTCTGCACCGGCCTGTCCCGGTCTGCACCGGCCTGTCCCGGTCTGCCCCGGTCTGCCCCGGCCTGCACCGGTCTGCACCGGCCTGCCCCGGTCTGCACCGGCCTGTCCCGGTCTGCCCCGGTCTGCACCGGCCTGCACCGGTCTGCACCGGCCTGCACCGGTCTGCACCGGCCTGCCCCGGTCTGCACCGGCCTGCCCCGGTCTGCACCGGCCTGTCCCGGTCTGCCCCGGTCTGCCCCGGCCTGCCCCGGTCTGCCCCGGCCTGCCCCGGTCTGCACCGGCCTGCCCCGGTCTGCACCGGCCTGCCCCGGTCTGCACCGGCCTGTCCCGGTCTGCCCCGGCCTGCCCCGGTCTGCCCCGGTCTGCCCCGGCCTGCCCCGGTCTGCACCGGTCTGCCCCGGTCTGCCCCGGCCTGCCCCGGTCTGCCCCGGCCTGCACCGGCCTGTCCCGGTCTGCCCCGGTCTGCACCGGTCTGCCCCGGTCTGCACCGGTCTGCCCCGGCCTGTCCCGGTCTGCACCGGCCTGCCCCGGTCTGCACCGGCCTGCCCCGGTCTGCACCGGCCTGCACCGGCCTGCACCGGCCTGTCCCGGTCTGCCCCGGTCTGCCCCGGTCTGCACCGGCCTGTCCCGGTCTGCCCCGGCCTGCCCCGGTCTGCACCGGCCTGTCCCGGTCTGCACCGGCCTGTCCCGGATATCCCCCAGATATCGTTTCCTTGTAGCAGTGCCAACCCAGACGCAGAATCCTGTAGATTGTAGGTTTTTATTGTGTTTTAAATGGTCAGTGGAAGGGTTGGGTTGTGTGTTTGGGCTACGTGTGCGGCTGTGTGTGTGTGTTTGTGAGTGTGAAACTGTTTTTATGTTGTTAATAACTGCATCTTTATGAAAAGTGCTATATAAATAAAGTTTTGATTTTATTTGATTTGATCTGAAAAGAAACAGAGCAAAGTTACAGAGGTTTTAGTACAGCATTAGCAGGTTTTGAGTGAGGTCCTCATCATCTGATGAGAAATCTGGGACACGACACGGTCCCATTGCCTTTAAACTCATCTGAAAGCTCTTCTTCTATGGTGGGAGCTGGGTATAAACGTGGAAATACAGCAAATACTGTTAATCTGGTAACCCTTGTAACTTTTATAATCTGATTTGCATTCTTGTCAATTAATTTAATCATGTAATCCAATGAAAGTATACAGCTGTCACCATGTTTACATCCATCTACCAGTTATCAGCTGTAATGAGGGAAACATCTGTTGTGTTGCTGTGAGTTGTGTCACTCCATGGACACATTTACCTTTTTAGTTTCATATAAAAAGCACATGAAAATCAGAAAACCAAACAAATCTGAGCTTGTCTCAAGTTTTTCAACGTGCTCCTGTGCAGAGCGTGTCAGTGTGTCGGCATTCTGATTGGCTTGTCGCAGATGAGGGCGGGGCTTAGCCTGTCTGAATGTAAAGTTCGGGGCGGGGCGGAAAGGTAACGATGATGGCAGGTGGGAGAGGAAAATAACACAATGTCACCCAGAAGAGGAAGGAAAGAAAGAAGCAGGATGAGTGCAAAGACAAAATGACAGAATTAGACTAGTTTTGGGTTCAAAGCCAGGAAATCCAGGAAAAATGTAGCGCCCCACCGGAGGCTAAGGCTAGCTGCCGCTAATGGTAGCCGCTAACAGTAGCTGGCTGCTAGCTCATCAGATGAAACACCTGAGAAGCGTCGTAAACAACTTTACTGAGCACCAGACCCACAGAACAAGCTTCTAATGAGTGAGTACAGCTTCTCTTTGCTATGAAGTTAAATCTACAGCAACGTAGTTCTAACCTCATGTTGGAAAATGTTGAGCAGCTGTTTGTAACCCTTGTCTGGTTTATTCAGCGTGTTTACCGCCATTAAAACAAATGTTTTCTCCACAAAGAGAAAGGCATCTTAATCTGGTTTTATCTGTTCCATACACTCCTGCAGATCACAGGTTCTCTTTCTGACTGATTTGGATCTGACTGAACAAAAAACTAAAGTGTGAAAAATGTTTTGAGACAAATTTAACGATAAAAAAAATTAAAGACGGCTGTAAAAATAAATCTTGTACTAATTAGGAAGTTTGTCAGGAAATATAAAGGTTTTGATTATTGATCAAGTTCCAGTGCAGATCTGGCGCTTTGGCCAGGTTTGTGGATGAGTGTGTGGTCAGACGACAATGGCAGACGCTAAGCATTATGGGTCCAGCGGCCATGTTGGCGTTGGGAATCGCTGCTACAGTAATGCCAGGAAGGAAGAGGGATTTACAGCAACACGCTAACCAAAACGTTGTCTCCAGAAAATCAGTGTTATAAATGATGTGTAACTTTATTAAACCAGGACACGGAGCAAGAACATGAGAAACTACCGCAGGTTGCCATGGCGACGTCTTCGCCTACCTGGTCTGTGGTGTGAGTGCGCTGTAGCTGATCAGTTCAGAAAGAATAATGCTCATGTCCAGTTTACAGAGAGGACCTGCATATCTTCAGGCCGGAACATAACGTGGTGATTGGCTGGCAGGAGCTAGCTTGTGGCGCGGTAGCTCGTTGCAGCTAGCTTACACGCTAGCGTAACGGACTGCACACGTCTGCGGTGCTCCACATCGCTGAATTCTCATTTCAGCCAAAGTGAACATCGTGCACTGTGGGCCTTTCGATGTTTTGTGTGTTTGTGTGCGTTTGGATGATAAACTGTCCAGCTTCACGTGTCACAACGTGGAGATACATTATCATATTTAGTTTTCTGGCACAATTTCAAAGCTTTAATATAAAAAATGTCCAAAAGCTGCACAGGCAGAATAAAATCCTGCAATTCGCTCCCAGAGTGTGACACGGTTCTATAATCTGGTGTTTCATTGAGCAACAAACTAAATGAACCGGCGCGGTTACGCTGCAGAAGCAGACAAACACTGAAACAAGTCTGGTTCAATTCAGCTTTATTTGTATAGCTTTTCAACAATGTCCTCTCAGGGCACTTTACAGGCTCCTCAGTTCAAGCAGACTCATAGTAAACAGCCCAGAGAGGAGAAACCCAGAGTCTGCATCGATCTGTTTGTCACACGACATCCAAGATGGTAGTAAAAGCAGATTACACGTTTCTGAAGCCGTGCAGTAAAACACGCAGGATATCAGCTAAAAACACTTAGTAAACTATCGGCCTGTGACGATATGTTGTCCCAATTTGATTCCAATCTTTTGGGTACCGATTCAATTTAAATTGTGATTCTCACAATTCTTCAATTTTGCTGATTTTTGTATCTTTAAAAAAAAAAATGTATAAAACACTATTTTTGCTCGTCACTTTTCTTGATTTCAATCAGGTGAAAACAACCTGGTAGCCAGACAATCATTCTGCTGCTATAACGCCCAAGAAGTCAAGTTAAAAGATCAATAAAAACGATAAAAAATGACAAAAATGTTACAATGGATTTTTTTTTTTTATTTGAAAAAATATAAGTTTTTTTTTTTGTTAAAAAATCAATTTTGAAAATGTGGGGTCTACAGGTTAGTGGGGTCTACAGGTTAGTGGGGTCTGCAGGTTAGTGGGGTCTACAGGTTAGTGGGGTCTACAGGTTAGTGGGGTCTACAGGTTAGTGGGGTCTGCAGGTTAGTGGGGTCTGCAGGTTAGTGGGGTCTGCAGGTTAGTGGGGTCTACAGGTTAGTGGGGTCTACAGGTTAGTGGGGTCTGCAGGTTAGTGGGGTCTGCAGGTTAGTGGGGTCTGCAGGTTAGTGGGGTCTACAGGTTAGTGGGGTCTGCAGGTTAGTGGGGTCTACAGGTTAGTGGGGTCTACAGGTTAGTGGGGTCTGCAGGTTAGTGGGGTCTACAGGTTAGTGGGGTCTACAGGTTAGTGGGGTCTGCAGGTTAGTGGGGTCTGCAGGTTAGTGCGGTCTGCAGGTTAGTGGGGTCTGCAGGTTAGTGGGGTCTACAGGTTAGTGGGGTCTACAGGTTAGTGGGGTCTGCAGGTTAGTGGGGTCTGCAGGTTAGTGGGGTCTACAGGTTAGTGGGGTCTACAGGTTAGTGGGGTCTGCAGGTTAGTGGGGTCTGCAGGTTAGTGGGGTCTACAGGTTAGTGGGGTCTGCAGGTTAGTGCGGTCTGCAGGTTAGTGGGGTCTACAGGTTAGTGGGGTCTACAGGTTAGTGCGGTCTGCAGGTTAGTGGGGTCTGCAGGTTAGTGCGGTCTGCAGGTTAGTGGGGTCTGCAGGTTAGTGGGGTCTACAGGTTAGTGGGGTCTGCAGGTTAGTGGGGTCTACAGGTTAGTGGGGTCTGCAGGTTAGTGGGGTCTGCAGGTTAGTGGGGTCTACAGGTTAGTGGGGTCTGCAGGTTAGTGGGGTCTACAGGTTAGTGGGGTCTGCAGGTTAGTGGGGTCTGCAGGTTAGTGGGGTCTACAGGTTAGTGGGGTCTACAGGTTAGTGGGGTCTGCAGGTTAGTGGGGTCTGCAGGTTAGTGGGGTCTGCAGGTTAGTGGGGTCTACAGGTTAGTGGGGTCTGCAGGTTAGTGCGGTCTACAGGTTAGTGGGGTCTGCAGGTTAGTGGGGTCTGCAGGTTAGTGGGGTCTACAGGTTAGTGGGGTCTGCAGGTTAGTGGGGTCTGCAGGTTAGTGGGGTCTACAGGTTAGTGGGGTCTGCAGGTTAGTGCGGTCTACAGGTTAGTGGGGTCTGCAGGTTAGTGGGGTCTGCAGGTTAGTGGGGTCTACAGGTTAGTGGGGTCTGCAGGTTAGTGGGGTCTGCAGGTTAGTGGGGTCTACAGGTTAGTGGGGTCTGCAGGTTAGTGGGGTCTGCAGGTTAGTGGGGTCTGCAGGTTAGTGCGGTCTGCAGGTTAGTGGGGTCTACAGGTTAGTGGGGTCTGCAGGTTAGTGGGGTCTACAGGTTAGTGCGGTCTGCAGGTTAGTGGGGTCTGCAGGTTAGTGGGGTCTGCAGGTTAGTGGGGTCTACAGGTTAGTGCGGTCTGCAGGTTAGTGGGGTCTGCAGGTTAGTGGGGTCTGCAGGTTAGTGCGGTCTGCAGGTTAGTGCGGTCTGCAGGTTAGTGCGGTCTGCAGGTTAGTGGGGTCTGCAGGTTAGTGGGGTCTGCAGGTTAGTGGGGTCTGCAGGTTAGTGGGGTCTACAGGTTAGTGCGGTCTGCAGGTTAGTGGGGTCTGCAGGTTAGTGGGGTCTGCAGGTTAGTGCGGTCTGCAGGTTAGTGGGGTCTGCAGGTTAGTGCGGTCTGCAGGTTAGTGCGGTCTGCAGGTTAGTGGGGTCTGCAGGTTAGTGCGGTCTGCAGGTTAGTGGGGTCTGCAGGTTAGTGGGGTCTGCAGGTTAGTGCGGTCTGCAGGTTAGTGGGGTCTGCAGGTTAGTGCGGTCTGCAGGTTAGTGGGGTCTGCAGGTTAGTGGGGTCTGCAGGTTAGTGGGGTCTGCAGGTTAGTGCGGTCTGCAGGTTAGTGTGGTCTGCAGGTTAGTGCGGTCAGACTCCCTGCAGGACGGCGTTCACAGCGACAGCGTGGGAGGAGAGGCTCCTCCCGAGTCGCCGTAATGTGTCCAGTAGACGTACACCTGACGGGATCGCCGTAAGATCACAGACGTGCTAAGTGCTACTGGAAGTTACTGTGGATAGCAACATGGTGGAGATATCCCATGATGCACTGTGATGAGGTTCTCTGCAGCAGTTCTGTGTACGGCAGCATGTTTGTGTTGTCGGGCTGACGTGGAGGCCGGTCGCCACGATGGTTCCTACTGCTCTGATCCGGCGATGAAAACTTAAAGCACCGGCGGTGGTTAGCTATAGCCTGTATGCTAGCTCAGCAGCTCGCCAACAAAATCTCCTCCTGATGGCTCAGATTTCTCTGTTTCCTGTTTATGAGCTGGATCTGTCCCGCCGTGGCGAGCTGGATCTGTCCCGCCGTGGCGAGCTGGATCTGTCCCGCCGTGGCGAGCTGGATCTGTCCTGCCGTGGCGAGGGTTTACATCTTCATTAGAATGAGGATCCCTGTGTGGATCCATGTTTTCATCGGTTCATGCTGAGCCGCCGCCGCGCTGCGTCTTCGTTTTATGTCATGTAGAACTGATAATGGGACCGGAGGACATAGATATGTATTTATTCATGCACTCATAATTAAATCTACTGATTCTGCCTCCCGGCGACGTGAGAAGAATCCCAACGCTGACGGCGTGTTGTGACAAAGTGTCGCGCAAATTGTTCACTCGGACTGGATTTCTTTTAACGCGGACACACACACACTGTCACCGACTCGCTTCCCGCGGTGTGAAATGTTGACTGTGTGTGACCCACACAGTTCAGCGTGTGTTTAGTGTGAGTGCACCTTTAATCCTAACAATGTTGCTGCTGTGAGGCTTTCCAGCCCCCAACTCTGAAATGAAACTGTTATATTAATAATAATAGTAATGATGATAATAATGAAGATGATCATAATAATGATAATAAATAGTATAATCATATATTGATAACTAATAATCATTATAATGACGATGATCATAACAACAGTGAAATCTCTGACATCTTATATTTGTGCATTAACTCAATGTGAATAATTAATTCAACCTGAAATATTTAACTTCATGTAAAAATCATCATTTAGTTTAAAAAAAGAAGAAAAAAAAAAGAATCTGAATAATTATTTCATTTTGATGGAAACTTAAGTTAAATGCTTTGAGTTGATCCTAATAAATTTTTGGCCATAATTAAAACCTGTAAACATCTGTTTTCTTTGCTGTATCGTGTAAAAACTGTGTTTTACTGCATACTGGACTGGATTGTAGTTCCAATGCTGGACCCAGTCAAACATTCAAGCACTCATTCAGATTATATTTATTTATAATTATAAATAATTATATTTTTCATTTGTTAAATCTTTATAAAAATATTTTATATAATTTTTTCTTTTCATATTAGATTATATTTGAAAGAAAATAAAACATTAAATGATTTAATGACTGGATTAGAAAAGCAGTCAGAATGTCAGAAAGGTGTGATGAGTGGCCGGCCGCCGCCGGCCGGGATGCCAGGAGGACATCCTGACAAACAGACACATGAGAAGGAAGGAATCCCCCCATGAGCCGACCTTCACATCAGCCGCAGCGAGTTGGAGCCTCAGATGTTATGTCAAACCCCCCCCCCCCCCCCCCCCCCCCCCCCCCCCCCCACCAGCCTTGTTTCCACAGCGACTCGGATTGAAACGCTCCATCTACTCATCAACTCCACTTCTCAAGTTTTTGGTTCAAGGACCGTGACCCCATCAGCAAGTCATGGTCCAGTCCCCCTCCAGTTCCACTTCTCTCCACGGCAACTCCTCAGAGCTTCGTGACCTTTGACCTCCACGTCTCCAGTCAGACCAACGCTGGTGTCTCTCCAAGCTGAGTAATATTCATCCACAGGTCCTCAAAGCTCATCTACTGCTCCTCATGTGCTGCCTAGTTTCAACCAGGAGGGTTGCAGAGGTCTCCACGTTCCAATCCAGGACTCTGTGGTCCAGAGTCCGCCTGTGGTCCAGAGTCCGCCTGTGGTCTGTGTGTTTCAACCTCAGGTAAAACTGAGGTTTCAGCGGATTGCGCTGTCTGTGGGAGACACACCTTGGTGTTTGCAGGTCTTTACCCTTAGTGGACTCGTGTGGTAGACTTGCAGGTCTTTACCCTTAGTGGACTCGTGCAGGAAGACTTGCAGGTCTTTACCCTTAGTGGACTCGTGCAGGAAGACTTGCAGGTCTTTACCCTTAGTGGACTCGTGCAGGTAGACTTGCAGGTCTTTACCCTTAGTGGACTCGTGTGGTAGACTTGCAGGTCTTTACCCTTAGTGGACTCGTGCAGGTAGACTTGCAGGTCTTTACCCTTAGTGGACTCGTGCAGGTAGACTTGCAGGTCTTTACCCTTAGTGGACTCGTGCAGGTAGACTTGCAGGTCTTTACTCTTAGTGGACTCGTGCAGGTAGACTTGCAGGTCTTTACCCTTAGTGGACTCGTGCAGGTAGACTTGCAGGTCTTTACTCTTAGTGGACTCGTGCAGGTAGACTTGCAGGTCTTTACCCTTAGTGGACTCGTGCAGGTAGACTTGCAGGTCTTTACCCTTAGTGGACTCGTGCAGGAAGACTTGCAGGTCTTTACCCTTAGTGGACTCATGCAGGTAGACTTGCAGGTCTTTACCCTTAGTGGACTCGTGCAGGTAGACTTGCAGGTCTTTACTCTTAGTGGACTCGTGCAGGTAGACTTGCAGGTCTTTACTCTTAGTGGACTCGTGCAGGTAGACTTGCAGGTCTTTACCCTTAGTGGACTCATGCAGGTAGACTTGCAGGTCTTTACCCTTAGTGGACTCGTGCAGGTAGACTTGCAGGTCTTTACCCTTAGTGGACTCATGCAGGTAGACTTGCAGGTCTTTACCCTTAGTGGACTCGTGCGGTGGACTTGCAGGTCTTTACTCTTAGTGGACTCATGCAGGTAGACTTGCAGGTCTTTACCCTTAGTGGACTCGTGCGGTGGACTTGCAGGTCTTTACTCTTAGTGGACTCGTGCAGGTAGACTTGCAGGTCTTTACCCTTAGTGGACTCGTGCAGGAAGACTTGCAGGTCTTTACTCTTAGTGGACTCGTGCGGTGGACTTGCAGGTCTTTACCCTTAGTGGACTCGTGCAGGTAGACTTGCAGGTCTTTACTCTTAGTGGACTCGTGCAGGTGGACTTGCAGGTCTTTACCCTTAGTGGACTCGTGCAGGTAGACTTGCAGGTCTTTACCCTTAGTGGACTCATGCAGGTAGGCTTGCAGGTCTTTACCCTTAGTGGACTCGTGCAGGTGGACTTGCAGGTCTTTACTCTTAGTGGACTCGTGCAGGTAGACTTGCAGGTCTTTACTCTTAGTGGACTCGTGCGGTGGACTTGCAGGTCTTTACTCTTAGTGGACTCGTGCGGTGGACTTGCAGGTCTTTACCCTTAGTGGACTCGTGCAGGTAGACTTGCAGGTCTTTACTCTTAGTGGACTCGTGCGGTGGACTTGCAGGTCTTTACTCTTAGTGGACTCGTGCGGTGGACTTGCAGGTCTTTACTCTTAGTGGACTCGTGCGGTGGACTTGCAGGTCTTTACCCTTAGTGGACTCGTGCAGGTAGACTTGCAGGTCTTTACTCTTAGTGGACTCGTGCGGTGGACTTGCAGGTCTTTACTCTTAGTGGACTCGTGCAGGTAGACTTGCAGGTCTTTACTCTTAGTGGACTCGTGCAGGTAGACTTGCAGGTCTTTACCCTTAGTGGACTCATGCAGGTAGACTTGCAGGTCTTTACTCTTAGTGGACTCGTGCGGTGGACTTGCAGGTCTTTACTCTTAGTGGACTCGTGCAGGTAGACTTGCAGGTCTTTACCCTTAGTGGACTCGTGCAGGAAGACTTGCAGGTCTTTACCCTTAGTGGACTCGTGCAGGTAGACTTGCAGGTCTTTACCCTTAGTGGACTCGTGTGGTAGACTTGCAGGTCTTTACCCTTAGTGGACTCATGCAGGTAGACTTGCAGGTCTTTACTCTTAGTGGACTCGTGCAGGTAGACTTGCAGGTCTTTACCCTTAGTGGACTCGTGCAGGAAGACTTGCAGGTCTTTACCCTTAGTGGACTCATGCAGGTAGACTTGCAGGTCTTTACCCTTAGTGGACTCGTGCAGGTAGACTTGCAGGTCTTTACCCTTAGTGGACTCATGCAGGTAGACTTGCAGGTCTTTACTCTTAGTGGACTCGTGCGGTGGACTTGCAGGTCTTTACCCTTAGTGGACTCATGCAGATAGACTTGCAGGTCTTTACTCTTAGTGGACTCGTGCGGTGGACTTGCAGGTCTTTACCCTTAGTGGACTCGTGCAGGTAGACTTGCAGGTCTTTACCCTTAGTGGACTCGTGTGGTAGACTTGCAGGTCTTTACCCTTAGTGGACTCGTGCAGGTAGACTTGCAGGTCTTTACCCTTAGTGGACTCGTGTGGTAGACTTGCAGGTCTTTACCCTTAGTGGACTCATGCAGGTAGACTTGCAGGTCTTTACTCTTAGTGGACTCGTGCAGGTAGACTTGCAGGTCTTTACCCTTAGTGGACTCGTGCAGGAAGACTTGCAGGTCTTTACCCTTAGTGGACTCATGCAGGTAGACTTGCAGGTCTTTACCCTTAGTGGACTCGTGCAGGTAGACTTGCAGGTCTTTACCCTTAGTGGACTCGTGCAGGTAGACTTGCAGGTCTTTACCCTTAGTGGACTCATGCAGGTAGACTTGCAGGTCTTTACTCTTAGTGGACTCGTGCGGTGGACTTGCAGGTCTTTACCCTTAGTGGACTCATGCAGATAGACTTGCAGGTCTTTACTCTTAGTGGACTCGTGCGGTGGACTTGCAGGTCTTTACCCTTAGTGGACTCGTGCAGGTAGACTTGCAGGTCTTTACCCTTAGTGGACTCATGCAGGTAGACTTGCAGGTCTTTACCCTTAGTGGACTCGTGCGGTGGACTTGCAGGTCTTTACTCTTAGTGGACTCGTGCAGGTAGACTTGCAGGTCTTTACTCTTAGTGGACTCGTGCGGTGGACTTGCAGGTCTTTACTCTTAGTGGACTCGTGCGGTGGACTTGCAGGTCTTTACCCTTAGTGGACTCGTGCAGGTAGACTTGCAGGTCTTTACTCTTAGTGGACTCGTGCGGTGGACTTGCAGGTCTTTACTCTTAGTGGACTCGTGCAGGTAGACTTGCAGGTCTTTACTCTTAGTGGACTCGTGCGGTGGACTTGCAGGTCTTTACTCTTAGTGGACTCGTGCAGGTAGACTTGCAGGTCTTTACCCTTAGTGGACTCATGCAGGTAGACTTGCAGGTCTTTACTCTTAGTGGACTCGTGCGGTGGACTTGCAGGTCTTTACTCTTAGTGGACTCGTGCGGTGGACTTGCAGGTCTTTACCCTTAGTGGACTCGTGCAGGTAGACTTGCAGGTCTTTACTCTTAGTGGACTCGTGCGGTGGACTTGCAGGTCTTTACTCTTAGTGGACTCGTGCAGGTAGACTTGCAGGTCTTTACTCTTAGTGGACTCGTGCAGGTGGACTTGCAGGTCTTTACTCTTAGTGGACTCGTGCAGGTAGACTTGCAGGTCTTTACCCTTAGTGGACTCATGCAGGTAGACTTGCAGGTCTTTACTCTTAGTGGACTCGTGCGGTGGACTTGCAGGTCTTTACTCTTAGTGGACTCGTGCAGGTAGACTTGCAGGTCTTTACCCTTAGTGGACTCGTGCAGGTAGACTTGCAGGTCTTTACCCTTAGTGGACTCATTCAGGAAGACTTGCAGGTCTTTACCCTTAGTGGACTCATTCAGGAAGACTTGCAGGTCTTTACCCTTAGTGGACTCGTGCAGGTAGACTTGCAGGTCTTTACCCTTAGTGGACTCGTGCAGGTAGACTTGCAGGTCTTTACCCTTAGTGGACTCGTGCAGGTAGACTTGCAGGTCTTTACCCTTAGTGGACTCGTGCAGGTAGACTTGCAGGTCTTTACCCTTAGTGGACTCGTGCAGGAAGACTTGCAGGTCTTTACCCTTAGTGGACTCGTGCAGGTAGACTTGCAGGTCTTTACCCTTAGTGGACTCGTGCAGGTAGACTTGCAGGTCTTTACCCTTAGTGGACTCGTGCGGTAGACTTGCAGGTCTTTACCCTTAGTGGACTCGTGTGGTAGACTTGCAGGTCTTTACCCTTAGTGGACTCGTGCAGGTAGACTTGCAGGTCTTTACCCTTAGTGGACTCGTGCGGTGGACTTGCAGGTCTTTACTCTTAGTGGACTTGTGCAGGTAGACTTGCAGGTCTTTACCCTTAGTGGACTCGTGCGGTGGACTTGCAGGTCTTTACCCTTAGTGGACTCGTGCGGTGGACTTGCAGGTCTTTACTCTTAGTGGACTCGTGCAGGTAGACTTGCAGGTCTTTACTCTTAGTGGACTCGTGCGGTGGACTTGCAGGTCTTTACTCTTAGTGGACTCGTGCAGGTAGACTTGCAGGTCTTTACTCTTAGTGGACTCGTGCGGTGGACTTGCAGGTCTTTACTCTTAGTGGACTCATGCGGTGGACTTGCAGGTCTTTACTCTTAGTGGACTCGTGCAGGTAGACTTGCAGGTCTTTACCCTTAGTGGACTCGTGCAGGTAGACTTGCAGGTCTTTACTCTTAGTGGACTCGTGCAGGTAGAGTTGCAGGTCTTTACCCTTAGTGGACTCGTGCAGGTAGACTTGCAGGTCTTTACTCTTAGTGGACTCATGCAGGTAGACTTGCAGGTCTTTACCCTTAGTGGACTCGTGCAGGTAGACTTGCAAGTCTTTACCCTTAGTGGACTCGCGCAGGTAGACTTGCAGGTCTTTACCCTTAGTGGACTCATGCGGTAGACTTGCAGGTCTTTACTCTTAGTGGACTTGTGCAGGTAGACTTGCAGGTCTTTACCCTTAGTGGACTCATGCAGGTAGACTTGCAGGTCTTTACCCTTAGTGGACTCATTCAGGAAGACTTGCAGGTCTTTACCCTTAGTGGACTCGTGCAGGTAGACTTGCAGGTCTTTACCCTTAGTGGACTTGTGCGGTAGACTTGCAGGTCTTTACCCTTAGTGGACTCGTGCAGGAAGACTTGCAGGTCTTTACCCTTAGTGGACTCGTGCAGGTAGACTTGCAGGTCTTTACCCTTAGTGGACTCGTGCAGGTAGACTTGCAGGTCTTTACCCTTAGTGGACTCGTGCAGGTAGACTTGCAGGTCTTTACTCTTAGTGGACTCGTGCAGGTAGACTTGCAGGTCTTTACTCTTAGTGGACTCGCGCAGGTAGACTTGCAGGTCTTTACCCTTAGTGGACTCGTGCGGTAGACTTGCAGGTCTTTACTCCTAGTGGACTCGCGCAGGTAGACTTGCAGGTCTTTACCCTTAGTGGACTCGTGCAGGTAGACTTGCAGGTCTTTACCCTTAGTGGACTCGCGCAGGAAGACTTGCAGGTCTTTACCCTTAGTGGACTCGTGCAGGTAGACTTGCAGGTCTTTACCCTTAGTGGACTCATGCAGGTAGACTTGCAGGTCTTTACCCTTAGTGGACTCGTGCGGTAGACTTGCAGGTCTTTACCCTTAGTGGACTCGTGCAGGTAGACTTGCAGGTCTTTACCCTTAGTGGACTCGCGCAGGTAGACCTGCAGGTCTTTACTCTTAGTGGACTCGTGCAGTGGACTTGCAGGTCTTTACGCTTAGTGCTTTTAAGTGTAACATTTAGATTTGATGAATTAGTTGAGATTTAATGTTTGGATTTAGATATTTAGATCCAGAAAATTCCTCGTTCTGAGAAATTGAATTCCGTTAGCTTAGCTTACAGCAAAGTTCAGGAAACCAGCCAGAATCCAGACCAGAACGGGATCACATTCCTCTCCTAGAACTCCAGCAGCTGGTCCTCTCACTGCCCAGATGTTTTCAGACAGACGCTACAACGGGAGGAGACGCTACAACGGGAGGAGACGCTACAACGGGAGGAGACGCTGCAAAGGGAGGAGACGCTACAACGGGAGGAGACGCTACAACGGGAGGAGACGCTGCAAAGGGAGGAGACGCTACAACGGGAGGAGACGCTACAACGGGAGGAGACGCTGCAAAAGGAGGAGACGCTACAACGCAAGGAGACGCTGCAAAGGGAGGAGACGCTACAACGGGAGGAGACGCTACAACGGGAGGAGACGCTACAACGGGAGGAGACGCTACAACGGGAGGAGACGCTGCAAAGGGAGGAGACGCTACAACGGGAGGAGACGCTACAACGGGAGGAGACGCTGCAAAAGGAGGAGACGCTACAACGCAAGGAGACGCTACAACGGGAGGAGACGCTACAACGGGAGGAGACGCTACAACGGGAGGAGACGCTACAACGGGAGGAGACGCTGCAAAAGGAGGAGACGCTGCAACGGGAGGAGACGCTACAACGGGAGGAGACGCTACAACGGGAGGAGACGCTACAACGGGAGGAGACGCTGCAAAAGGAGGAGACGCTACAACGGGAGGAGACGCTACAACGGGAGGAGGCGCTGCAAAAGGAGGAGACGCTACAACGGGAGGAGACGCTGCAAAAGGAGGAGACGCTACAACGGGAGGAGACGCTACAACGGGAGGAGACGCTGCAAAAGGAGGAGACGCTACAACGGGAGGAGACGCTGCAAAAGGAGGAGACGCTACAACGGGAGGAGACGCTGCAAAAGGAGGAGACGCTACAACGGGAGGAGACGCTACAACGGGAGGAGGCGCCAGCGATGCCTTCTGTACATTATTTTAAAATGTTCAGGGTCATGACCTCCTGATTCTTCATGAAAATTATATATTAACTCAGATAGAAATTATAAAAAGACACGTTTTTATTTCCCTTCTCTGCCTCCATGATGACGTCGGCGAGCCGGCTGAGTGTCGGGCGGGCAGGGCGGGGTTGGAGGCTGATGGGTGGGAGGTAGTTTGAGGCCAGACATGTCAGAGCTGAATCCCTCAGGGGAGGTTCCACCTGCTCATCAGGATGACAAAGTCTGGTTTTCACTCCACCTTCCTCCTGCTCCTCTTCATCTTCTATTAGCTGAAGAGAACAAACAGATCGCTCTGAGTTGTAACATCATTTTAATGATTAAAACCTCCAACAGGTAAATACAACTCTCTCACACTGGGGGGGTCTGTATGATACTGAGCGATAAACGTCAGATCAGTTCTGAGTGAACACATGAAAAGTCCCTTTCAGCCAAACTTTAATATGGAATCAGGTTTACATGTTACAGATGATCAATATTTCCATCACCCGGAGACTCGGCAACCAGGTCTGCAACCCGGAGACTCGGCAACCAGGTCTGCAACCCGGAGACTCGGCCACCAGGCCTGGAACCCGGAGACTCGGCCACCAGGCCTGGAACCCGGAGACTCGGCCACCAGGCCTGGAACCCGGAGACTCGGCCACCAGGCCTGGAACCCGGAGACTCGGCAACCAGGTCTGGAACACGGAGACTCGGCCAACAGGTGACTCGGCCACCAGGCCTGGAACCCGGAGACTCGGCAACCAGGTCTGGAACCCGGAGACTCGGCAACCAGGTCTGGAACCCGGAGACTCGGCCACCAGGCCTGGAACCCGGAGACTCGGCCAACAGGTCTGGAACCCGGAGACTCGGCCAACAGGTGACTCGGCCACCAGGCCTGGAACCCGGAGACTCGGCCACCAGGCCTGGAACCCGGAGACTCGGCCACCAGGTCTGGAACCCGGAGACTCGGCCAACAGGTGACTCGGCCACCAGGCCTGGAACCCGGAGACTCGGCCAACAGGTGACTCGGCCACCAGGCCTGGAACCCGGAGACTCGGCCAACAGGTGACTCGGCCACCAGGCCTGGAACCCGGAGACTCGGCCACCAGGCCTGGAACCCGGAGACTCGGCCACCAGGCCTGGAACCCGGAGACTCGGCCACCAGGTCTGGAACCCGGAGACTCGGCCAACAGGTGACTCGGCCACCGGGTCTGGAACCCGGAGACTCGGCCAACAGGTGACTCGGCCAACGGGTGACTCGGCCACCAGGTCTGGAACCCGGAGACTCGGCCACCGGGTCTGGAACCCCGAGACTCGGCCACCGGGTCTAGAACCCGGAGACTCGGCCACCGGGTCTGGAACCCAGAGACTTGGCCAACAGGTGACTTGGCCACCAGGTCTGGAACCCGGAGACTCGGCCAACAGGTCTGGAACCCGGAGACTCGGCCAACAGGTCTGGAACCCGGAGACTCGGCCAACAGGTGACTCGGCCACCAGGTCTGGAACCCGGAGACTCGGCCAACAGGTGACTCGGCCACCAGGTCTGGAACCCGGAGACTCGGCCAACAGGTGACTCGGCCAACAGGTCTGGAACCCGGAGACTCGGCCAACAGGTGACTCGGCCAACAGGTCTGGAACCCGGAGACTCGGCCAACAGGTGACTTGGCCACCAGGTCTGGAACCCGGAGACTCGGCCAACAGGTGACTTGGCCACCAGGTCTGGAACCCCGAGACTCAGCCAACAGGTCTGGAACCCGGAGACTCGGCCAACAGGTGACTCGGCCACCAGGTCTGGAACCCGGAGACTCGGCCAACAGGTGGCTTGGCCACCAGGTCTGGAACCCGGAGACTCGGCCAACAGGTGACTTGGCCACCAGGTCTGGAACCCCGAGACTCGGCCAACAGGTCTGGAACCCGGAGACTCGGCCAACAGGTGACTCGGCCACCAGGTCTGGAACCCCGAGACTCGGCCAACAGGTCTGGAACCCGGAGACTCGGCCAACAGGTGACTCGGCCACCAGGTCTGGAACCCGGAGACTCGGCCAACGGGTCTGGAACCCGGAGACTCGGCCAACAGGTGACTTGGCCACCAGGTCTGGAACCCGGAGACTCGGCCAACAGGTGACTCGGCCACCAGGTCTGGAACCTCAGAGTGTCGACTCAGATGTGACTTTCAGCCTTTTTACTGACAGAAACATGACCAGGATGAAAAGTTTGGTCTCTCTGTGAGACCAGTAGAAATTATTCGTCTCCAGTAGACCGGATGACTGGAAAGGGCTTTTTCCAGGACTTCCCAGCCACTTCGTGTCGCTTCGTGCCGCTTATGGAGACACTGCACAACGACAAATGAAGGTCTACACCTGGTTTTGCCGTCTGTTAGCAGCTTTATGTTTTTACTTCTAGCAGTATTTTTGTGATCTTTTATTATTAGTATTCTGAGAATATTTCTTGGTGGAAGTGATATTCCATTAAATTTATATCTGGAAGTAATTGTGGACACAATCATTTTTAAAATGATTCTGCAGGATACGGGAATGCAGAGCTCCACCAATAAGCAGTCGGGAAAGTGGAGGAAATTCCCAAAACCAGAAGAGGAATAATATTTGCTATTTTTGACGTATTGTTTAGTGAAACCTTTGCTTTTCTCTCCTGCTTCCCTTCTTTTCCCTTCTCCTCCTCTCCACACATCGCCTCTTGCTTCCTCTTCGTCTGTGGATTTTCCCGCTCTAATACGATGTTGTGAATGTTCTGCAGTCACAAGGTCTTCTGCTAAGCTTCTTCTAAACCCTGGGAGTAGCAGATAAAGAGGTGGAAGATCCCTCCTCTGGGCCTTTTCTCTCACACTGGCTCAATCTCAACCCTGTGATCCCTCCTCCTTTGCTCGGGTGCTGACGCTCGTTTTTCTTGCCCTAGAATTTGTTTTGTTTTGCTGCAGAATTTCTTCTGAATGTTTTTCCAAAGTTTTCCCTCAGATCAGTTTAATACACGTTCATAAGTGATTCTGTGTGTTTGCAGAGTTCTCTCCTCTTGTCGGTCTAGACTTCAGCTCCCTCTTCTCTCTCTTTTCCTCTGATCATGTCAGAGGCTCGCCACGATTCAAAAGCCTGACTGGAGCTGCACTTTTCTCCCGGTGGCAGCGTCTAACTTCCCAAAATGTCGCAGTGAAAGGCTTGGTCACAGAGGGGGGAATCAAAGACCGGAGAGAGCTCAGAGGTTTGAAATAGAAAGATGAAAATACAAAAGGCATGAAAGGACAAAGATTTTAGGGGAAAGGAGGGAAATAAGGAGTGAAAGCAAAGAGAATGAGAACTTCTGTCAGGTCGCTGCAGGAGTGCTCGCTAATGACACAGTGGTAAAGGTTTTCCTTACCGGACGGCTTTCTGGAAAACGGATGAAATAACCATCATTTCTTATCGCTGCATTATGTAACATGATGTCTGCACCGTGAAAATGGAGGCAATGGGCATTCAGTCGCAGCTTTGATGTGACGGATCAGGCTGTTCAGCTGAGGCGGAACGTGTGGAAGTAGAAACCGGGTTCAGGATTTCCTCCCATGTGGATCAATTTCTAAATTAGTTGCAGTTTGATGTCTTAAATTTTAAGCTGCTGTTTGTGGTCATTCAATCAGAGCCTTAAAGGTCCGGTGTGTAAAAACCTCCATCTGGACCAGAACCGGGAAGGAAAGCCTCCATCTGGACCAGAACCGGGAAGGAAAGCCTCCATCGGGACCAGAACCGGGAAGGAAAGCCTCCATCTGGACCAGAACCGGGAAGGAAAGCCTCCATCGGGACCAGAACCGGGAAGGAAAGCCTCCATCGGGACCAGAACCGGGAAGGAAAGCCTCCATCGGGACCAGAACCGGGAAGGAAAGCCTCCATCGGGACCAGAACCGGGAAGGAAAGCCTCCATCGGGACCAGAACCGGGAAGGAAAGCCTCCATCGGGACCAGAACCGGGAAGGAAAGCCTCCATCGGGACCAGAACCGGGAAGGAAAGCCTCCATCGGGACCAGAACCGGGAAGGAAAGCCTCCATCTGGACCAGAACCGGGAAGGAAAGCCTCCATCGGGACCAGAACCGGGAAGGAAAGCCTCCATCTGGACCAGAACCGGGAAGGAAAGCCTCCATCGGGACCAGAACCGGGAAGGAAAGCCTCCATCGGGACCAGAACCGGGAAGGAAAGCCTCCATCGGGACCAGAACCGGGAAGGAAAGCCTCCATCGGGACCAGAACCGGGAAGGAAAGCCTCCATCGGGACCAGAACCGGGAAGGAAAGCCTCCATCTGGACCAGAACCGGGAAGGAAAGCCTCCATCGGGACCAGAACCGGGAAGGAAAGCCTCCATCGGGACCAGAACCGGGAAGGAAAGCCTCCATCGGGACCAGAACCGGGAAGGAAAGCCTCCATCGGGACCAGAACCGGGAAGGAAAGCCTCCATCAGAGACAGGATCCTGTTTTCAGACTGAACGGGTATTTTCTGTCTGGGAGTTCGGATGTGAACCATTTGTCAACAACACCAGAGAGTCTTTGAGTCTTTTTAAAAGGAAAATACAATAAAGCAGTTTTTATCATATATTCATACTAAATTTTTGTACACAGACAGTATTTATTGTAAATAACAGATTTCCGTGACAGTTGAGACCACCTGTAAGAAGCCTGTAAGTGTTCGGAAGCGGGGAATAAACTAAAGAATGATTCCTCGGCGCCTGGATGGAGTAGAAGTATAAAATTCCAGTGGAACTTTGTCTCACGGCGGCTTCAGCTCAGGAACATTTGGAAGAAGCCACATCATCTCCTCAGATTCTCCTGTCTGTGCCGGAGCATTTTAAATGTGTCCCCGTCTCTGGAAGAATCGGACTTTGAAGCGGCGCCTGTGGCTTTGACATTGGGAGGTCTGAATGCGGCACAGAGAAGCTGGCAGAGTCACAATGTTCTTTCCCGAAGCCTCGGCGCCGCGAGGCGACTGTCACACAGAATCGCTAATGAGTCTGAGAGCTGCTGGCTTCATGCGTCGTCGTGTGAGGCTGGAGAAACCGCTGAGGACGGCACGCTGAAAATCTCTCATCGACATGAGACCTGGGAGGAATGGGGAGAAGTGCTCCTCCACATCACGTCGCTGCTGTCTGACATGGAACATGTGATCTGTGTGGAAGAGTAAATAAAGGTCCAGATAGGAGGAAAAATGCATTTTTGCATGTATTCACTCTCTAAACTAATAATTTATGTGTTCTCTAACTGCTGCGTGTTTATGTGTGTTTACATGTTTGTTATAAAAACGTTTAATCTGCTGTGAAGTTGGTCTTTTTAACCTGGGAGTCTTTTCCAGCCCCGGTGGATGACGACCGCAGTTATTAGCATTTCTGCTCGGCTTCATTTTAATCACTGCAGGTTGCAGGTTTTAGCAAGGCCGGATTATCCAGTGGGCATGATGGGCCCTGTTGGGGCCATGTGGGGGCCACGTAGCACAAACACCAGCAGTTTGGACATGAAACAACATCTACATAATCCAGATAGTTCCACCACAGTGTCTGGTGTGTTGCTATTGGTACCACTGGCTGACAGATGTTGGAAATGTTGTCTTTGTGTATAACTCACAATTTTCACAGTGTTGTGGTGGGGAAGGAGCCCCTGGAACACTCTGGGCCCAGGGGCCTGTACACTTTTAATCCGGCCCTGGGTTCCAGCATCTTGTTAACCATGGTTACAGAATTTAGGGTGGAGAAAAATGCGAAGACGTGACAACAGCCCTCCGTGGGCCATGGTGACGTCTCATGCTGTTTAACCCGTACAAAGTGAGCCATGGCGGACCTTCCAGTTTGCCGCAGTTGTGGTGCACGGTGGTGTAGTGGTTAGCACGGTGGCCTCAAAGCAAGAAGGTCGCTGGTTTGAGCCTTGGAGCATGCATGCATAGCGATATGGTTCTCTCCGGGTTCTCCGGCTTCCTCCCACCGTCCAAACACATGCGTGTTGGGTTAACTGGTTACTCTGGAGAGTGGTTGTTTCTCTCTGCGGTCCTGCGATGGACCGGCGACCTGTCCCGGCGACCTCGCCTCTCCTGGTGCTGGAATAGACTCCAGCTTCCTGCGACCCTTAATCAGACTACGCAGTTCAGGAAACTGATCTGTTGAAATGAAGATGCAGGTCAGATACCTGGCAGTTACCATGCAGTGCTTCTGTTGTGTTTATGAGGATGTAGCGCACACCTGGGTTAAAGTTTTACTGCCCCCTGGTGGCCCGGCATGTGATGCGGACTCTGCGCCGGTCTGTCGTGGTGAAGAAGGAGCTGAGCCAGAAGGTGAAGCTCTCGGTGGGCCGGCATGTGTACTAAATCATCTCTACGTGTGTGTGTGTGTTGTGTACATGCATTATTTTTCAGACACGCAGAGGAAGAATTGTGTTTTGTGTGGAAACAGGGCGTAAATAATCCAGCGTGATACAACCAACACATTTTTACCGGAACATTAACCGGACAGACATATAGATGCGTGTTGGTGCCCCGCTGGTCCCAGCAGCAGGAAAACTGTAGCAAGTATGAATATTACATGTGTGACCCAGAGGAGCACTTCCGCTACAGAAGGACTTTAGACTTGATACATGTATCCCATACTTGTGTCTTCATCCCTCACACACACACACACACACACACACACCAGTCCAGCAGAATCAGTACCCGGCATCTGGCTTTGTGGCTAATGGTATTGCAGCTCTGTGAGGTTGTAACGGCCTCTGCTCTGCTTTTCTATGCGGCTGCTCTGAATGTTCTGTCTGTATGGTAGCTCTCATCAGAAGATCTATTTTTGTGTTCTTCGTGTCTGTGTGCGGGTCTTTGTGTGTCCTGAAGCAAAAGCCAGCTCCCCAACAGATAACTCCCTCTCAGTTAAAGCCATGAATTAAACATGTGTCTCCTTGTTTATCTTGTGTGTGTGTGTGTGTGTGTGTGTGTGTGTGTGTGTGTGTGTGTGTGTGTGTGTGTGGGCTTCTTCGTTTGTAGGACTCCCTCGTTGTATTTCAAGTCCTTATCACAGTGGGCATGTGCTTTTTAAGATGGGTTGTGTTTCACCGAGCAGAGACGTTTATGCTGCTTCTGGCTGAGAAAGTAGGAATTCGCCTGGTTAGTTAGAGCCTCCATCTGAACCAGAACCAGGAAGGAAAACCTCCATCAGGACCAGAACTTCATCTTCTTCCTCTTCATCTTCTGCCGCTTATCCAGGGTCGGGTCGCAGGGGCAGCAGCCTAAGCAGGGAAGCCCAGACTTCCCTCTCCCCAGACACATTTACCAACTCTGCGGGGGGATCCCGAGGCGTTCCCAGGCCAGCCGAGAGATATAATCCCTCCAGCGTGTCCTGGGTCTTCCCCGGGGTCTCCTCCCAGAGGGACGTGCCTGGAACACCTCACCAGGGAGGTCCAAGAGGCATCCTGACCAGATGCCCGAGCCACCTCAACTGGTTCCTCTCGATGCGGAGGAGCAGCGGCTCTACTCTGAGCCCCTCCCGGATGACCGAGCTCCTCACCCTATCTCTAAGGGAGAGCCCGGCCACCCTGCGGAGGAAACTCATTTCAGCCGCCTGTATACGAGATCTCCTTCTTTCGGTCACGACCCACAGCTCATGACCATAGGTGAGGGTAGGAACGTAGATCGACTGGTAAATCGAGAGCTTCGCCTTCTGGCTCAGCTCCTTCTTCACCACGACAGACCGGCGCAGAGTCCACATTACTGCAGACGTCGCACCGATCCGTCTGTCCATCTCACGCTCCATCCTTCCCTCACTCGTGAACAAGACCCCGAGATATTTAAACTCCTCCACTTGAGGCAGGACCTGACTCCCGACCCGGAGAGGGCAATCCACCCTATTCCGGCTGAGGACCATGGTCTCAGATCTGGAGGTGCTGATTCTCATCCCAGCCGCTTCACACTCGGCTGCGAATCGTTCAAGCGAGAGCTGGAGATCACGACCAGATGAAGCCAACAGGACCACGTCATCTGCAAAAAGCAGGGACCCAATCCTGAGGCCACCAAGTCGGATCCCCTCAACACCTCGGCTGCACCTAGAAATTCTGTCCATATAAGTTATGAACAGAATCGGTGATAAAGGGCAGCCTTGGCGGAGTCCAACCCTCACCGGAAATTAATCCGACTTACTACCGGCAATGCGGACCAAGCTCTGACACCTGTCGTACAGGGACCGGACAGCTCGTACAAGGGGGTCCGGTACCCCATACTCCCGGAGTACCCCCCACAGGAGCCCCCGGGGGACACGGTCGAATGCCTTCTCCAGGTCCACAAAGCACATGTAGACTGGTTGGGCAAACTCCCATGCCCCCTCCAGGACCCCAGAGAGGGTATAGAGCTGGTCCACTGTTCCGCGACCAGGACGAAAACCACACTGCTCCTCCTCAATCCGGGATTCGACTATCCGGCGGACCCTCCTCTCCAGGACCCCTGAATAGACCTTACCAGGGAGGCTGAGGAGTGTGATTCCCCTGTAATTGGAACACACCCTCCGGTCCCCATGCCCGAGTTTTTGCCTCAGCAGGACCAGAACCAGAAAGGAAAATGTCTATTTGAAGAGCTGTGTGTGTAATTTCAATTGCCTCCTGCACGTGCACGTACGTGTGCATGTACATTGCTAATTCTGATCTGGTTCTCCTTAAGCAGAAAATCCTCTGGAAGTTCAGACTTCCAGAGGATTTTCTGCTTTCTGTCTTTTTCTTCAGATGTCGTTCTGCAGGTGCACGTACGTGTGCATGTGTGTTGATAATTCTGCAGGTTCTGGCTGTCTGTGGATGAAGTCAGCTGTGTTCCAGTGAAATATCTGCATCTGTTCTGGATTCAGAGCTGCTGATGTGTTAACCTGAGACAGTTGCCTTCAGCGCCTCATGGTCCCTGCAGGCATGCTGCCAGGCCTGATCCCCAGGATGCAGGAAATCCCAAACGAGCTGCTTTTTATGCTGTGAAACAACAAGACGACAGAACAGTACAATGTTGTCTCACACAGTGTTTATGTTCATTTAACTAAGGAACAGATGAAATTAGTGAGGATGAACTGTTGTACGTTTGCCCTGCAGACTTGAAAAGCCGTGGAAGCTCCAGGACGGTTGCATTTCAGAGATGTTTAATTATCGCAGTTTGTTTCCAAACACAATCTGTGAATTTATTCTTGTGCACAGTTCCCTGTCGTCCCCCTCCGTTTCCGTCTCTGTGTGAGGAATCCGGCTCGTCTGCTGCTGTTGTCCCAGGGGCGAACACAACAGATGGGTGAGCTCGCGCGTGCACACATACACCAGCGTGCACAGCGAACGACTGCCCCTTTTCAGCTTGGAGATACGTGTGTTGCTTCGCCTCCTCCACCAGTCTGCAAGGTCAATGGAAGACATGGTATTACCGCGGTCTTCACAAACACTCTTAATATCCCAAAAGCTGCATGTTTCATAACAGCATCTGCACTCTGCTCTCTGTGTAATATTCACATGTGGGCAAACACTTCACTCCGCATCCTCTCTGCTCTGTGGAACACACATTATAACACCAGATGGTGTGCTTCAGCACTGTCAGGTGGCAAACTAAACCCTTCTTCCTCCTGGTTACCGTGGGAACTCACCATGCACTGCAACACATGCTGCCGTTGGATGTGCAAGTTCGGCCCTGCAGCATTTTGTCATGAATGTTAAATATAGTTATTTATCCCAACGGTGACGACGACAGCCAGCAGTGCCGACACACACGCAGGGTTATACTGTTTACAGCGACGAGGGTTCCCACTGACATCACAGGCCAAACTGAGCATCAGAATCAGGAAATAAATGGGATTCAGGTGACTTTGAACATGTTCAGTCTGAGTATTTTGTGGGTTTTTTTTTCCTGAGTTCGAGGAAAAAGGTCTGAAAAACAGGATGTCAAATAACAACCAGGGTCTGCAGCAGGAGACCACACCTGGTGCCCCTCCTGTCATTCAGCTTGAGCTGGCAGGTTTATGTTTATACAAAGCAGCGACAAAATGAAACCAAAACCTGCAGTTCCCCCTTCATCCACTAGGGGCTCTAAAACACAGTAAATCCCCATAGACTCCCATGTTAAAAAGACCAACTTCACAGCAGAAATAAACGTGTTTACAGCAGGAATAAACATGTTTACAGCAGAATTAAACATGTTTACAGCAGGAATAAACATGTTTACAGCAGAATTAAACATGTTTACAGCAGAATTAAACATGTTTACAGCAGGAATAAACATGTTTACAGCAGGAATAAACATGTTTACAGCAGAATTAAACATGTTTACAGCAGGAATAAACATGTTTACAGCAGAATTAAACATGTTTACAGCAGAATTAAACATGTTTACAGCAGGAATAAACATGTTTACAGCAGAATTAAACATGTTTACAGCAGAATTAAACATGTTTACAGCAGGAATAAACATGTTTACAGCAGGAATAAACATGTTTACAGCAGAATTAAACATGTTTACAGCAGGAATAAACATGTTTACAGCAGGAATAAACATGTTTACAGCAGAATTAAACATGTTTACAGCAGGAATAAACATGTTTACAGCAGAATTAAACATGTTTACAGCAGAATTAAACATGTTTACAGCAGGAATAAACATGTTTACAGCCTGGTTCAAAAATCCATTTTAGGTTTAATAGGTCAGGTTTACCTTAATGACAACTATGGGGGGAGTGAATTTTTTT
This sequence comes from Telmatherina bonti, assembly GCF_933228915.1. Lineage (NCBI taxonomy): Eukaryota > Metazoa > Chordata > Actinopteri > Atheriniformes > Telmatherinidae > Telmatherina > Telmatherina bonti. The sequence goes on along the minus strand of NC_136610.1, from coordinate 37,989,056 downwards.
CTAACTCGCCCGTTTAAAAGTAATTTAACCTCGAAGTTCGACATATTTAGGGGCGTGTCCTTTTGATTGACAGGTACCCGATCTCCCGCTTCAAGTCAGAAGAACGTAGAACCACCGCGGTTTTTAGCCGGTTAACAACGTGACTTAGCTTTAGCCCGCTTACCTCTGTTAGCTGGTTAGCACATATTAACTCTGGGTTAGCTTGGTTAGCTCTTAGCTACAGAAAGCTCAGAGTTCGCTCAATGTCAATCATCCACCATGACGCTCACAGTCCCTTTTGCCCATATTTGTATTTTCCGGGAGAGAAGACACGCATGCCCCTGCCAAGATGGTGATGGTAGGAACCGCCCACCGAGCTTCAATTCAGCTCTTCAGAAACCTACGGGTGACGTCACGGAGGCTCCGTCCATCTTTTATACACAGTCTATGGTCAATACACACTGCTGCATCACAAAAGCAGGAAGTCCTTCATAATAAAAGAAAAACAAGAAGGCAAAGTAAAGATCCCTGTGGGACGGCTCTGAAACCTCAAAAGTACATCTGACTTGAAGCCGACACACTAACACCCAATGTGATCTGTGTGTGATGCGGTCAGTGAGTTCCATCTGTAACTTCACGACTCGTCACCAGGGCTGGGCGATTTGATGATATATATATTGTCTGGAAGATAGGAAACGTCAATCGTTTCATATGAGGCTCTATCGTTTACGCCACGATAAGCTGCTTTACTGCAGTGTTTTATGTCACGCTGCATTACAGAACCAAACATGGAGGAAGACGGTAGCAGATGTGTTTCAGAGGATAATTCACTAAAAGATGAGCAGCGAACCCAAACCGACAACAGACTAGCTCACAGTCCCAACAACGGACTCCGTCACAACTAACTCATTTTATCACCTGCAGGAATCAGGATAAAGAATCCAGGATAAAGAATAGAGTCAATAAAAGCAGCGTCAGGTGGAGGAGAAAGCTCAGAATAAACTCCAGACGCTGCAGCAGGTATTTACCTGTGGAACGTCATACGGCCATAGTTCCCCCAGATGGAAGGAGATCCCTGCTGCTGTTGCCTAGCAACATCTGATACATAACTGATGACTGACACAACGTTACACAGTTTTTATGGTTATGGATCGTCATGGGGAGATAAGATGAGCTGAATCAGTGTTGGTCGTGTCGCCCAGTCCTACTCACAATAAATGATCAGTTTGATCATCGATTGCAGTAAAGCCTCCTTGTTATTATACACAGTCCTCTCAGTTAGCAAAGAGACATTTACACTGTCTGTTAGCATTGCTGTAGCTATGCTAACTTAGCATAGCATTAGCAGGCAGCTTGAAGCCAGCAAACAACTGCAGACATAAAGATAGAGAGCAGAGCGACTGTTCATCTCTCCATCAGCTGCATGTTAAGTAGCGACGTGAAGCAGAGCAGGAGGTTTAGTAACGCTACTGTCGGACTACTTCCATCAGTTTATATTTAAAATGCAACTCGATCGAAGTTGACATGTTTTGACGTCTGAGAAACTGGTTTTTATTTTGGTTCATATGAGTCATAACTTCATGACAAAGGAACATTTTTCATATTTTATCTATGCCTAAATATTTATTGTGTTTCAAATATATAAAAGCTTTAAAAATTGCTACTGTAGACAAAACCAGCCAGGAAACCACCCCTCAACATGTGGACAGTACCTGTGTAACGGTTCATGTAGCGAAAGCAACACACAACAAAGTTTCAGGGAATTTAGTGAAGAGTTTCCAGGTGGTTCTCAGGTTGGCACGGTTCAGCACAGTTTGGCACGGTTCGGCACAGTTTAGCACAGTTTGGCACGGTTCGGCACAGTTTAGTACAGTTTGTCACGGTTCGGCACAGTTTGGCACGGTTCGGCACAGTTTGGCACGGTTCGGCGCAGTTTAGCACAGTTTGGCACGGTTCGGCGCAGTTTAGCACAGTTTGGCACGGTTCGGCGCAGTTTAGCACAGTTTGGCACTGTTCGGCGCAGTTTAGCACAGTTTGGCACGGTTCGGCGCAGTTTAGCACAGTTTGGCACGGTTCGGCGCAGTTTGGCACAGTTTGGCACGGTTCGGCACAGTTTGGCACGGTTCGGCACAGTTTAGCACAGTTTGGCACGGTTCGGCGCAGTTTGGCACAGTTTGGCACGGTTCGGCGCAGTTTAGCACAGTTTGGCACGGTTCGGCACAGTTTGGCACAGTTTGGCACGGTTCGGCACAGTTTAGCACAGTTTGGCACGGTTCGGCACAGTTTAGCACGGTTCGGCGCAGTTTGGCACAGTTTGGCACGGTTCGGCGCAGTTTAGCACAGTTTGGCACGGTTCGGCACAGTTTAGCACTGTTTGGCACGGTTCGGCACAGTTTAGCACAGTTTGGCACGGTTCGGCACAGTTTAGCACAGTTTGGCACGGTTCGGCACAGTTTAGCACAGTTTGGCACGGTTCGGCACAGTTTAGCGCAGATTAGCACGGTTCGGCACAGTTTAGCGCAGTTTGGCACGGTTCGGCGCAGTTTGGCACGGTTCGGCGCAGTTTAGCACAGTTTGGCACGGTTCGGCGCAGTTTAGCACAGTTTGGCACGGTTTGGCACAGTTTAGCACGGTTCGGCACAGTTTAGCACGGTTCGGCACAGTTTGGCACGGTTTGGCACAGTTTAGCACAGTTTGGCACAGTTCGGCACAGTTTAGCACGGTTCGGCGCAGTTTGGCACAGTTTGGCACGGTTCGGCGCAGTTTAGCACAGTTTGGCACGGTTCGGCGCAGTTTGGCACAGTTTGGCACGGTTCGGCGCAGTTTAGCACAGTTTGGCACGGTTCGGCACAGTTTGGCACAGTTTGGCACGGTTCGGCACAGTTTAGCACAGTTTGGCACGGTTCGGCACAGTTTAGCACGGTTCGGCGCAGTTTGGCACGGTTCGGCGCAGTTTGGCACGGTTCGGCGCAGTTTAGCACAGTTTGGCACGGTTCGGCACAGTTTAGCACAGTTTGGCACGGTTCGGCACAGTTTAGCACAGTTTGGCACGGTTCGGCACAGTTTAGCACAGTTTGGCACGGTTCGGCACAGTTTAGCACAGTTTGGCACGGTTCGGCACAGTTTAGCACAGTTTAGCACGGTTCGGCACAGTTTAGCGCAGTTTGGCACGGTTCGGCGCAGTTTGGCACAGTTTGGCACGGTTCGGCGCAGTTTAGCACAGTTTGGCACGGTTCGGCACAGTTTAGCACAGTTTGGCACGGTTCGGCACAGTTTAGCACAGTTTGGCACGGTTCGGCACAGTTTAGCACAGTTTGGCACGGTTCGGCACAGTTTAGCGCAGTTTGGCACGGTTCGGCGCAGTTTGGCACAGTTTGGCACGGTTCGGCGCAGTTTGGCACAGTTTGGCACGGTTCGGCGCAGTTTAGCACAGTTTGGCACGGTTCGGCACAGTTTAGCACAGTTTGGCACGGTTCGGCACAGTTTAGCACAGTTTGGCACGGTTCGGCGCAGTTTGGCACAGTGTGAAAGTTTAGATTTTAGTTATTGAAAGGCAGAAATGATCCAGCTTCATTTGCAGGCCTGAAGAAGTTGATTTCTGAATATTTTTATGGAATAACTCAGTTATTTATCAGCATATTTCCATAAAACCATGAGGAACAATGATGTCGGACTTCTGATCAGGAACATGTTTACTAGAAAACAGTTTACAGAAGAACATAACAAAGCTAAGTTTGTGGTGAACATTTTGTGTGATGACAAACAGAACATATTTATTCAGCCGTATTCAGCGTCCCAGTTTTCCCAGTTTCCCCAGTCAGCCTGGAGGGGACCTGGGGATGTGGAATCGTGCACACAACTCGATCCAACTGTCTTATGAATCATTTCCAGCAGGTGGGCGTGTGCGTGGTGTGTGTGTGTAATGTGCTCTGCACAGGTTGTATATTTCTGTGTGTTAGCTTTACACCAGGCTATAACTTGGCTGTGATTGGCCGATCAACCTCATTCTAATCATGTGATAGGGTAGAATCACGGCGATGTCATCATGTTTACTTTGATGTGACCAATCAGCACCGGCAAAGCGGATATGGTTGTGTCTGTGCTTGTCATGCATCCTATCCCACACCACACAACATGACACACCCAACTTACCTGACAGATGAGACACTTGGACACCTGGTAGCAGACAATCTCCACTCCCTGCATACAGTGTCAGATTAGGAGCGCTGCACACTTAAAGCAACTGTGAATGGTTTGTGCTGTTTCTCACCGCGGGTCGTAATTCTGGGTCAGATCAAACCGAGGCAACGCCTGAGTGGCGTCACAACCCCGTGTCCCACGACTTGCCACACTGTCTGTTATCTTTATTATTTTTCTTCATGCTGATTTGATCATCGTGATGGTTCGGTTTTGATGTATTTATTGGATTTTTCTGTGTATGTACATGTTGTGTAGAGATACAGGAACCATAGAAAACTCATTTAGTTGCTTCGTTCAGACACTTCCTGTTCGTATCGGAGTGATGTTTGCTATTTAAGGAACTTATTCATGGCTCACCGTGTGGAGAGTTGGGAGGTGAGAGTATAATCACAAAGCTGGCATTTTAAAATATTTGTGATCTACGGTGGAAATATTGTACATATTGTACATATTTATCCACTGTAGTGACGACGTCATCAAGCTGCAGCACTCCAGCTGCTACGTAAACAGAGGCTGACGAGTGATTGTTTTCCAAGATGTCGTCAGCCGTGCTACTTTCTGGCCAGTCGGTATATCTCCCATTTCTTGTCTGCTTGTTGGCCAGTCACCTTTCCTTCCAACTACACCTCTTTTATGAATGTTCTGTATCGAAAGTAGAAATGTTTTGTTTGTTTTCATCAGCCCAATGTGTTCCATTACAAGGGTCAGGTACAAGTTGTCTATGAGATACATATGCATAGCTTGATTCTTTTTTTAAAAATGTAGATGTAAATACAGACTGTAGTAGTAATTGAATAAAAATGTTAATGCTGTGTAAACTGCATAAACGGGAACTACTGTCCCTGGAACGTTGTTTTGCAGACATTGTATTCACAACATGGGAATTGAACGTGTAACTTCTTTATGTAATTATAACTTAATAGAGGCTTTTTAACAGAAATTAGTCCAAGAACAGGAACGTAAACGATAAACTCTTTTTCTGCTCTGTAGTGGATAAGTGCCCTCGTGTGTTCTGGTGTCTCTGGTTAAAACATATGATACAATTTAGCAGTGAGCACAGAAGTAAAGGAAATGCTGCAACATATAGATGATTGTCCCTGAAAGAAAACAGCCACAGTGGTTTTATGTGTTCATATATCAAACCAGCAGTTCAGCGAATGCTAGCCTCTTGTGCTAACTGTAGCAAACTTTCACAGAGCAGAACACACCATCGTAAAATAAAACGCCATAATTTCAGTCTTGTTATTGAATTGTATTTTAATGCTGAAAATACTTAAATGTGTAAACCTCTTTTTCAGCGTTGGTAGACATGTTGCCGGTGAACGCGCTGGACAGGAACTAGTAACTGGCAACCTTCTTCATGAAGTGTGGTCCTGGAAAAGCTTCATTTTAAAGGGTGTGTAGCCCTCGCCCTCCCCCCTTAGCCTTTGTCCAAAGGAGAATTGGGATACCCCTTCCCCCCACATGGATATGGAGGGATAGGGCTAAGTGGAAGCGGGAGAGAATCACCCTTAATAACGCTGCACGGCACTTTGGAGGGTTGGAGTATAAAATAAACCACCTCGAACGGAGCCACGACGACGCCACGTTCCGCACAGAACGCCGTCACAGAATGACTGGCAGGCACACACACACACACCATACAGAGAAGGATGCATTAAAACTGCTCAGGATCACCTCGCTGTGCGTCCCTCATGAAGGTAAACTACATTCTCCCAGAGACGCTAACACACCTTTAGCTGCCTGCTCTGCCGCTGGTTGGAGGTAATGGGTTCCCATTGTGTTTTAGAAGTCCATTAAACACCCACAGAGACAAACTGCTGCACTAATGCAACTAAATGTAACTCATCAATTTTATTATGGAAGCATTTATTTCAGCTAATTAGCAACTATTTCAGAGTCATTCTTTGTGTTTTCCCATTGTGCGCACACTGTTGATGGCAACAGAGGGGAAGTCAGGACATAGTGATGTCTCCTGGAGACACAAGCATCTATTTCCAGCTCTGGTGGTGTTATGATGTGACGTTAGCAGAGGCTACAGCGCAGGTGGATTTATGAGACAAGGCAGCCTTCTCCCTGCAAGCTACTTTTTAATTGGTTGTGAGATCAGTAGAAATCCGAGACTTCCAGCGTGTGCTGAGTCATGTCTGAACACGGTGGCAACAGTCAGCACATTCAGGCTTTTCACAGCAGAAAACAGACATGTTTCCTCTCCATGATCACATGATCAGTCCAAATAAAACGTGTATTCTGTGATCGCTACAACCGGGCTAACGTCATGGTTTAACGTCTCCAGCAGGACCAGACTCAGGAAGGGAAGCCGTCTGCCTCGGACATTTCATGTTGGAAGGTACAGAGCTTCTCTCCGGCTCCTTCCCATCCAGAGACGGCTCTCGGCCATATAGTAGAATTTATTTATTTTTGGAAAACCTCTTGAGAAATAACATCTCGCTTGCAGGACGGAACTGGCATAAAGAACAATATTTCACACATAATATAAAATGCATTAAATACCACACTGGTCCAGGTGATGTCCACGCTGTCTTCATCTTCTGCCGCTTATCCGGGGTCGGGTCGTGGGGGCAGCAGCCTAAGCAGGGAAGCCCAGACTTCCCTCTCCCCAGACACATTCACCAACTCTGCGGGGGGGATCCCGAGGCGTTCCCAGGCCAGCCGAGAGATATAATCCCTCCAGCGTGTCCTGGGTCTTCCCCGGGGTCTCCTCCCAGAGGGACGTGCCTGGAACACCTCACCAGGGAGGTCCAGGAGGCATCCTGACCAGATGCCCGAGCCACCTCAACTGGTTCCTCTCGATGCGGAGGAGCAGCGGCTCTACTCTGATCTCCTCCCGGATGACCGAGCTCCTCACCCTATCTCTAAGGGAGAGCCCGGCCACCCTGCGGAGGAAACTCATTTCAGCCGCCTGTATACGAGATCTCCTTCTTTCGGTCACGACCCACAGCTCATGACCATAGGTGAGGGTAGGAACGTAGATCGACTGGTAAATGGAGAGCTTCGCCTTCTGGCTCAGCTCCTTCTTCACCACGACAGACCGGCGCAGAGTCCGCATTACTGCAGACGTCGCACCGATCCGTCTGTCGATCTCACGCTCCATCCTTCCCTCACTCGTGAACAAGACCCCGAGATATTTAAACTCCTCCACTTGAGGCAGGACCTGACTCCCGACCCGGAGAGGACAATCCACCCTATTCCGGCTGAGGACCATGGTCTCAGATCTGGAGGTGCTGATTCTCATCCCAGCCGCTTCACACTCGGCCGCGAATCGCTCAAGCGAGAGCTGGAGATCACGACCAGATGAAGCCAACAGGACCACGTCATCCGCAAAAAGCAGGGACCCAATCCTGAGGCCACCAAGCGGATCTCCACACTGGTCTAGGTGATGTTCAGCTACAGAGGTGAGATAGAAGCTAAATGTACGGTTATGGTCTTTTATAATGTTTTTAATCTTAGTGGTGTGTGTTTCAGAAAACACACTAATCACATCGTGGAGGTTTACCCCTGCCGGCCCAGTAGAAGCTGAAACATGAACTGGTCTCCATCTACAGCAATGATGATTTAAAGAGTTGTACTGGTGCTGTGGCTCCAGACCAGTCTACCCCCCCTCCCTAGGGGAAAACTGCACCAACCAACACTGATCCAGGTTTTACCTCAAACATACACCGGAGTTCTTCATGTGGAGGCCGAGTGACGCTGATGCATGATGTTTACATGTCTTCATGTAAGATTGTTTTCACCTCCAGTCTTGGTAAACCCATGAAGTTCAGCGTGTTTGAGGCGTGATGGATCTCAGAAACCTTCTTATTTTCCATCCCCGCCTCAGACAGAAACGGCCAAATGTTTAAGTAGCTCTCTATCAGGGAGTAGATGTCTGCTGGCACAGTGCCTGCCTGAACCTCATTTCTATTCCCTCACAGAGACAAAAATAGTTTCTGTCAAATCACACAGAAAGCGAGATGATGAGGGAACGGGTTTTTTATTCTGGTTCAATCCTTCCATCTCTTTGTAATAATCCCCCGAGTACACCCCCCCTTTTCCACAGCCCCCACCACACCGACGCACCGGGGCTCCGGGACATGTAGTTCGCTTCAATTAAGAGCAAATTAAAATAAAACATTCTTATGAGATGAGATTTCGCGCCCTGCGGTCGTAGCGGCGGGCCACAAAGCGAGCTCGGCGGTGAGGGCCGAGCCCTGGGAGCGAGGTGCATGCTGGGGCCCCACCACCTGGGTCTCCGTCTAATTAATGCTGCGTATTCAGGGAATGAACAGAGGCAGGATTAACGGCTCATGCACTTTGTTAGAAAGGAGGGAAGGATCTGCAGAACGACAGGGATTGACCTCATTTCTTTCACATCCATCTGATGTCGGTCACGGCGAACGCTACAGGAGACAAACCTTCTCCTTTACATCTGATCTTTGGTTTTTCTGCTCACGGCTGTAAAAACGGGCAGAGACTGGAGGACATGTAGCTGCTAATATCCATCATCTCCTGAGCTGTTCTTGTCATTTTCTGTTGTTAAAACAGCTGAGACTGCTGTAAAATCCCACTTTGTATCGGTTTCGTTCATCTATATTTATACAGAAGCACTCAAAAGTCTGTTGCTGTGTTCAGACCAAACGCGTTCTGAGCGTCAAAAACACTCAAAACGCTCAACGCTGCTCACTAAACTGCCACTTTTATGTCTGACGCCCAAAACGCTCCTGCTGTGTTTACCACGTGTCTGCAGCGAGCGGCAAACGCGGCGGGAAAGAGAGGAAGAAAGGCGGAGCTTTCCTTCCGGTCAGTCTGAATGATGGCGGTGCAGTAGAGAGACGGCATAGTTTTATTTAATAAATAAAGCTAGAGAATGTCGTCGTAGGGCGGTGATAGTCACTGTTAATGCACTCAGCAGAGAGCCCCCCCCAAACAAAACGTTGTTAGGCTACGTATCCTGCTACGTTGCCAATTCAGTAACAATCAGCTTTTTAGCAAGGAATGGTGATCCTAAATATTACACGGAGTAACGGCGTCTAATGCAACAGTATCTGGTGAAAATACAACAATGCCTCCAGAATGTGGGCGTTTCTTTTCCATCATATACACGGAGCTACTGACGGAGCAGCTCTTTGGTGGAGTTCGCTGCAGCTGAAATCAGCCAGAACTGGCAACCCTGACAGGGTCAGTTAGGGCCGTTAGGACAGCAGAGTTTCTGCAAGCAGCCTGCAGCTCTTGTTTGTGGAGAGAACTGCAGCGTTGAGGATCATTATGACTTGTTTAGATGCATTTTCAGAAAGCCGGCGGCTGCTTCACGAGCCGCAAGGTAAGAGTCAGAGAGCCGCATGCGGAACGCTGTCGTCGGGCGTGTCAGCCCCGGGTCTGGGTTCACCAGATAAATCCTCCAGGAGCTGCGAGCTGGTCGCTCTGATTGGTTGACGCCCCGCGTCAAGCGACCAAAGTTCATTTTCCATCTCTGACTTTTGACGCGCGTTCCACGTCAAGCTTAAAAAAACTTTTTCAATTTTCAGAAACGCTGACAACATGCCACAAGAAAGCTTGATGCGCCTCCAGACAGACTTTACATGTAAACCTGACGCTCAGAACACGTTCGGTCTGAACACACCGGGAGAAGATTTAGCCTCTAAATGTTTGGAGTTCAGGGTCCAGTCAGCCGTTACACAGACTGCGCTCACATGTTTGGACCGGACCAGAGGTGGAAGGGTAAAAACTGAATGTCTTTGACCGCCTTCAGTCATTCTTCATGTCATTGTAAAGTTGTGAGAAAACCGTCTGTAACATGAATGTTCATCCAGGTGATTCATGCTGGCTGTGAAATGTTTTAGCGACATTAATGGTTTTACCAACCAGGCTGTCTGACTGCACGCCATGTTGTCCTGGTTGTCTTTAATCTGGTTAAACACCCCAGTCATCGTGGACTGCCGGGGAGATGGAGCTTATGTTCAGGTGATTGTTTCCCACTTGATGGTTGTGTTTTAACCGCAGATGCTCGCTCGCCGTATTGCTGTGTTTAGTTAATATTGTCTTAAAACAAACACGGTACTCTCTCGCCCAAAGTGAGAGAGCTTCAAGTGGATGGATATCTGGTTCTGTGTAACTCCCTAAATTAGAGAAATCATTGAGTGAAATAATCCGTAAACCAGTTTGTTAAAAAATAAGCAAAACTTTGTGAATTTTTCAGCATTATTTCTTCTGCTTGCAGCATCTGTCCACTCAAAGCATCATAAAGCAAACAAACGTCTATTATAAGAGTCTCTATAGGACACTTTTATGTCCCTACTAACATGAAAATCAGACCTACATTCCTGGCTCTGACGTTTTTCTTCCCTTTTCCTACAGCTGGAGGAGCTTCACGTCATTATGCAGCTTAAATAATCTGTTTAGTGCAAACAGATAAATCTGTTCTTAGAAATACAAGTTGTTTGTTCCTTTATTACATAAGAACCATTTGGTCCAGATGGAATCAGGGGAAATGTCATATTTTACTGCTCAGATCCATAGAAATCAATTCCGGGCAGAACACTTTACTTTTGGATGTACAAATATGAACCTAAAGAGGCAGAAAAATCACTTTAGGTCCAAAACAGAGAGTTAGACAAGAACTGATTGCTTTTTTTGTTGTTGTTACAGTTGTTGTGTCACATCAGTACATATTTGTTGGATGGCTGACAGCAGGGCTTCACAGCTCTGTGCTCCTGCAGGATGGCAGATAAACACTGCAGAGCTACATTCCTCCGTAATTTACTGGGTTTCCCGGAGGAGTGATGGCTCTCATTTCCTTCAGAAATCATACTGCAAACTCTCCCCGTTTCCATTGGAGAGTAAATGATGCTGACTTGTGAGGAGATGAACTCAGTTGTAGATCCTGCAGACTTCAGACTCGGTGTGCAAGTCAGACACTTTTAAACTGAGACTCGAGTTTCTGAGAGAGATCAGAAAATTGTTTACAGACCACCATAAGCAGACGCTGGAAATGGAAATCATAATTTACATTCATCATTTTCATCTTTTTACACAGATTAAGTGTGATAATTGGATGATTCTGGGATGAACCAGAACTCAAGAATTCAAGCCATTTGGGGTTTTGAGGAACCAAGAAATACATACAATTATATTTAAACATGTAATGTATGATGTAAACTTAAATTAACAAACAGCTCTTCTGACAGATGGCAGCCTAAGGGCTGGTTTCATAGAATGAAGTATTTTGGTGCAGACAACCAAACATGATGTCCTTGTATCAGGACACTGAGACTCTGGAGGTTTAAGACAGTCTGATCGGCACAGATCGATTTTTTTTTTTTTTTTTAGATACATATCCCATCTGTGTCAAAGCTACCTGAGTCAGAACGGTCATGTCGCATTTCATCCGAGACAAACATCACAACTCTGCGCCGGTGGAATCATGACAGTTCTGTCCAAACAAAGAGACACGGCAGTATCAGGATTATTTTTCCTTAAATTTTCTATATGGAAAGACAGTGGACAGGGAGTGGAAAGACGGTGGACAGGGAGTGGAAAGACGGTGGACAGGGAGTGGAAAGACGGTGGACAGGAAGTGAAAAGACGGTGGACAGGAAGTGGAAAGACAGAGGACAGGAAGTGGAAAGACAGTGGACAGGAAGTGGAAAGACAGTGGACAGGAAGTGGAAAGACAGTGGACAGGGAGTGGAAAGACGGTGGACAGGGAGTGGAAAGACGGTGGACAGGAAGTGAAAAGACGGTGGACAGGAAGTGGAAAGACGGTGGACAGGAAGTGAAAAGACGGTGGACAGGAAGTGGAAAGACAGTGGACAGGAAGTGGAAAGACAGTGGACAGGAAGTGGATGGGAAGCCAGCTGTATTACCGTTTCCACCAGGTATAAAGTATTTTTCTGATGTTCTGAAGTGGTGGTATATCAAAATTGAACTTTTTATGAATGTAGAAGTTAAACTTCACTGCAAGGGTCATAAATCAGCATCAAGAGTGGCTCAGGAGGAAAAGCCGTCATTTTTCAATTGGAGAGTTGAGAGATCGATTCCAGGCTTCCCCTGAATATGTGCTGAAGTGCAAGACTCTGTAACCAACGTTGCCTCCCAATGTGCCAATCGGGGTGTGTAAGTCGCTTTGGATAAAAGTGTCTGCTAAATGACTGTAGAATAGAATAGAAAAGAGAGGGGGTCAGGCATCTGGTTAGCATGTCTCCTGAACGTCTCCCTGGTGAGGTGGTCCGGGCTCGTTTCTCGGCAAGGAAACACCAAGGAAGAACCAGGGAGGGACTATGTCTCTCAGCTGGCCTGGGAATGCCTCGGGACCTCCCCTGATGAGCTGGTGGCGGGAGGGAAGTCCAGGTTTCCCTGCTTGGTCTGCAGGACCCGCAACCTGACCCCAGATAAGCAGCAGACAATGGATGGATCGATTTGTTGACCAGAGGTTTGGCCGGAAGTTGGTTTGTGTTTATCGTGGCTGAACCGGAGAAATCCAGACGGATCAGATAGGAACCAGCAGGCCGAGCCAAATATGCTGCAACCTGATCTACGCAGTAGAAAATAGATTAAACTATTTAAGATATTCTGCTTATTGTTTCATCAAATTCATCAGTCAACATAAATGCAGACGATGTAGAGGACGAAAGGAATTCAAGGCCTCAGTTTCTCTGGATGTGATTCAGTTTGGCCCCAACTGTCGCATGTGACTGAAAAACCCTCCTCTTCACCACATGTTGAACAAACAGCAGCACTGACATTCTTCTGGCGAAGCTTCCAGACACAGTCCTCTGCAGAGCATCGATCCAGTAGCAGGAAGAGCAGCTGTCAGTCCACTTTGCCTTGTTAAACTCCAGTCAGTTCGGGGAATGCTAATTGTACCATAACCACACATAATTGGCCTCTGGAGAGAAGGGACGATGCTGGGGAACAGGATCAATGGAGGGAAGGAAGGAAGGTGTTTCATGCACCAGAAAGAGACGTTGTGGACATACTTGTTTCTGCTTCCAACCAACCCACAACATGATGTGCACCTCGCCTGCCGTGCACGTCTATTTCCGAAAGATGGGACCTGAGCTGACGTTGCAGTGATTTATTTTAATCTTTTTTATTCTGATTTACTGAATTAGTCTGATGCTGTTTATAACCAGCTAAAGATTCCACCCTTTTAAATATCAATACCCGTCTGTCAGGTTTGACGTGTTTTGTTAGAGAATATCAATGATGCAAAACAAATCAATCTGCAGGTATTAAGTAAGTAACCTTGAACCTTTATGCAACACGTTTTCTGTAGCCGCTTCATCCTGTCAGGGCTGGACTGGACCGGGACCGGCATCCAGAAGGCGAGAGGAACGGTAGAAAAGTTGCCATCATGACTCAGATAAGACCAACAACCTTGAACTCAGACTTTGATTGACAGTTTATTTTAACATAATCACAAAATATAACAACAAAAAGGGAAATCAGGCACATTTTGATCATCATGCCGTAACCCCTGTCACTGTGTGGATAACCACAAGCTGTATCAGCTGGACTAAAGCTGGACCTCACCGATGAGCTTTACTGTGCACGAAACTAACGTTTCCGTGTCTTCATCAGTCACAGTTGAACACAGCAAATAGGGAGGTAATTATATAAGCCAGGTGTTCCACAAGGCCCACTAGTCAGCGTGAGGTTTCCTCTGGGTTCATTTTATTCTCAGCCATCAACAAATAAAAAGGAGGAAGAAAAAAAGCCGTAGATCATTTACAGAAAGGGTTTGTTTGCTCAGTAAAGCCGTAAATTCATCGATGAGTTCCAACTTTTTCTCCATTTTTATAACAATTTTCCTTAAAGAGGGCCTGTTTGGATCAATATGCAGCGAAAGTCTCAAATCAGTTTTCAGTGTAAAAATAACAGATCCAGCGTTAGTCCTCCTGTCCACCAGGAGGCAGCACTTCCATCTGCTGCGCCACAACTTCTCCTCTTCCTCAGCAGCCACATCATGTTGTCAGAGAACCTTTTGATTGGTCAATGTGATGCATTTTTCCACCAATAGGAAAGAGGATATTTGTTTGCTTGCAGCACTTTTCTCTAAATCATATGTTTTTACTGTTTTTATCCAAACGAGATGGTAAAATCTGCAGACTACGTCTTTTCATCATGGTCAAGCCTCACGACACCATCTTAAATCAGATAATGTGAGATTAAATCATGACTCTGCTGTAAAGTAAGGGCTGTGGCGTGACTAGACATCTAGCCATCACATGGGGCCCCTCATCCGGCTCTGAGGACCAACAATGTTGACAGGCTCCAACCAGGGAAGCGTCGGCTCAGGTTGGGAACCTTCCTTCTGTCAGAGCGTTGGTGCAAACCTCTGCACTGCCTCATCAATGCAACCAACAGAGCTCGTTGTTCCAGAGAGACATGCAAATATAGATAGAACTCATCATTGATCGTGCAGATGAAGTCAGATTCTCTTTTGAGAATGAACGTTTTGATAAATGACTTCTCTGTGCCGCATGGTCACCGGTGATTGACGCAGGAATTTTAATGAGGCGAGCAGAGAAAATCCATCACGTCTGTAAGCCAGAGGCTCGTCTCGTCTTTTTGCCTTGCAAACTACATTTCAGCTCAGGAGTCTTTTTACACTGATATAATAAACCATTTCTTTTGTTTTTATTTGGTTACGATTGAACTTAGATCTTTAAGCCTGTAACTGCTCATGAACATAATATCTTACTGGCATTAAAGCAGTTTCAGTAGCAAAAGAGCCTCTATTGAAAACATGCTTCCTTCTTGCTCATCGTAACTTTCCAGACTCTCCACATCAACGTTGCTTTCTTCCTTAACGTTGTGTAACATTTTGTTGTTTACATCTGTGTATGTTTCATCATTGGTGCACGATGACCTCTGCTGACAATCTGACAAATTCTCGTCTACCCAGAATTTTAGATTTGTTTAAACGTACGACAGGTAAGCTGGGAGGGAGGAGCCGTGGCCCTCTGTCACCTTGAAACTACAGCTGCTGGTGAGGGACAAACAGCACCGATGTGAAATAAGAAGGCAGCGCACGGCGAATGAGACGATGGAGGAGAAGATGAGGGAGGCTTACCAGCTTCTGGAAGATCTGTTCAGGTTTTCTACTTGATTTCATTTGTCTGTCACCTGAACGCTCGGCCATCTTAAATGCTGAAGATTAGATGGTTTTCTCCCAAACTGTCTTCATCATCAGAACCGGTGGTCCACCGGTGTGACATGAGGCTCACTCACTGGACAGAGGTCCTTCTCCGGTCCGCATCTGGTCCGCATCTGGTCCGCATCTGGTCCGCATCTGGTCCGCATCTGGGCCGCATCTGGTCTGCATCTGGGCCGCATCTGGGCCGCATCTGGGCCGCATCTGGGCCGCATCTGGGCCGCATCTGGGCCGCATCTGGGCCGCATCTGGGCCGCATCTGGGCCGCATCTGGTCTGCATCTGGTCTGCATCTGGGCCGCATCTGGGCCGCATCTGGGCCGCATCTGGGCCGCATCTGGGCCGCATCTGGTCTGCATCTGGGCCGCATCTGGTCTGCATCTGGGCCGCATCTGGTCCGCATCTGGTCTGCATCTGGGCCGCATCTGGGCCGCATCTGGGCCGCATCTGGGCCGCATCTGGGCCGCATCTGGGCCGCATCTGGTCTGCATCTGGGCCGCATCTGGGCCGCATCTGGGCCGCATCTGGGCCGCATCTGGTCTGCATCTGGGCCGCATCTGGTCCGCATCTGGTCCGCATCTGGGCCGCATCTGGGCCGCATCTGGGCCGCATCTGGGCCGCATCTGGTCCGCATCTGGTCCGCATCTGGTCCGCATCTGGTCCGCATCTGGGCCGCATCTGGGCCGCATCTGGGCCGCATCTGGTCCGCATCTGGTCTGCATCTGGTCCGCATCTGGTCCGCATCTGGTCCGCATCTGGTCCGCATCTGGTCCGCATCTGGTCCGCATCTGGTCTGCATCTGGTCCGCATCTGGTCTGCATCTGGTCCGCATCTGGTCTGCATCTGGTCCGCATCTGGTCTGCATCTGGTCCGCATCTGGGCCGCATCTGGGCCGCATCTGGGCCGCATCTGGGCCGCATCTGGGCCGCATCTGGGCCGCATCTGGTCTGCATCTGGGCCGCATCTGGTCCGCATCTGGGCCGCATCTGGTCTGCATCTGGCATCTGGGCCGCATCTGGTCTGCATCTGGGCCGCATCTGGTCTGCATCTGGTCTGCATCTGGGCCGCATCTGGGCCGCATCTGGGCCGCATCTGGGCCGCATCTGGGCCGCATCTGGGCCGCATCTGGGCCGCATCTGGGCCGCATCTGGGCCGCATCTGGGCCGCATCTGGGCCGCATCTGGTCTGCATCTGGGCCGCATCTGGTCCGCATCTGGTCCGCATCTGGGCCGCATCTGGGCCGCATCTGGGCCGCAGCTGGTCTGCATCTGGGCCGCATCTGGGCCGCATCTGGGCCGCATCTGGGCCGCATCTGGGCCGCATCTGGGCCGCATCTGGTCCGCATCTGGGCCGCATCTGGGCCGCATCTGGGCCGCATCTGGGCCGCATCTGGGCCGCATCTGGTCCGCATCTGGTCCGCATCTGGTCCGCATCTGGTCTGCATCTGGTCCGCATCTGGTCTGCATCTGGGCCGCATCTGGTCTGCATCTGGTCCGCATCTGGTCTGCATCTGGTCTGCATCTGGCATCTGGGCCGCATCTGGTCTGCATCTGGTCCGCATCTGGTCTGCATCTGGCATCTGGGCCGCATCTGGTCTGCATCTGGTCTGCATCTGGTCCGCATCTGGTCTGCATCTGGCATCTGGGCCGCATCTGGTCTGCATCTGGGCCGCATCTGGTCTGCATCTGGTCCGCATCTGGTCTGCATCTGGGCCGCATCTGGTCTGCATCTGGTCTGCATCTGGGCCGCATCTGGGCCGCATCTGGGCCGCATCTGGGCCGCATCTGGGCCGCATCTGGTCTGCATCTGGTCCGCATCTGGTCCGCATCTGGTCTGCATCTGGTCCGCATCTGGTCCGCATCTGGTCCGCATCTGGTCTGCATCTGGTCTGCATCTGGCATCTGGGCCGCATCTGGTCCGCA
The DNA here is from genome assembly GCF_933228915.1 of Telmatherina bonti. Lineage (NCBI taxonomy): Eukaryota > Metazoa > Chordata > Actinopteri > Atheriniformes > Telmatherinidae > Telmatherina > Telmatherina bonti. The sequence continues at coordinate 37,971,801 of NC_136610.1, read as the reverse complement.
TCTGGTCTGCATCTGGCATCTGGGCCGCATCTGGTCTGCATCTGGTCTGCATCTGGGCCGCATCTGGGCCGCATCTGGTCCGCATCTGGTCCGCATCTGGTCTGCATCTGGTCCGCATCTGGTCTGCATCTGGTCTGCATCTGGCATCTGGGCCGCATCTGGTCTGCATCTGGTCCGCATCTGGTCTGCATCTGGCATCTGGGCCGCATCTGGTCTGCATCTGGTCTGCATCTGGGCCGCATCTGGGCCGCATCTGGTCTGCATCTGGGCCGCATCTGGGCCGCATCTGGGCCGCATCTGGTCTGCATCTGGGCCGCATCTGGGCCGCATCTGGGCCGCATCTGGGCCGCATCTGGTCTGCATCTGGGCCGCATCTGGGCCGCATCTGGTCTGCATCTGGTCTGCATCTGGTCCGCATCTGGGCCGCATCTGGGCCGCATCTGGTCCGCTGAAAACAGGAGCCACAACTTTCCTAACTTTTCTGTCTTTGCTTCTATGTCTTCTCCTGTGTTGAGATTTATTCATATTCTCCTCTAAGTCCAGCCGGAGCTGCTGATCTGGTTAATCGTAGCGATGTGAGCGGGTTCCAGGTTTTATCTGTTCCTGGCTCCTTCAGAGAGACCTTGGTCTGAAAACATACTTTATATTTTATACCTTCATGGGTCAAAGTGACTTTTAAGCAGCTGCAATCCAGTATTCTCAACCCTGCTGGTCTGGGAGTGATGCGGACTTGCTGAAGTGCAGATTGTATTTGGGAAAAATCAAATAGTGAAAATGTCCAAGTTCTGCTCTGTAAATTTCCTCTTTTTCAGCTCCGAGTTACGTTCACAGCTGTCCTGCCCCCCCAGCATTACCTCTGAACAGCAGCAGCCAGTGGATCATTTTTCTCTGACAAAAACCATTTCTGCAGAAATTACAGCCAAGAGTCTCTTAAGTCCGTCCATTTAAGCTTAGCTCATCTCTGGGATTTCTGCCCGTCTCTCAGAGGAAAGCTGGTTCTGGTCCTGAAGTTCTGCTGAAGTGCTGCTGTCAGGCACAGATTCTCAGTGGAAATGGGTTCTGGGCATCGACAGAGCCGTCCTAACTCATATAAATCCTTCTCCTTTTAACACTCCTCTTGGTTTAGAGTCATTCAAAATGACATGTTGCATGTGGCCAACGACACCAAAACTAGATTATTTAACTCCTTAACCAGCAGGGCTCCGCTCCCAGGACGCTTTTATGGGTTTTTTATATGAAAAGTACTGAAATATGAACTGCCTAACAGACAGTTCATATTTCACTACTACTGCAGCTGCTGGTACTTCAGTAGTCATCAATGCTTTTCTGATAAAATAATAAAGTATATTAAGTGTATCGGCTTATTATTTATTTCTCACATGGTCATACAAAAGGTAAAACAAGACTTTACAAAAACAAAACAAACAGAACACCATCCTCAAAAAGGAACAGAGAAATGAAAATTTCTTGTAATATCTGCCCCTCTTTTTTTTTTTTTTTTAAAGAAAACATAAAGCACCAATAAATAGTTATTGGTTTTCTTAGTGAAAGAAGACAAAAAAAATCATTATCATAGGATAACATGCCACATGTCTTAGGTTGTTCACTTTATACATAAATAATTTTCCACATTTTAACTGCTTGTTATAATTTCTACAAAATAAATTAAATTTCTTATAATATAGTTATGTACAATTACATGTTTATGTACATAGATGTATTTACATACATGTGCATGTATAAATATGTACACATGAAGCACGTACATATACAGACAGAAATGCACATACATACATTATACATAGATCAAAGTAATTCTGTCCTGTGTGTTTGTAATATATGTTTTTGGGGATATTTTTAAATTTGCTAAGAGCAGGACATGACTTCATATTATCACTTAAGTTGTTCCACAGTTTAACTCCAGTGGTTGTGATCCACGAGACTGTGGGACACCTCTCTTCTGGGACTTTAAAACACACAAACAACAACAAACAAACCCTTTAGTTGCATGGTTGAAATGGCTGAGCGACGGGCTCTGCTGGTTAAACCCGGGGGGGTTGGGGGGATCATCCAGTTTCACAGGCTGTAATGAGTCTGTTATGTGGGTCTAGAAACTCATCTAAAAACTCATTAAAACTGTTTCTATGAGTACCATGAAGATAAAATAATTAAACGGGTCAACAAAGTCTGCAACAAGATGTCTGGACAAAAGGACCCACCGTCACCGCATAGCGCGTACGGATAAACAGCATCTCCACCGAAAGCAAGCTGCAGCTAAGATTAACGAAACCAGAAGCAAAGGAGACTAAGTTCTGCTTCATATCTAGAAAACATCATAAATTCTGTCATAACTTGGCTGTCTGGCCTCCAAAACATCGATAAAAACCACAGTTACTGAAAAACTGCACCGCTCTTCCAGAACAGTTTCCCGTCTAAAATCTGCATTTTCTGCCCTGATACGTTAATTTGATTGGACGAAGACAGCTGTCAGTCATTCTGCCTCACTGACATTTTAATCTTTACCATTGATTGTGAGATGGATACGTAAACATGGTGGCATCGGTGACATTGTGTGGATCGCACGCTTAAAATGAGGATCAATCATGAAAATTGGTCCATCAAAGACGAAGTAAAAATCTCCTGTTATTCAGATGTACAGATTGTATTTTCATATTTATGCATTGATCCACTGGTTTGCGGCATTTTCTTCCACTTTCTGGCATCCCAAAAGAATCGCTGCACCATAGAAGAAGTACATCTTAATCAGCCTTCTGTAGGTTTGGTGATTACAGGCGGATAAAGAGCCAGGTGGTCAGACTCCAGATGAACCCAGAAGATGATTATTTTGTTTTCAGTCTGAATTTTAATAAAGTCCTGCCAGCCAGACACAAAGGCAGAACTTTACTGAGACTAGTCTCCCTAAAATGACATCCTAATCCCCAAAAAGCACCTGGACATTACCTTCTGCTTCTCCCTGTTTTCTGTTCGGTTCAGTCTCAGTCTTCCATGATGGGTCTCAGTCCTGCACACCGTATTCTGATAACCTGTTATCCTTTATTCCCCATCGTTGGTGGCAGTTCCGCATGTCTTCACATCTTCGTCCAACTGAAACGAATCTACTGAAGCAGTGGACAACGTGACCATTTCTGTCCCTCATCTGGGACCAGGACGTATTCACGACGCCTCTGAGAACCATTTTAGTCCAAAGGGCTGAAAATCCGTGGAATTTAGTGCAAATCTCAAACTTAAGAAGAAAAGCTATTTTCAACTTTCTAAAGTCTCAGAAGTTGGTAACTCCAGACATTCGAGCCCAGAGTGACCACAAGATGGATTATAGATGTACTGCCCGTCAGAACCTGGATTATCCAAGCTGACAGGAAGATCCTCTGTTGGAGAGTTCCTGCATGGATGATGATGTTTCAGCAGCTAAAGTGATGTTCAGGGTGTTCCAGATCGTCTGAAAACCTGGAAGGAGACGCAGGAACATCGGAAACTGGTCCAGACCTGGTTCTAAAACCTGGAAGGATGGTGGGAAGCCTGGTGTTCCAGGAAGGAAGGTGGTGGAAACATCCTGAATGATGGAGATCAGTGGAACGTCTGCTGGAACCAGATGGAAGAAAAACAACAGGAGAACTCAGGAGCAGGTTTCATAGAGACAGGAAGAACATTTCCACATGAACCATGTGGCTGAACAGCTGTGGAGCCAGAAGAAGACCACGGATCAGAACCAGCACAAAGACCGGACTCTGGACCTGGAAGAAGGTCCTCTGGTCTGACGGGTCCAGATCCACCCTGTTCCAGACTCCTCATGTGGTCTGACGGGTCCAGATCCGCCCTGTTCCAGACTCGTCATGAGGTCTGACAGGTCCAGATCCGCCCTGTTCCAGACTCGTCATGAGGTCTGACGGGTCCAGATCCGCCCTGTTCCAGACTCGTCATGTGGTCTGACAGGTCCAGATCCGCCCTGTTCCAGACTCGTCATGAGGTCTGACAGGTCCAGATCCGCCCTGTTCCAGACTCGTCATGTGGTCTGACGGGTCCAGATCCACCCTGTTCCAGACTCGTCATGAGGTCTGACAGGTCCAGATCCGCCCTGTTCCAGACTCGTCATGAGGTCTGACGGGTCCAGATCCGCCCTGTTCCAGACTCGTCATGTGGTCTGACAGGTCCAGATCCGCCCTGTTCCAGACTCGTCATGAGGTCTGACAGGTCCAGATCCGCCCTGTTCCAGACTCGTCATGTGGTCTGACGGGTCCAGATCCGCCCTGTTCCAGACTCGTCATGAGGTCTGACGGGTCCAGATCCACCCTGTTCCAGACTCGTCATGAGGTCTGACGGGTCCAGATCCACCCTGTTCCAGACTCGTCATGTGGTCTGACGGGTCCAGATCCACCCTGTTCCAGACTCGTCATGAGGTCTGACGGGTCCAGATCCGCCCCGGTTCCAGACTCGTCATGTGGTCTGACGGGTCCAGATCCGCCCTGTTCCAGACTCGTCATGTGGTCTGACGGGTCCAGATCCACCCTGTTCCAGACTCGTCATGAGGTCTGACGGGTCCAGATGGACCCTGTTCCAGACTCGTCATGTGGTCTGACGGGTCCAGATCCACCCTGTTCCAGACTCGTCATGAGGTCTGACGGGTCCAGATCCACCCTGTTCCACACTCATCATGTGGTCTGACGGGTCCAGATCCACCCTGTTCCAGACTCGTCATGTGGTCTGACGGGTCCAGATCCACCCTGTTCCAGACTCGTCATGTGGTCTGACGGGTCCAGATCCACCCTGTTCCAGACTCATCATGTGGTCTGACGGGTCCAGATCCACCCTGGTCCAGACTCGTCATGAAGTCTGACGGGTCCAGATCCACCCTGTTCCAGACTCGTCATGTGGTCTGACGGGTCCAGATCCGCCCTGTTCCAGACTCATCGTGTGGTCTGACGGGTCCAGATCCACCCTGTTCCAGACTCGTCATGTGGTCTGACGGGTCCAGATCCACCCTGTTCCAGACTCGTCATGTGGTCTGACGGGTCCAGATCCACCCTGTTCCAGACTCGTCATGTGGTCTGACGGATCCAGATGGACCCTGTTCCAGACTCGTCATGTGGTCTGACGGGTCCAGATCCACCCTGTTCCAGACTCGTCATGTGGTCTGACGGGTCCAGATCCGCCCCGGTTCCAGACTCGTCATGTGGTCTGACGGGTCCAGATCCGCCCTGTTCCAGACTCGTCATGTGGTCTGACGGGTCCAGATCCACCCTGTTCCAGACTCGTCATGTGGTCTGACGGGTCCAGATCCACCCTGTTCCAGACTCGTCATGTGGTCTGACGGGTCCAGATCCACCCTGTTCCAGACTCGTCATGTGGTCTGACGGGTCCAGATCCACCCTGTTCCAGACTCGTCATGTGGTCTGACGGGTCCAGATCCACCCTGTTCCAGACTCGTCGTGTGGTCTGACGGGTCCAGATCCACCCTGTTCCAGACTCGTCGTGTGGTCTGACGGGTCCAGATCCACCCTGTTCCAGACTCGTCGTGTGGTCTGACGGGTCCAGATGGACCCTGTTCCAGACTCGTCGTGTGGTCTGACGGGTCCAGATCCACCCTGTTCCAGACTCGTCATGTGGTCTGACGGGTCCAGATCCACCCTGTTCCAGACTCGTCATGTGGTCTGACGGGTCCAGATCCGCCCTGTTCCAGACTCGTCGTGTGGTCTGACGGGTCCAGATCCACCCTGTTCCAGACTCGTCATTAGGTCTGACGGGTCCAGATCCACCCTGTTCCAGACTCGTCATGTGGTCTGACGGGTCCAGATGGACCCTGTTCCAGACTCGTCATGTGGTCTGACGGGTCCAGATCCACCCTGTTCCAGACTCATCATGTGGTCTGACGGGTCCAGATCCACCCTGTTCCAGACTCGTCATGTGGTCTGACGGGTCCAGATCCACCCTGTTCCAGACTCGTCATGTGGTCTGACGGGTCCAGATCCACCCTGTTCCAGACTCGTCATGTGGTCTGACGGGTCCAGATCCACCCTGTTCCAGACTCGTCATGTGGTCTGACGGGTCCAGATCCGCCCTGTTCCAGACTCGTCGTGTGGTCTGACGGGTCCAGATCCACCCTGTTCCAGACTCGTCATGTGGTCTGACGGGTCCAGATCCACCCTGTTCCAGACTCGTCGTGTGGTCTGACGGGTCCAGATCCACCCTGTTCCAGACTCGTCGTGTGGTCTGACGGGTCCAGATCCACCCTGTTCCAGACTCGTCATGTGGTCTGACGGGTCCAGATCCACCCTGTTCCAGACTCGTCATGTGGTCTGACGGGTCCAGACCCACCCTGTTCCAGACTCGTCGTGTGGTCTGACGGGTCCAGATCCACCCTGTTCCAGACTCCTCATGTGGTCTGACGGGTCCAGATGGACCCTGTTCCAGACTCGTCATGTGGTCTGACGGGTCCAGATGGACCCTGTTCCAGACTCCTCATGTGGTCTGACGGGTCCAGATGGACCCTGTTCCAGACTCGTCATGTGGTCTGACGGGTCCAGATGGACCCTGTTCCAGACTCGTCATGTGGTCTGACGGGTCCAGATCCACCCTGTTCCAGACTCGTCGTGTGGTCTGACGGGTCCAGACCCGCCCTGTTCCAGACTCGTCGTGTGGTCTGACGGGTCCAGATCCACCCTGTTCCAGACTCGTCATGTGGTCTGACGGGTCCAGATGGACCCTGTTCCAGACTCGTCATGTGGTCTGACGGGTCCAGATGGACCCTGTTCCAGACTCGTCATGTGGTCTGACGGGTCCAGATGGACCCTGTTCCAGACTCGTCGTGTGGTCTGACGGGTCCAGATCCACCCTGTTCCAGACTCGTCATGTGGTCTGACGGGTCCAGATCCACCCTGTTCCAGACTCGTCATGTGGTCTGACGGGTCCAGATGGACCCTGTTCCAGACTCGTCGTGTGGTCTGACGGGTCCAGACCCGCCCTGTTCCAGACTCGTCATGTGGTCTGACGGGTCCAGATGGACCCTGTTCCAGACTCGTCATGTGGTCTGACGGGTCCAGATGGACCCTGTTCCAGACTCGTCATGTGGTCTGACGGGTCCAGATCCACCCTGTTCCAGACTCGTCATGTGGTCTGACGGGTCCAGATGGACCCTGTTCCAGACTCGTCATGAGGTCTGACGGGTCCAGATGGACCCTGTTCCAGACTCGTCATGTGGTCTGACGGGTCCAGACCCACCCTGTTCCAGACTCGTCGTGTGGTCTGACGGGTCCAGACCCGCCCTGTTCCAGACTCGTCGTGTGGTCTGACGGGTCCAGATCCACCCTGTTCCAGACTCGTCGTGTGGTCTGACGGGTCCAGATCCGCCCTGTTCCAGACTCGTCATGTGGTCTGACGGGTCCAGATCCACCCTGTTCCAGACTCGTCATGTGGTCTGACGGGTCCAGATCCACCCTGTTCCAGACTCGTCATGTGGTCTGACGGGTCCAGATCCACCCTGTTCCAGACTCGTCATGTGGTCTGACGGGTCCAGATCCACCCTGTTCCAGACTCGTCATGTGGTCTGACGGGTCCAGATCCACCCTGTTCCAGACTCGTCATGTGGTCTGACGGGTCCAGATCCACCCTGTTCCAGACTCGTCATGTGGTCTGACGGGTCCAGATCCACCCTGTTCCAGACTCGTCATGTGGTCTGACGGGTCCAGATCCACCCTGTTCCAGACTCGTCATGTGGTCTGACGGGTCCAGATGGACCCTGTTCCAGACTCGTCATGTGGTCTGACGGGTCCAGATCCACCCTGTTCCAGACTCGTCATGTGGTCTGACGGGTCCAGATCCACCCTGTTCCAGACTCGTCATGTGGTCTGACGGGTCCAGACGGACCCTGTTCCAGACTCGTCATGTGGTCTGACGGGTCCAGATCCACCCTGTTCCAGACTCGTCATGAGGTCTGACGGGTCCAGATCCACCCTGTTCCAGACTCGTCATGTGGTCTGACGGGTCCAGACGGACCCTGTTCCAGACTCGTCATGTGGTCTGACGGGTCCAGATCCACCCTGTTCCAGACTCGTCATGTGGTCTGACGGGTCCAGATCCGCCCTGTTCCAGACTCATCATGTGGTCTGACGGGTCCAGATGGACCCTGTTCCAGACTCGTCATGTGGTCTGACGGGTCCAGATCCACCCTGTTCCAGACTCGTCATGTGGTCTGACGGGTCCAGACGGACCCTGTTCCAGACTCGTCATGTGGTCTGACGGGTCCAGATCCACACTGTTCCAGACTCGTCATGTGGTCTGACGGGTCCAGATGGACCCTGTTCCAGACTCGTCATGAGGTCTGACGGGTCCAGACGGACCCTGTTCCAGACTCGTCATGTGGTCTGACGGGTCCAGATCCACCCTGTTCCAGACTCGTCATGAGGTCTGACGGGTCCAGATCCACCCTGTTCCAGACTCGTCATGTGGTCTGGGTGGTCATCTAATTCAATGTCTGTGTTTAATTTTTTTATTCCTGTGATGGACTTGTCCAGGTGTAGCCGCCTTTCGCCCAAAGACTGCTGGGATAGGCTCCAGCTTCCCCGCGACCCTTCAGCAGTTAGGATGATGAATGAATGAATAGTTTTATAGTCTTGGACCGTAGGATCTGACAGCTGGTCACCACCATGGCAGCGGTAAAATCTGGGAGGATCCCGGTACAATATATCGCAGGTTCTTAGATTTAGATCCGTCAGTGACTGTTATCAGTCGCCTTACTGCTTACTTTGACAATAAAACCAACAAATCCCACTGACCAACATGATTCCAGTTCAAACAACAGACGGCGGTCCATCAGTTTCCTTTTTCTGATCTCTGAAGACGTTAACCAGATCTTCCTCAGTAGATTCATCCCCAGATGTCTTAGATGAAAGAAATATCTTCAGATTTTTACTTTCCTTCTTCCACTTCACTACTTTTTGGTTTATTTAGTGTTTTTAGAAAGCGTTTGGGGGGGGGGGGGGTAGCTCTCTTTCCAGAAATATGAAATTAAATATATCCCTGTTTGGTCCATTAAGTGGGGATTTGCCTTCATGGCAGTAAAGAGACAGTTTAAGACTAACTCAGCTACATATATATATATATATATATATATATATATATATGTACATACACACACACACACACACACCCATCCATGCTGTGTGTTTACTTCTGACTAACTCTTGTAGTAATGAGGTTGGACCCTCCACACCAAAACATTGTGGTTTTCTTTCATCTGTCGCCTTAAAACATGAAGAAACATGAAGAAGAAATCTCGACTCCATGAAGAACGAGGGATTAAGACGGGAGGTAAAAATAGCCCACATGAAGAGACGGATAAGACTTCTCGGCTCTGGGTTGATAGGGAAAATCTGGCCCCTCTCCTCTCGCTTTCATCCCCCCTTCATCCCACACTCATTTCTTTCTAAGCCTCAAGCATTTGTCAGTGTGCTGCAGACTCCCTGTAGGTCCAATTTCTCTTATGTTTCTGTATTTGGAATCACAAAGATAATCCACTGAATCAGTCAAATTTAGAAAATCTTATTGTCCTGCCAGTGAAATACATCCAGTCTGACCCTGATGCTTTAAACCCCGTTAAAACCAGTTCCACACTCCCCTTTCCACCCCTTCTGTCCTGTTCTGAATGAAGAAAGTTCTGAAGAAAAGAAAGAAGAGAAGAAAGTCAGAATCAATATTCATGGAGTAGTTTCACACGTTTTACTTCAGCAGATCTCAGACGCCTGCTGGAAATTGGTTTAATCGTTTTAGAAAAAAACTAAAGATAAAAAGAGATTCAGAAATGCAGAACTTTTTAGCATCTTTAACAATCGGTTGTTTCTCCACAATGGCTGACTCCCATTTGGACAAACGGGAGCTGCGTTTCCATCACACCTAGAACAAAATCTAAATATTGCAATAAAAAGCTGCTAATGGAAACACCTACTTTTCTAAAAAAAACAAAAAAGGCTCAAATATCACTAGAAAGTTTTTGGCCTCTCATAAGGAGGTTTTTTCAGACATTTCAAACAGACATGACATGACAGACATGTCATGGAAACACTTTCTTTGCATCTACGTGTCCGCGGACGTGATGTGGGGGTCATGTGACCACTTCGTTCCCAGTAACGATGGCGCGGAACAAACAGAGACTTTCAGGGTTTTAGAAAAGAAAAAAAGGGAGAAAAGCTTTGAAAAGACAAATTTCCTGCAGCAGCTAGAAAACTTTGCATCAGCTACAATTCTCATGAAATCTCCTCAACCAGATGAGATTTTACGAGAACTGTAGTTAAACACTGTTCGATGTAAACGCAGCTTCATTTCATTCATTTCAAGCTGTTTTCCCATTTCTCTGCTCGATGAGGGCAGCCTAGACGTGCGCAGGTGAGACGTTGCATTCGAGCCAGCTCAGAGCATACGTACATCTACATCCAGCAGGGATCTACGCCTCTTATTCACACACAGCAGTAGATGTTCCAGAATATTTACTGACACCTTCAAACATTCTCGCTGGCTGATGTTCTGGAGCGAATGTCGTTTCCGATTTATCACACGCCATATGTAAAGATGATTCTGCTGTAATCTGCAGCTTCCTGGCTTCCATCAGAAAGACAAGCATCCGACTGTGTTCAGCAGGGTTTCGGGTTTTTACCATAAAGCAAAGTAAGATGTTTCAGAAACTGCATCATATATGAGACGTTTGGCTTCGTAGGGATAAACATGAAGACTTTAGTCATGAAACCTTTCCAGACTGGGACGTTTTGATGTCGCTTCTGTGGCAGCAAAGTCGAAGCTGCAGGTGAATTAGATGCTGAAAAAGTTAACGTATGTGATAAATGCTTTCAGCTTTTGGACCCGTGATGATCTAATCAAGTCACACTGAAGATGTTTTCTGTGTGGAGCATGAGTTGCAGATGCAACTGAAGCTGAGAAGCACTTCTAATAAAGCTTAAGGATGTAAAACCCAGACTCCTGCACATGCACAGTCCTCACATTGATCAGTAAAGCTGAAGAAGCAGCTTCTGTCTTCATTAGCTGCTGAAGTTTAAGTTGGTGTGAAGGTGAGAGAGGAGATTTCTGGCTGTGTTTGTGTGTCTGCATGTGCATTGTTGCCTTCGCCTTCCGTCTCTCAGCTGTCATCTACATCTCATTCTGCCAGAATCCTGTAAGAGGCTTTCACGCCAGCCACTCCTGACTGTCAAACTCTCATTCTGCTCCTCACATCTGGAAAACTCGGACCTGCAGAGTCCTGCAGGGGAACCTTTCCTGCTATAAAGAGCAACATCCAAAGTTAAGACCTTGACATTGGAGGTGGGGATGAACGTGTCGAAGAAGAAAAGAGTCTGTAACCCTGACAACATTGATTTTGCAAGACAGACAAGACAAGTCTCCGCCTCCACGCCTGCCCTTTGATGGACACGATCCAAAGTTTCCTGCAAATGCAAAAGCAGAATGACCTCAAACAGCAGACTGACTGGTTGTAATGAGGCGCCAGAGATAGAAAACACAAAACACAGTTTCACTGACATTTCACATGAAAGTCGACTTGGAATTGCTTTTGCAGCTGAAAAGCAGCAATCAGGACAAGTGGTGGGCAGATAACATGAAGCTGGAGCTGTTTTACTACAAAACAGTAGAAGATTAGTTTATTTCCCCTTTAAAACAACCCCAAGTTCTAATTCTGGGACATTTCTTTTATAAAGGAACTTCCAAAGAAAAAGAACTCGTCAGAAACATGGATGGACAGACGGATCCGATGTGTGACTTGTGGAGTTCCCCAGAGCTCTATCCTGGGGCCGCTGCTGTTCAACATCTACATGCTCCCACGCACTCAAATGATGAAAATGTACTAAATACATTACCGTATGTTTGCTGATGACGCATTAATGTACAGAAGCCAGGAGCACATAGGCCAGGAATACTCGATCCTGGTCCTCCAGGCCGTGTCCTGCAGGTTTTCCCCGCTGCAACACACCTGAGTCTAACCAGTGTGTATTCAGCAGACATGTTTACAGAGCTTGTCTGAGTCAAGTGCGTTGCAGCAGGGAAAACCTGCAGGACACTGGCCCTCCCGGACCAGGATCGATCCCTGCTGGAGGCTGGTCCGAGCACTGATAAAACAAAACTGAAACAACAGTTTTTGGAGATGAGGAAGAAAGATTAAAAGTCACCCTCAAACAGGGACGTTAAAAACCAGCAACCGAGCCCGAAATCTGGGTCCAGTCCTGGACTCGGACCCGAACTGCAGCATCACATTAAGACAGATGTGAAGTCAGACTTTTATTGCTTAAAGAACAAGTGGAGGATTAAAGGTCTGGTGACTTTATCTTCAGTAGACCAAACTGCTGTAACGCTGTCCTCACAGTCTCCCTAAAAAGTCCACTACGTAGCTACAGGTGGCCCAGAACGCTGCAGGTCCAGTCCTCACCAAGATCCGGAACCTGGATCATATAACTCCAGTCCCTGGCTTCATAAAACACTGGTTTAGAACCAAAATCCATTCAGATCTTCCAGTTTGTTCTGAAACTCTGGTTAAAACTTTCATATCTGCTGCCTTTTATCAAAATAATTATGGATTCATCAGAGTGGAGCTTTTCTCATTTATCAGATTCCATTTTAGCATTTTCTCTTTTATTTCATGAAACTGTTTCTTTCTTCCTGCGCTTTAATGCTGATAATGTAACGCCTTGTAAATAAAATATGTTTGCATAAATAAACCTGGATGAATCAGGGAGAAAACCTGGTGTTGATTAAAGGCCAACATTGTGAACGTTTTATTATTATCTGGGTAAGAAATCAGACACGTGGCGGCGTGTAGATTTCTCTTTTTGAGCTTGGTCCCTGCTCGGTGGCGTCCATTTTTACGGCTCTGTTTTGCATATTTAAGACTCGTGCGGACCTGTGCACGGATATTTATTTACAGCCAAAGTTTCCTGGCTGCTGGAGAAGTCGGGAGGAAAACAGATGAAGCGCCTCTGAGATAAAGACACGTCTTTTTCTGCGTAGACGACAGAATGTGATCCAACATTTTCATCAGTAAAATGTTCCATTTGCAAATGCTCTCTCGTGATTTGCATGTTTTTTCCTACAGGACCAAACGTCCTGCAGCATGCGCCTCCGTGATGGATTGCTCCGCAGTGTGTGTGTGGGTGTGTGTGTGTGTGTGTGTGTGTGTGTGTGTGTGTGTGTGTGGGTGTCCGCCTCGGGGAAGTCTGATTTCCTATGATTGGTCTTTGTGATGTTGGTTACGGTTCTTAACTTTGTGACCTTACAGAGGACAAACGTCGCACCTTATCGCTCGTGCACACACATCGAACTGCACAGATTTTACAGACTTCAACGTGTCCAAAGATCGTATCTGAAGTCATTTGCTTCATAGTCCGTAAATACAACCGTTCTGCTGCTCTGCTTCCCGGAGAGTATGTTTCAGAAATATTGTTTTGAGAAACACTTTGGACTGATGTACTTTATTTATCTAAACATTATAATCGCTCTGAATTTTGCTTTTTGCTGAGAAAATTCTTCAGGATCATAGAAATGCAACCCCATCCCCAGGACTGCCCTCATTACCTCCACTAAGGAGGTTAAACCTGTTTGTTCCCAACTTGTTTGTTCCCGGATCAGTATCTGGATGCAGGAATGTTGTGAAGGATTCTTCCTCATTGTGAGATAGAACCATGTTCAGTATATCTGCTTAGAACTCCACAATAAATGGTGAGAAAGTCCAGGAGAAGTTCCCAACAGGTTTTCCAAGATATCAAAGATCGATGTGGATCCCAGCAACGTTCCGGATACTACCACCCAGAACAGGAACAACATCCTGGATACTACCACCCAGAACAGGAACAACATCCTGGATACTACCATCCAGAACAGAAACGACGTTCCGGAAACTATCACCCAGAACAGGAACGACGTTCCGGATACTACCACCCAGAAAAGGAACAACATTCTGGATACTACCATCCAGAACAGAAACGACGTTCCGGAAACTACCACCCAGAACAGGAACGACGCTCCGGATACTACCACCCAGAAAAGGAACAACATTCTGGATACTATCACCCAGAACAAGAACGACGTTCCGGATACTACCACCCAGAACAGGAAGGACGTTCCGGATACTACCACCCAGAACAGGAACAACGTTCCGGATACTACCACCCAGAACAGGAACGACGTTCCGGATACTACCACCCAGAACAGGAACGACGTTCCGGAAACTACCATCCAGAACTGGAACGACATTCCGGATACTACCACCCAGAACAGGAACGACGTTCCAGATACTACCAGCCAGAACAGGAACGACGTTCCGGATACTATCACCCAGAACAGGAACGACGTTCCAGATACTACCAACCAGAACAGGAACGACGTTCCAGATACTACCAGCCAGAACAGGAACGACGTTCCGGATACTACCACCCAGAACAGGAACGACGTTCCGGATACTACCACCCAGAAAAGGAACGACATTCTGGATACTATCACCCAGAACAGGAACAACGTTCCAGAAACTACCATCCAGAACAGGAACGACGTTCCGGATACTACCACCCAGAACAGGAACGACGTTCCGGATACTACCACCCAGAACAGGAACGACGTTCCGGATACTACCACCCAGAAAAGGAACGACGTTCCGGATACTACCACCCAGAACAGGAACGACGTTCCGGAAACTACCACCCAGAACAGGAACGACGTTCCGGATACTACCACCCAGAACAGGAACGACGTTCCGGATACTACCACCCAGAACAGGAACGACGTTCCGGATACTACCACCCAGAACAGGAACGACGTTCCGGATACTACCACCCAGAACAGGAACGACGTTCCGGATACTACCACCCAGAAAAGGAACGACATTCCGGATACTACCACCCAGAACAGGAACGACGTTCCGGATACTACCACCCAGAACAGGAACGACGTTCCACATACTACCACCCAGAACAGGAACGACGTTCCACATACTACCACCCAGAACAGGAACGACGTTCCGGATACTACCACCCAGAACAGGAACGACGTTCCGGATACTACCACCCAGAACAGGAACGACGTTCCGGATACTACCACCCAGAAAAGGAACAACATTCTGGATACTATCACCCAGAACAGGAACGACGTTCCAGAAACTACCATCCAGAACAGGAACGACGTTCCGGATACTACCACCCAGAAAAGGAACAACGTTCCGGATACTACCACCCAGAACAGGAACAACGTTCCGGATACTACCACCCAGAACAGGAACGACGTTCCGGATACTACCACCCAGAACAGGAACGACGTTCCGGATACTACCACCCAGAACAGGAACGACGTTCCGGATACTACCACCCAGAAAAGGAACAACGTTCCGGATACTACCACCCAGAACAGGAACGACGTTCCGGATACTACCACCCAGAACAGGAACGACGTTCCGGATACTACCACCCAGAACAGGAACGACGTTCCGGATACTACCACCCAGAACAGGAACGACGTTCCGGATACTACCACCCAGAACAGGAACAACGTTCCGGATACTACCACCCAGAACAGGAACAACGTTCCGGATACTACCACCCAGAACAGGGACAACGTTCTGGATACTACCACCCAGAACAGGAACAACGTTCCGGATACTACCACCCAGAACAGGGACAACGTTCCGGATACTACCACCCAGAACAGGGACAACGTTCTGGATACTGAAAATGGCTTTTATTCTGAAATTTGAGAGCAGGACTAAATCTATTGATTCTCAGTCTGACTGATGACTGTGGAGCCGTTGGACGACAGTGAACTCATCGTCATGGTGGAGATGATGTGAGCAGGGTGTTTGGAAACAAAAGCCAGAAAGCCTGGATGGAAAATGCTCACTGTAAGTCTGATTCTGATTTATTTTTAACGTAAATTCTTTGATTTAACTTGGTCTACTTCTCATCTAAATGCTGATAAAACAGTCCACTGCCAGCCACTCGAACAGATCAACTGAGACATGGACCTTTAGACACGACACTGACCAGCTGAGCGACTCGGACATTTCTGTTTCTAATCTGGCCTTAAATATCCAAACAGTGAGTCTAGAGTTAAACTGATCAGTCATTATTTAAAACAGAAAAATAAACTCGACTGACACTGAACTCTTGCTGACAGCTTGTGTTTTATCAGTGTAGTTAGAAAGAAAGGGAAACACTGATAGGAAACATGCTCCCAGCAGCGCAGTCGAGCTTTCATGTCAAAGAAAAGCAGAGCTTCAGAAGGATAAAAGGACAGGAAATTTATTACACATTCTGAGTTATTCTCCTCTTTTAAAACATGTTTTACTTTGCTTTGAGCAAATGTTATCTGCCAAATAAAAAACATGCAGAAAAGAACAAAGTCCCTCATGAAAATATCTGATCAGACATTTTGACCATCAGTTACACTATCAAACCGTTTTGGAGACATGAACGCTGAGGATGATAAAACGCCGTCGAATCGAGCAACACGACGATGACAGATGTAGTTTACATGAGGGATGGTTGCGTATTTCACCAACATTACTTCCAGCGACATTAGAGCTCGATACGAGCAGGTACAACAATGCAAAGTAACGTAGTTTTCTGACAACAACGTACTCTCAGGAGGACAGACATCAGTTTGAGCCAGTGCCTCATAAATCATCTACAGTTTGCAGTTTTTTTGATGGGTGGTTGTAAGCTTTTGTTGTTGTTTACACATATTAGCTATGAAGGCTAGGCTAGCCGTTGCTATGTAGCTAGCTTTAGCTGCGAGCTAAAGAAGGAAGGACAATGAAATGAAATGAATGAATGAAAAATACTTTATTCATCCCAAAGGGAAATTCAATATTGTAGTATAAAATAATAATTAACTAGAGGAGGTCTTGTTCCGGAGGCTGATGGCTGCTGGCAGGAATGATCTTCTGTATCTTTCAGTCTTACATCGGACCTGAAGAAGCCTCTCAGTGAACACACTTTGTTGTTTCATCACTGTGTTGTGGAGAGGGTGTGAAGAATCCTCCATCATCTTCATCAGCTTGTGCAGCATTCTTCTTTGGACAATCAGCTCCAGCGGCTCTAGAGTTACTCCAAGCACAGAAGCAGCTTTCTGGATCAGTTTGTTGATTCTCTTCAAGTCTCTGGTTCTGATGCTACTACCCCAGCAGATGCTGCAAAGCTGACTGCACTCTCCACAACAGACTTCTAGAAGATATGCAACATCTTGGTGCAGACGTTAAACCATCTCAGCTTCCTTAAGAATTTATTTTCCTTCACAATTTTATGCACCTTTGATTTTTTATGAGCATGTAAGAGTATTTAAACATTTATAATGTGATATAAATGTCAGCTTGTCGCTCAAGTATGATAATGTAGTCGTCCAGAGGTATCCGGTTTGGTGTTTGACTCATTTCTTCCAAAATAAAACCGTTTACAGCTATAAACATGGAAAAACAGGCTGAAATCCTGGTATTTATCCTGGAGTTTCTTTGTGTGTAGTTGCTACAAACCTGTTAAACATGACAGAGAAGTGATGTATGCTGGTAATGCAACACACAGGATGTTAAATAAAACAAGCTAAAAGAACTTTCATCGTGATCGAGCTTCATGAAACCTAATTAGAAGCCATTCATCTCCCTCTGTTAACACCAGCACAGAAGTACAAATTAGCAATATTCAGAAATTTAATGAAGGTTTTCGCTTTCCAGGATATCAGCAAGGTCAAATAGAGTTTAGGCTTTTGAAAGGAAATAAAAATTGTCTTTGCGTGTCTTTTTATTCCAGTTCTATCGGCCTGCGGTGGCAAAGAGCTGGAACTCTGAAGCACTGCTGCTTAAACTAGATTAATGATCAGCAGGGGGCAGATCCACATCCACAGAGACTTTCATGGTTGAAGAAGTGCTGTTGGTAGAAAATTAATTCAACACCAACAACATGTTAAAAATCTGGAGAGAGGATTATCTTCAAAGATTATCTATAACATGATTATGGAAAACTTTATTATTGTCACTTTAATTAATGACAAGTAAGGGTGTCAGGATTGGGTGTGGAAAACAGCACTCCTTAAAAACTCTTTCAAAGCCAGATGTGGCTCAGAAACTCTGACGTTCAACATATTTTCATGCTAAATGCAAAAAAACGTTGATCTTTCAACATATAAGGTCCATAATGATCTGAGGAATTCAATCTCAGAGCAGAAATGCCAAAGACAGAAACCTGTTTGGATGTACGTGACCTTTGAACTCTCAGGTGACCCTGCATAAGAAACTCTGACGCTACTTTGATCAGTATCTTTGAAACCATCTGTTATGTCCAGAGACGTAGGCTAAAAGCGTCGGGAGGCTATGTGAACTCTGCACAGTAGAACCACCGAGCCATGCGGCGAGGGGTCGTCTCAGATGTACAGAAACTTACTGGACGTAGGTTTAGAGGTCAATGGTACCAAAATATGGACTGTTTTTGTTTCAACATATTTAAATGAAATAAATTCAGCTCCAACCTGCATTTAGCTTCCAGCCGGCTGTTGCGTACGTACATTCTGTCATACTCATGTTAAACTGTGAATGCTGAATAGTTTTCTGTTACATAACAAGCTTTGGTGTTAGTATCCTTATACATAACTAGTATTCTTGTAAAGGAATCTTTTACAGGTTAAATTTGCATCACATTCAGTCATTTCATGGATCCTTTCATCCGAAGCAGTTTACAGGAGAGGAAACATGACGCTGTCTGACTTCAGTGCTTTCCATCATATTTTTCTGAGACAGCTTCATAACTAAACACTTAAAAATAATTCCTGTTCCTCGGCTACTGTCACCTGCTCCGTGACTTGGGATGAGCACCAGAGGGAACGCATTTTTCTTTCATTTACTTCCTGACAGAGTCACAACACTGAGCTGTCAGAAGCTAAAAGCTGTGAGCAAGGTGACCTGCGAAGGCGAGTGAAAAGGCTGCAGCACATTACTGCGGCGTCGCAGGGTGCAGCCATAATAAACACTGCATGTTAACACATTAGCAAAGTGACGCTTCAAAGCCAAAATGACACATGATTGACTGTGACAGAAATCCACTCATTGCGATCTGAAAAGGAAGCCCAGGGTTTTCATTAAATGCAACAGACCTTCAAACCATCTCTGTCCTTTAACTAACCAGTAGCCACACTAAACATTCCCCCAAACGGTCCAGTCATCGGGGAGAGACCGCTGGACGGAGGCTGTAACTTTATCCAGCCTTTTTCAGGTCAAAGGAGAAGAAAACAAACACAAGCTGAAATGGACTGCTCTGACATGTGTTCATTCGTTTTAAGCCCTTGAGATGGAACAGTGTTTGAGAGGTTCCGGGCATTTAAAACATGAGCAACGCGTGCAAACAGCAATACTAAAGCAAAATAAACAGTAAATAACAAAGTTAGCATAAAAACATTAGCTTAATACAGCCATCAGAAAGGCCAAATGGGCCTAAACTAAAACAAAATGTCATGAATAGTATCACTTCACCGAAGCAGAAAGGGCGTACAGCATCAGGGTTCTCACCTTAAGGTGAGAAACCTGATCGCAGAGAAAGATTTATTTCATTTTGGAAGAAACATAAAGATCTGGGAGGAAAGTCGGTCATGATAACATGATGTATGCAGTACAGATGCTGCTGTAGACGGCGGGAACTAAAGTTTATTTGTATACAAGCTGCAACCAGAGCATGGTGGCCAGTTGAGTCTCTAAACATCATGCAAGATCAGATTTGTGAGCATTTTGATATAAAACATGGAACTAAATAATGAGTGGAAATTTAGGTTGATCGGCCGGTTTGTCTCGAAGCAGAAGTCGGAAACCGTTACGAGAACAATCCAATGTTTTCATACCAAAGCTAACTTAGCGAATTAGGTGATTAATATCAGGTTTAAAATGTTTCCATCATTACATGTTTAAAAAATTCAACTTTATGCGAGGCTGAACCGACACCAGAACCAGAACCAGAACTCAGTTTATACTGTCAGACAGTTGTACACTAATGGAGCTGTTGCATGTGGCGTGTTCTGTATGACTGGGACAATAATGTGTGAGAATTAAGGTCACTGCCTCTAAACATCTAGATAAAGCCTTTGGTAAAATAATTTTCCTTTTGAATCCTGAAAAACTACAACATAGTAAATAAGCTAAAGAAGTTAGTAAAGGTACTCTGCAAAAACTGAAGTCTAAGTCAGATTAAAAACCTTAAATTGAGCACACATTTGCTTATTTTTCAAAGGTAAGATAATTCTTAGTTTTTATGCCAGAGAATTCCTCTTGTTTTAAGAGTATTTTTACTTGTTTTGGAAAGTTTTGACAAGCCACATTTTCTTGTTCTGTTGGCAGATAATTTATCTTATTTTAAGCAACATTTACCTCGTTTTTGTCTATTTTTTTGTTGTTTTTTTTAAGGCTGAGTTTTTGCAGTGTTAGATTTATTTACAAGTTGATTAGTTTGTTAGACTAATCTAATCTTTGTTAGACAAGACTGCAGGATTGAGGATGAGGAGGAACGACAGCGTTGTGGAGCTTCGGTGCTCATTTTCCTTTGCAAAAGTAAAAGGATGGGATGTTGGACCCAGTTGGAGGGATGAGACTGAGATGAAACAAATTTAATTTAAATTTAGGATGTCAGGAGCTTCTCCAGTTATATATGTCAGCATAACTCTCCTCCACGCTCCCAACAGGCTTCGTCTGAGCTTTTGGGCGAACAGTTGAGAGCGAGGTTTCCTCAGGGTGTTCAAATGAGAAAAACGATCGAGGGGCAGCAGCGTAATTTACTTGTCTCACCATAAATCAATCCTGCCCAGCTCTCGGGAGTCGCCTCCTCCCGCTCACCATCCAGAGAGGTATCCAGGGTTTCAGTTCCTAAACTGAACCACTTCATTGGTTCAAGTCCTTCTTTAAACCCAGTCTTTAGGCTGTTTGTTGACACTAGTAAATTTGTTTGTTTTGCGTCACTAGTTGGAACGAAGTGCCAACCCAAATATTCCCTCGGTTATCTCCCTGACAGCTGTTATCACGGTTGTATTTGCTGGCTAACTGCAGAGAAGTGTTGTCCACAGACTGATGTCAGTCGCGTCTCATTTACGGCACATCTGACAGTGTTTTACAAGAAAGAAGAAACTGAGCAGAACAGAAAAAGATAGCTAAAAGAAGAGAATACGGAGAGAGGATACAGGAAGAAAAGCTGTTCAAACCGAACAGGAAAAACCAGAAGACCAGCTGCTAAAGAAGAAAACCGAAAGCCACCTGCAACATCTTCAGGAGAAATCAGACCATCATCAGGAGCTCCTATAAAAGACGAGCTGGGAGAGACATCATTCATCACAACATCGGCACCAAATCAAAGTAAACATGAGCGTAGCTGTAGTTGCTGCTGGTAAAACCTCCGGGACGGCGCAGCGACTTAACAGCATGCAGGTTCGTAATTATTACTGATCAATTATCGCTGAAATGCGACCAGACCCCCCCACAAAGACTGGGGGCAGACCAGGGGTCCCCAGGACCCGGCAGATCAGACACTGATTTATTTGTCGGGTTCTGCTCTTGGAGCGTCTGGTACGAAACGGCCGAAGCGACTTGTACAAAAAGAAGACATCTCGTATACAGGAACAGACTGGACATCTGGCATCGCAGCCATTTCCCTGCTGGTCCTGGTACCATCCCTGCTGGTATTCCTGGGACCACAGTGGTTTTATTGGTCTCGCTAGTTGATGAAACTCAGTACATCGCTGGCATTTCTCCACAGAAAGCCATGAAAACGAGACTTCTCCTCGACTAGAACCTTCAAACACGCAACAACCCATTGTCCTGCTGAGGACACGGCTCGGTGGAGATTTACACGGACGTCTGGGCTTTCCGACCGATGTTGGAATATTTCCAACATCGTCGATGATTGGGATTGAGAGGGGAAGGAAGCCGTTCCTTCTCTTGGCCTCTTCTCACCTGCAAATAAAGAAAGAAAGAAGGTAAAGAAAAGAGTGCGATATAGCTTAGATAAGACAGCAGGGTCCACTGATCCGCATTATGGTTCTCATCGGTCCCTCCGTGGGATTGTCCTCCAACACAAAGGACACTTTTATGCTGAAAACCTAAAGCTGCTGCAGCAGCGGTGTCGCTGAAGGTCGCTGTAAGCGCAGGAGCAATTCAGAGCACCACAGGCGACACCAGCACCTTCGTCTCCGCTCCACAGAGCATCTGTTTATATTTCCAAGGCAGAAGCTGATTAGGTATTGTGTGCAACCAAGTGCTTCTTACTTTGCCTTGAGAATGCCATCCTGCACTGACAGAGCTGCATGATGTATTGTCATTTAAAGAGGAAGCTACTTCCAGTCTGGCTTATTTTCACCATTGCCACATACTTTACGGCTAAAAATAACTTTCTTCAAATTAACTTTTCGGCTTGTTAATATGTCCAAATGGCTCTTTTTTTATATTATATTTTATTTATAACTAAACATCAGTCACTATGTTTGAGGATTTTTGCTGCAAAGAAACACCCTCAACCTAAAAAACAACAAGTCAGGCAGTCAATGCATTCTGCATTTGTAGGAACCAGAACCTCCTGGTGCTGATCGGAGGGCTGCTTAACTGCGCTGGTTCTAGCAGGTTACATAGAACCCTACGGTGTTGTTGACTCTTTCAGCTTGCTGGAATTTAAAGCCAAACTGCCTGGAGAAGAGAAAGTTCCTGGTTTTAAGGATGAGGAGGAGCAACCTTCCAGCCTGAACCTCCTACATACCAACACATGTTGTTCCCCAAAGATGTTGCAGGTCATGCATTCAGGTAAATGTTCCATTTATAAGGCGTGGATATTTCTGGAAAACAATCTAGTGGAACAATATCTGAGTAAGGTGGCATGGGGGCTTATCTGCGAAGCTACAGACTCCAAACTTCAAAACTTGAAACTTCTGAAATTGTTATTTAAACCTCTTAATTTTAAAGAAACTTGAGACGATTTTTGCTCTGAGTTGAGTCAAACTGAAACCAGTTTTACTTGATATTTTGTCCCATGCCTTTCTGACCACTGCTAGCTGAACGCCATTCCAACATGTTGCTGCTTTGGTCTCTGTGGATGGTTCTCAGACCCATTGGGCTATATTCCAACCCTTAGACACCATTACCGTTACACTATCTACATCACCCTGGAAGGTATCTACATCACGCTGGACAGTATCTACATCACCCTGGACGGTATCTGCATCACGCTGGACGGTATCTACATCACCCTGGAAGGTATCTACATCACCCTGGAGTGTATCTACATCACCCTGGACGGTATCTGCATCACGCTGGACGGTATCTACATCACCCTGGAAGGTATCTACATCACCCTGGAGTGTATCTACATCACCCTGGACGGTATCTACATCACCCTGGACGGTATCTACATCACCCTGGACGGTATCTACATCACCCTGGAAGGTATCTACATCAGTCTGGACAGTATCTACATCACACTGGAAGGTATCTACATCACCCTGGAAGGTATCTACATCACCCTGGACGGTATCTAAATCACCCTGGAGTGTATCTACATCACCCTGGAGTGTATCTACATCACCCTGGAGTGTATCTACATCACCCTGGACGGTATCTACATCACCCTGGACGGTATCTAAATCACCCAGGACGGTATCTACATCACCCAGGACGGTGTCTACATCACCCTGGACGGTATCTACATCACCCAGGACGGTGTCTACATCACCCAGGACGGTGTCTACATCACCCTGGAGTGTATCTACATCACCCTGGACGGTATCTACATCCCCCTGGACGGTATCTACATCACCCTGGAAGGTATCTACATCACCCTGGCAGGTATCTACATCACCCTGGCAGGTATCTACATCACCCTGGAGTGTATCTACATCACCCTGGACGGTATCTACATCACCCTGGACGGTATCTACATCACCCTGGAGTGTATCTACATCACCCTGGAGTGTATCTACATCACCCTGGAAGGTATCTACATCACCCTGGAGTGTATCTACATCACCCTGGATGGTATCTACATCACCCTGGACGGTATCTAAATCACCCATGACGGTGTCTACATCACCCAGGACGGTATCTACATCACCCAGGACGGTATCTACATCACCCTGGCAGGTATCTACATCACCCTGGACGGTATCTACATCACCCTGGAAGGTATCTACATCACCCTGGACGGTATCTAAATCACCCTGGAAGGTATCTACATCACCCTGGAGTGTATCTACATCACCCTGGAGTGTATCTACATCACCCAGGACGGTATCTACATCACCCATGACGGTATCTACATCACCCTGGAGTGTATCTACATCACCCTGGAGTGTATCTACATCACCCAGGACGGTATCTACATCACCCTGGAGTGTATCTACATCACCCAGGACGGTATCTACATCACCCAGGACGGTGTCTACATCACCCTGGCAGGTATCTACATCACCCTGGACGGTATCTACATCACCCTGGAAGGTATCTACATCACCCTGGAAGGTATCTACATCACCCTGGCAGGTATCTACATCACCCTGGAAGGTATCTAAATCACGCTGGACGGTATCTAAATCACCCTGGAGTGTATCTACATCACCCTGGACGGTATCTACATCACCCTGGAGTGTATCTACATCACCCTGGAGTGTATCTACATCACCCTGGAAGGTATCTACATCACCCAGGACGGTATCTACATCACCCTGGACGGTATCTACATCACCCAGGACGGTATCTACATCACCCAGGACGGTATCTACATCACCCAGGACGGTATCTACATCACCCAGGACGGTATCTACATCACCCTGGAGTGTATCTACATCACACTGGAGTGTATCTACATCACCCTGGAAGGTATCTACATCACCCAGGACGGTATCTACATCACCCTGGACGGTATCTACATCACCCAGGACGGTATCTACATCACCCAGGACGGTATCTACATCACCCTGGAGTGTATCTACATCACCCTGGAGTGTATCTACATCACCCTGGAAGGTATCTACATCACCCTGGAAGGTACCTACATCACCCAGGACGGTGTCTACATCACCCTGGACGGTATCTACATCACCCAGGACGGTATCTACATCACCCTGGACGGTATCTAAATCACCCTGGACGGTATCTACATCACCCAGGACGGTATCTACATCACCCTGGACGGTATCTAAATCACCCTGGACGGTATCTACATCACCCAGGACGGTATCTACATCACCCTGGACGGTATCTACATCACCCTGGACGGTATCTACATCACCCTGGACGGTATCTACATCACCCTGGACGGTGTCTACATCACCCTGGACGGTATCTACATCACCCTGGACGGTATCTACATCACCCTGGAAGGTATCTACATCACCCTGGACGGTATCTACATCACCCTGGACGGTATCTACATCACCCTGGAAGGTATCTACGCAAATAACTGCAAACATAAAGTAACATAGAAAGCTTGGAGTTTTGGACACACTCTACTAAAACATGATTGGTTGACTCTTGGCTTTGGTAAAAGGACATTTGTCGAAAGTTCTGTGTCAGGGGTGTCCAGCTCCAGTCCACACTGGCCACAATCCTGCAGGTTTTCCATGTATCTCTGCTCCAACACACCTGACACAATTAACTAATCACTCTGCAGAACTTTATAGGATCCATTTATTTTAAGTCAGGACTGTACTGGTTTAATGCGTACTTTAAAAAATTCTAAGGAATTGATGGGAAAATAATTAGAATTAGGGCTGGGCAATATGACAATATATACCATTTGGACGATCGATAATGTCTATCATTTCATACAAGGCTCTATCGTTTACGTCACGATAAGCTGCTTTCCTGGAGTATTTTATGTCAAGATGCGCTTTACGGCACGCTGCATTACAGAACCAAACATGGAGGCAGACGGTAGCAGACGTGTTTCAGAGGATAATTCACTAAAAGATGAGCAGCCAACCCAAACTGATGAGCTTGTTCCTAAAAGAGGGAAATTTCTGTTTGGATGCGGTTTGGATATAAAAAGAGCAACGTGGAACCGACAACAGACTAGCTCACAGTCCCAACAACGGATTCCGACACAACTAACTCATTTTATCACCTGCAGGAATCAGGATAAAGAATACAGAATAAAGAATAGAGTCAACCAGCAAAAGCAGCAAAAAGCAGCGTCAGGCGAAAGTCATAATAAACTCCAAACCAAAGACTGTATATAAAAGATGGGCGGAGCCTCCGTGACGTCATCCGTAGGTTTCTGAAGAGCTGAATTGAAGCTTGGTGGGCGGTTCCTACCATCACCATCTTGGGAGGGGCATGCGTGTTGTCTCTCCCAGAAAATACAAATATGGGCAAAGAGGCGGAGCTGAGAGGGGGGCTGTGAGCGTCATGTTAGATGATTGACATCGAGCGAACTCCGAGCTTTCTGTAGCTAAGAGCTAACCGAGCTAACCCGGAGATAACAGGAGCTAACCAGCTAACGGAGGTAAGCGGGCTAAAGCTAAGTCACGTTGTTAACCGGCTAAAAACCGCGGTTGTTCTACGTTCTTCTGACTTGAAGCAGGAGATCGGGTACCTGTCAATCAAAAGTACACGCCCCTAAATATGCCGAACTTCGAGATTAAATTACTTTTAAATGGGCGAGTTAGAAAACAATTCACCCCCCCCCCACAGTTGTTATGAAGGTAAACCTGACCTATTAAACCTAAAATGGATTTTTGTAGCAGGCTGTAAACATGTTTATTTCTGCTGTAAACATGTTTATTCCTGCTGTAAACATGTTTATTCCTGCTGTAAACATGTTTATTTCTGCTGTGAAGTTGGTCTTTTTAACATGGGAGCCCCTAGTGGATGAAGGGGGAACTGCAGTTTTATGTACTTCCACATAGGCTTCACTTTTAACCGCCGGAGGTTGCTGCTTGCTCCAGACTAAACGCTGCAGCAGGTATTTACCTGTGGAACGTCATACGGCCATAGTTCTCCCAGATGGAAGGAGATCACTGCTGCTGTTGCCTAGCAACACCTGACACATAACTGATGACTGGCACAACATTACACAGTTTTATATGGTTTTGTATATCATTATGGAGATATAGAATGATCAATATGGTGACATGAGATTGTGGTCATATCGCCCAGCCCTATGGGGAAGTAAAGAAGTTAGAGAGAAGTATAAACCAGCAGGCCTGCTCTGAATGAGAGTAGGAAGAAGGATGTACACATGTGCAGAGACAGCTGGAATAATGACAGGAAATAAAAAGAAGCACTTGCTCATCTTCTCATCTTTAGCTTAGGAGTCCATGTAGGAATCAGAGAAGGAAAATGTTAGAGATCCAGGCAGGAATGGAGCTGAAGCTGTTATCTCCTGGCTTCAGCTGAGTTGGAGTGCCAACAGATGGCATTGTAAAGCTGTCATCACAGCAGCGCTAATAGAAAAACTTGATTTCATCAGAGTGTAGAAAAGTACAAAGAAGAATAGAGACCTTTCTCTCTCCTGTCTCCCATCTCTCTTCGGCTTGAATGTGCTCCATCGAAGGAAATCATTAGCATTACATCCTTTCCTAATCATATTACATTCTAATTTCATATCCTAGAGCCCTCTGGGCTGAATGGCTGCTATTGTGGAAGCTTCTGTAATATACTGCGTGTTTAAAGGACATCATCTGCTGCCTGCTACAGCGAAGCACACCCACATTTCATCTCTCTGCTTACAGACAATAAATGGAAGGCTATTGTGTCGTGTCTAAGAGTTTACTTTGAAATTACATTTTCATGGCAAGATAAGCTACTAAATCTAATCCCATCACATCTGCTGCAGGCTGACCTTTGTTGAATGGGTGTCGCTGTGGATTCTGAGTCTTTATAAGACAGTCGTTCGTTTGTGGGTATAAGTCCTTACATCTTACCGCCTCGCTTTCACCATTAAATCAACTTTTAAGTCAAGTCCTGACCGAGGGTAGTGAAAATAGCAAGCCATCTTCAGCTCTCAGACACTGATCTCACTGTAAAGAAATATTATTTAAAGTGTGAAGACTTAAGAGTTTGACCTTGTGTGAGTTTATCTAAAAGCAAAATCACTGCACTTTAATGGAGTTCTGTAGGCAAGTCTGAAAAGCAGAAGTGCAATTTGAAGAAACCAATATTTCTTCACCATTCAGTCTTCATTTTAGTATTTATAATTGGTTTGTGTCACAAACAAACAAACACAAGTATGGAAAAGGTTCAGTTTAAGTTGAACTTACCTGAACCAGTTCTATGGTAGGTTTGTTCATGAAACCAAGTCGGAAGTCCTTTATAGAAATCGTCTGTAAACGTAAAAGATGCTTAGATAAAGTAGATAAAGATAAGATAAAGGTTGTGTTTGGTTGTTTTGTCCCATGCTATAGCATTTTACACAGATTAAAGCTTAGAAGAGTAAATATAGTGTTTTTATTACCATTACATAGTTTAAACATCTGACAAAATGTTAATGCGTAAGTGTGTGGAGCACTATTACTGGCACATAGCTTGTAAGCTAATAAGACATTGGTTGTATTTAATGCTGCCTCATTTTTTGCCAGATTCCAGTTTGGAATGTGTTCCTTGCTAACATGTAGTTTCCCATCATTTTAAAAGTTCTTTTGTAGCTTAATTTCATGACCTACTTAATAGCACAGTTATTTGCTTTAATAGTGCCTTGCTAGCATAGTTAGCAAGGTAGCTAATTATAGTGAAGTATCTAACTCATAACAAAATTGACGTTGGCATTAGCCATCAATGTCTGCTCTGAACATTCTCTTTTCCTTTTCTGTTTTGTTTTTTTTTTTTTTTGCAGATTTCATGTGATTATTCCGCTGCATTAATCAAAAATAATTCCACTTGGAGCCACTGCTGTTCATGTGCTCCCACTCTGAAATTTTGAAAACGAACAAAAATACATTACCATAATTATGCTGATGACACACAAATCTACATAAATATCTTGTATATGCATCTCACCACTAAACCAAACAAAAACAAAGTCTCTGAATAAATTTACTGATATTTTGAGGAATAAATAGTTACATCATTGACTGATGGTCAACAGAAAAACATCAACCAAACAGGGCGCTATGCTAAGCCCAGAGCAAGTTTTTTTTTTTTCTGTTTAGCTTGTGAATTTAACAGTGGATGAAGGATGTGAATAGTTCCTTACAACACCTCTATAAGACTCGTATCAGAACATCTGCAGCCTGTTTCTCACCTGTGCTTATCCAACATTCCCCTTTTCTGTGAGAAAGAAGGACATAAATAATCCATATTACTCAGATATCAGTATTCCCACCACTGCACTGGTTTTTTTGTCACAACTTAGACTAAAATAACTTTTAAATGATTAGCATTTTATAGTACATTTTAGAGTCAATAAATGCCCCCATTCTCCATCAGCACAACAGCACTTTATTAGCTTTTCCATCTCCTCCACTGCTGCTGCAGCAGAGGAAGGTCCACAAGGCCATTACAGCCAGTCCTCCGCCTGAGCTCTCGTTGATTAAGAGACTATTTCAAATTGATGAGTCGTGACAGAGGCATGAAGATGTGTTCCCAGTGGTGTCCTTGATGCTAAGCACAAAGGAGCACTCTGCCAGAAATAACTAGTTTTTATTTTCACATCCAATGGAGAATTCTTTAGAAATTTACCAATAATGTTGGAACAAATTAATGTATTACATTTTCTGCTAAATGTGCCCAAACAGTTTAATTAACAGAAAAAGACACTTTTGTTAGTTCAGGTAACTCTCAAGTTTGTGTGGTTGTTTCGGTTACATTCGTGAGTTCAACCAGGTAGGTTGTCTTTTAGCATTTAATCAGTCACATACAATGCAGATTCATACCTCCACATGTGGGTTAGCCTACATTTCAAACCAGATTCCTGTGATGCAACGAGCCAGATGATGGCTGGACGGAACCTGAGATGCGTCTTATTGACCTTCTGACACACCATGGAAACTTGCATAATGCAGATTTTAGTGAGCAGTTCAGAGTTGTGTCAGTTCAGTTCAATTCAACTTTATTTGTACAGCGCCACTTCACAGCAATGTTGTCACAGGGAACTTTACATACACAGGATTTCAAGCCAATTCATACATATCCTATAATAGAAACCAACTGATCATGACTTGGATCCAATCTCCCATCCTGAGCTGCACCCGGCGACAGTGGGAAGGAAAAAACTCCCCTTTAACAGGAAGGAAACCTCCGGCAGAACCCGGCTCAGGGAGGGCAGCCATCTGCCTCCACTGGTTGGGGTGGAGAGGACAGGAAAGATCCTCTCTTGTCTGATCCGATTTTTTGCTTAACTGTTTACACAGCCATTTTTTTTTCTGAAATGACCGACATGGGGAGGACCGATAACAAAACGCATCCTAAACATAGAACCTAGCTTTTAGACTCTTGATTCTTCTCTGCCATTGAAGCCAAGTCCTTCGGTGTCCATTTCTCGTGGAATGCTATTCTCCACCCCTAAAGTCTCTGTAGCATTGTACGTCCAGGTAGCGTTCCAGTGGAGGATTCTCCACGGCTTCCGAAGTCCTTCTCCCTTCTCTTCTTCTTATTCCTGGTAAAACTCTGCATTTTGCTGTTGTTTTCCATCAAGGATGCAGGTTATATTTTTCTTTTTAATAATTTGTAAAAAGTCTCCTCCTCCATCCATACAAACCTCGTCATCTTGATCCAAAATAAACTGCTCATGTAACTTTATACATATATCCGACAAAAAGTGTTTCCATTCCACTTTTAGGAGATATTTCTGTGTGGACATGTCTGAAAAACCACCTCATGAGAGCATAAAAACATTTTAATGGTATTTGAAAGGTTTTGATCAGTTTGAGGGATAACGGAGACGCACCTGAACATAGCAGCATTTGTCACTTAATGAGTGAAAAGATGGATTTTCCAGCTACTCTGAACAGCAGACCAGAAGCATTTCACTAAACTGAGTGTAAAATCTCCGATCTGACCAGATAGAAGCGGAGAGAGACAAACATCCATCAGTGATCACAATGGTATATTGTTGCTCTTAAAAGGATTTTACACAAAAGGCTTGTTTGTTCTTCTTTCTATCACTCTCCTTCCTTTTGTGGCTTTTCTTCCACCTTTCTTTCTTTCCCTATTTTCTTCTAGACCTTTCTTTTCTCCCACATTTTTCCTTAAGTCATTGATTGCATCTTGATAGCCTCTCCTCTGTTGTGCATTTATTGATCCAAAACACGCTCAACTAATGCTTTCCTCCCACACTCCTCCCTTTTAAAGCATTTTTCTTTCTGCCTTATTCACACATACCATCTGTACCTCTGCATTGTGGCGATTCTGCTGTAATAATGAAGTGTTTGTGATGTGAAACTGCCAGTATAGACATGATAATCTGTAGCAAGCAGACTTTCCGTCTCCTCGTTTTCTGAGGTTTTTTCTGTTCCGTCCCTCTCCGCTCGCCTCGGCAACAAGATAAGTTTGTTGAAAAGTCTCTGTTGTTGCAAGCCATTGTCTGCTGTCTCCTGTGAGTAACTTTATATCCACTGTGAAAGATGCAGCCAGACCCTGCAAAGATGTATTGGTTAATTAACTTAATGGCTTGTGTGTGTATATGTGCATGTGTGTGCATGTGTACAGTACGCGTCCAGCCAGTGGAAATGTGTGTGTGTGTTGTCAAGTGAATTAAGCAACATAAAGAAAGAGGCTCATTACCTCAAAACTAGGAAGACAAATTGGAACCAGCGGTCTGATAATTCTTCAGCTTATAATTAATGGAGCAGAGTGCCTCCAACTGGAGCGTTTATTCCAAGCTTTTAATTGCTGAGACGCCTTTACCGAGTTGTTTAACAGAGTGCACACAGGTGGCGGGAGGAATCTGAAGGCTGCAGAGTTAACTATGAGAGCAGACAGCTGAGAAAGTCAATCTTTGCACCAACTTCAGAAAATGACGTGAAAGGAAAAGAAGAAAACAGAGAAAGTGGTGGTGGGCATGAGCTTAGAGGTGAGAATTCAGTAGCGAGCCGAGAGCATGCTCGTAACGCTGCATGGCTCTCAGGAAACTAAATCATGCATTTTAAATAGCAACACAACCTGAGTCAGAGGGAGGGGTCCAAAATCAAGTTTACAGTGATCAACAAAGGGATGTTGTTCTGAGGTGTGTAACAGGACATCGATTCATATCGATACAGCCACCGTGTGGTCAGTAAGCCAATAACACTGATCCAACATGCAACGTTGTTCAAAAATTTAAAAAAATAACTATTTATCAAACACAATTTTCCTTTGAAAATACCTGGATTTGTTAGGAGAAATTTAAAAAAAGAAATTGAGTGAAATATCGGAGTTCAGGAATAAAACTAAATGATATTCTCATTGCTTTTTCTGATTTTGAGATGAATGAAAATGAACTCACAGCAGGGTGCAAGTTACTGGTAGATATCATGATAAAAGTTGGAGTTTTTCTGTAAGCAATATTAAACAATCGATGATCCATGCAGGTGCGCGTGGAACTGTGCTCCAGAGACAGTTTTCCTTTGGATGTGTTTTGCTTTACCAGGAGGAAATGGAGTGACTTTGCAGGGACAAAGATCAGCTCAGGAGAGATAGCCAGGGACCTGGGTCAAGTTTTTTTAATCTCTTTCCCCATCGGAAATGTAACAGAGTCAAAGCAGAGATTAGATGATCCGAGCCCGGTCTGAACGCTCCCTGTGTTACTTACAAGCAGAGACAAAGGTCAGATAAAATCTCCAAATGGACATCTGAGTAGAAGAACTGCTCCAATATCTGTTCCTTAAATGCTGCATTTGTAGACGTTTTGGTCAAAAGGAGCATTGTGGACTAAACCGGGACCACAGAACGTTTTAAAGAGTTTGTAATGTACACTGAAGGGCTCACGCCTCAGAGACCTGACAGCTTTTCATCGTGCAAACCAGCTGACGACAACGAAAAAATGGTTTTTATTTCAAAGTTATCATTTATTTGATAAAGATGATTTGCTCACTGGTTTAATTCCAGTTGCACAAACATCAGGTGACCCCTTGTGTTTGTGTTATTTCTACACCCTCCACAGCCGCCCCCTGTGGATCACCACCTGGTGGTCTAAGGTCTGGGTCTGCTGGGACATCCTGTGATGCACCATGTCAGCAGGGACACCAGAAGTCTTTTACTCTCCCTTTGGGCTGAACTATGAGCACATCGGAGGGTGTATGGGGGGTGGCACATTGTCGTTCCAGGCTGCTGGCAGCAGCAGTTCAGGGCAGCTTGTTGCGTCCAAAACGCTCGCTCTGATGGATCTGTGGGCATAAATGGCTGACTTCACAGTGCGCGTTGCCCGTATTTGTTCATTGAAATATTTAAGAAAACAGAGGTGGACAGGGTTATCCCGGTACCTGAGTTATGGGGTAAATGTTGACATTTTAATGTGTTAGGTGGGCTAAATAAATGCTTGTAGTTTTAGCAAATGTATGGTTTGAATGTGATTAAACTTTTAGTGCAGGCTACTAATTAATTGGGTGCCAGGACTGTGGTTTATATGTATTGTGGATTATGTGTTTACTTTTCATTGTTTGTGTGTTTAAAGGTTTTTAGTGGCAAATTGACCACAGATAAAAGGATATTAAAGATTAAATAAAGAATTGAAAAGATTCAATTCAGTTCAGCTTTTTCCTCCTGGCTGGCTCGCCAATCTGTTGTGGATAAATTCTATTCTATTGATGCCACATAGAGGACACGGCAGCAGCCGATGATGGCAGGATAGATTAACCAATAGATTTGAGTTTGTAAATGTAAATGATCAGTCTTCCTCACACACCAGGGTACGTCATGGAGTTCCTCAGGGTTCTGTACTTAGAACAAAATTATTCAGTTATGTAATTAATCTGGATGGCATTAATCCGGCCTCCAGTACCACTGTGAGAAATCTTGGAGTCATTACTGACCAGGACTTGTCTTTTAGTTCACATTTAAAACAGGTTTCTAGAACCGCCTTCTTCCACCTGCGTAATATTGCAGAAATTAGGGGCATCTTGTCTCAGAAAGATGCAGAAAAATGAGTCCATGCCTTTATTACTTCCAGACTGGATTACTGCAAGTCCTTCTTTATGGGTTGTCCCAAATATGCCCTGACAAGTCTCCATCTGATCCAAAATGCTGCAGCGAGGGTTCTGATGAGGACTAGCAGGAGAGATCATATTTCACCAGTTTTAGCCTCTCTACACTGGCTCCCTGTTAAATCCAGGATAAAGTTTAAAATTCTTCTCCTCACATATAAAGCTCTCCATGACCAAGCTCCATTGTACATAAAAGATCTTATAGTTCCATATATTCCAAATAGAGCACTTGACTCTCAGACTGCAGGTTTACTGCTGGTTCCCAGAGTCTCAAAGAGTCCTATGGGAGGAAGGGTCTTTAGCTATCAGGCTCCTCTCTTATGGAACCAGCTCCCATCATGGGTTCAGGAGGCAGACTCCCTCCACACCTTTAAGATGGAGCTGAAAACCTTCCTTTTCCATGATTCTTATAGTTAGGATATGAGCATCTCCTGAGTTGGAGTCTGCATGTACGGGACCCAACTGTCCAGGTTCTGCTCATTGCTCTTATAGTTATGGGTAGTCTAGCCAACCATTACTTATGTAGCAATGGGGATGTTACCTGATGCACTGAGAAGTACCTCGCTCTATTTCTCTGATATATTAATGTATAAATATATGACAATATTACCATCTCTTACTTATCCTAATTAAGTGCAATTGTGCAATTCTTCCATGTGGGACTTTGGAGGAACCTGATCGGTATTGAGACGCCAAGCAGAACAAGGATTCAGTGCTTGCTGAAGCCAAACCTCGCATGTGGGAGGAGCACTTCTGGACTTTCTGGTCCGGCGGCTCAGCAGGGGGAAACTGTAGACCAGTGCTACTCGGTCCAACAAGGTCTGCATTCCCACAGGGTTTTGAGTGTTTCCCTGCTTCAACACACCGACTCAGATCAAATGGATCCGAGTTCTTCAAAATGACCTGTTGATTTAAGTCAGGTGTGTTGGAGCAGGGATACACTGAAAACCTGCGGGTACCGAGTTGTACATGTCAGCGTGGTACAGTGGAGACAGTGTGCTGTAGACTATGTGGAATGCTGGATCAGTAAGAAATCTATGTAAGATTGTGTTAAAATACAACATGAAACATTTTAGGTAAAAATTCCTCCTAAAAAACAAAACAAAAAAAAGTTTATTTTACACAACATAAACATGAACTCTGTGCTGCAACGGCAGGTCGGCCTGCAGTATCGTAAACACACCCAAATCTCATATGCAGTATTAAAATTAGATTTTATGAAAGCAAGACAGGAGTTTCTCCCACTGGGATGAGATATAATTCAATTTGTGTCCCATATTACAACTAAAATGGCAATAAAGACGATGGGATGGGGGGGGGGGGGGGGGGGTTTCAGTGATATCACAGAAGAGATTTTTCTTAATACAGTTAAACTTCCATTCAGTAAAGTGAAAGTTACGTGTGAGATGCCCATTTTATTATCCCCTGCAACGTAGTGTCTGCTTCTTTTCAGTTTATTTCTCTCTTTTCACCGTTAGTCTCTACTAACTCTGGATTATTTCTCCCTTAAGGCACAAGCTTGTCGTGCTCTGCGTTTGAGTGGCAGGCAGATAACTGTGCATCTTTAATGTGCCATAATGAGACACATATTCATATTTATGCAGTCAGGCTACCTGCAGGAATACTTAAAAGGAAGTTGTGCTGTGACTGCAAAGGCCCTGAGGAAGGTGTGAGTGTGTGGGAGGAGAGGTGGGCTTCAACGTCCAGCCTTAGCAGCTGGAGACACACTGAAAGAAATAGTCTGCAGAGAGGAGTGGGTGGAGAAAAGGCCTTAAGAGGGACAGGAAGATGAATATGTGGGAGGAGGTAAACACCAGGGACGCATGAGTGGAGAAGAAGCTCAGTCTGTATCGGTTAAATATGGAAGTCGCTGTGCTTCTTGACTCTGAAGGGTTGGCTGGTCACATGACCAACCGGAGGCTGGTTTAATTAAACCTTCTGTAAAAAATTAGTGGTAAGATGGAAAACACAAATCTGCTCTTGTTGAGGGTCATTTTAACCCGCTATTCTGATTTTTAGCTACTTTTTTTTTATTAAAATCCTCATAAAAACGTGACAGAATGGTGACAGAAGGCCAAACACTGGCAGCGATACGGATCAAACTGTGTTGGTGTGACTGGTTGTTTGTCTCTGTGTTGGACCTGCGATGGACTGGCGACCTGTCCAGGTGGAGCTGCCTCTCACCTGATAGAAGCTTGGATTTCTGGTTTCCCAGATGAAGTGATGCACCGTTGTCACATGGAGCGATGTCTGAATGCTTTACATTGATTTCTGCTTTTACCTGACGTCTCGCCTCACTTCTTCACCTGGATCACAGACGTCTTTACAGTCAGTCTGTTTGGACGTTTCTTTCTCCTCCATCTTCCTCTCTGTTGTCTCAGTCTTCTCCTTCCTCGCTCTTCGCATCAGATTGCTTCTCCTCTGCACAAAGCAGAGCTTATCTGTCTTCAGATAACCACCGAGGCTGCGGAGGAATCAGACGCAGATTACAAGCAAAACATACTAATTAATTTAGCTATAAAATCAATTCTTACAGTGCTTGTAAAATCCAGCAGCAACTATAATTATCTTGATGTTGAGCTGAGATGGATTTTAGGGCCTCTCTTGTTCTTCTGCCACCCTGTCGGATCCTGGATCGGTCCTCCTGTCCGGCCTTTGTAAGACGGAAGTAAAGTTGTGAGTTGCACGTGTTTCAGCGAATGCTAACAGTTTTTTTACAACATCATCCACGGATTTAAAGTCCTATTTTGTATAGTTTATAAATTTATATCATACATTTTATTCATAAAATACTTTAACAAGATCTTAAGATGATCAAAGTGTATGACAGGACAAATTTTTACAGAACTGCAACATATGCCTGTTAGCATGTTAGCATGTAGCCATGTAGCGTTGTTTCAGGGTTTCCACCTGCTGTGAAGGATTTCCCCAGCTCTCCTCTTTCATTTCTCTTTCTGATTCCTTATAAAAATCTGCATTTCGCTGTTGTTTGCTACAAAGAACGGAGGTTGTAATTTCTGTTCTCCCTCCAGCTACTGGGATTCTCATGGTGATCTGGAGCAACTGTGCAATGCTTTATGTCTATACGGAGCAAAACCTCTGAGGAATGTTTCCACCTTATGGCTGTTCTGGTGAAGAGAAGGAGAGCCGGTGCTGGAAGGCAGGCCTGATGAAGTGGACGATGAGTGTGACAGATGATGATAAAATAAACCCTGTTGGAAATAAAATGAGAAAGCCGGAAGGTTAAATCCTTCCTGGATGTTTCTGATCAGCACCTGAACCCAGAAGTCACCCTGATTTTCCAGCCAAGCATTTTAACCTCCGTAAGATGTGTCTGTGCGCAGAAGGCACGTCTTGGCTCGAACTTTAACCTCCGCTGTCCGTGATAAGTAAATCTTTTAGTATGAGAAGGAACGGCCTTTTGTTACATTTTATAACAGCTTTGCAGCGTGTTCTCGTTCCAGATACTGAATCTTAATCTGCTCCATCTTACAAAAACCTAGAAAATGTCAAAGCACCTGAAAAAATTCCCCTCATCCGATGGAAGGCAATGCCCTGCCGTCCAAAGTATACAGTCCTGCCAAATCACCTCATCAATCACTTAAAATTTTCCTTTGGCCGCTTCGAGAAAGTCATTGGCTCAGTGGGCAAAAGTCCCAGCTAATTCCACACAGTTCCCTGCTGCTGGGGGGCGGGGGGGCTATTACTGAAATTATTCCCTGTGAAAAGATCGTAAATCCTCGTTTTCCCACGTAGCCGTGTATACAGGCGGCTGATATGAAGGGTTACAGCAAGTCAGCTGTTCTCCAAACAAACCAAAGTCCTGATCAGATCAGAATAATGTTTATTAATCAGAGTTTGAATGAGTGTGTTCTTCACCCTCGCCTTCGCCACCTCTTACGGCGGTGGAAATGGAACCTGCCGCCTCGGTTTACTTATCGATTTACAATTCGGACAAAGTACCAGAGCCCCAGACTGTAGGCAGGCGGTCAGAAAACTATGCTCATCAGCAATTCCACAGCATCACAAATAAATCACAGCTCTGTGGAGGCACAACAGCGTTGGAGAAAAACACTGAAGACTTTGTAGTCGTTTAAAGCCATTACAGGATAATTGGAACATCAGGACAAGAAGAAACAAAGAATTTAGGAATAATTAAAGTGTCTATTGTCAAAAGATTTGCTATTAGGGTTTTTCTAGGTCAACAGGCAGGCCAAACATCTGACCCTTTAAACTCTAAATTAATCTAACTAATTAGTGGATATAAACCATCCAGCCATTATCTGTACCCGCTTATTCCGATGCACATTTATCCTGGACAGGTCGCCAGGCTACTGCACGGTCCCGGCGCCTATTAGCTGATTTAGTACACAAAGAAACATTTTAAAAAAATGTTGCCAAACTAATCTGATCAGTCAGAACACGAAGGAAGCAAACCTGGTGGTGTCTTTGACAGGGGAGGGAAGGTCCATTGCCACAGGAGACGGAGACGTAGACGGCACGTGACATGGGAGTGGATTTCCACCCATCCCACTCCCACAGAAAAAATCTTGTCCCAATCCTGATGAAACTACTCCCAGTTCCATCCCACTCAGAATGATTCCCACTCACATTTTTTTTTTAATCTTAGTCTTTAAGCAGTACGTTGAATTTTATTAAGTGATTAAATTCTGTTAACATCATAATTAATATCGTTACGTTATAAATCTTTTTTTGCCATATTGGTTTCTCTGCGGCTGTTTACTAATTTTATTCCTTTTCTCATTTCAATTCGGATGGGAAAGCAGTGGCCAGAAGCAGTGTTGGTTTCTGGATAACGTAGTTCTTTTTCACTTTGCTTACAGTGTAGGCTTATTCAGCAAAAACTACAAAAAGGCAGCGCCCGTCTTTTTTTCTTTTTTTTTTTTGTCGGCTGTTGATTGGTGGAATCCCGCCCCCGTCTGCATCGTTATCTTTTTATCCTGTACTATTTACCATGATTAATAGTAAAACGGACTTCCATCCTGTGGGAATCCGGCAGGTATCCCGTGACCTGTGGGATTCCTGAAGAAATGTCAGCCTCTAACGCAGACGACGAACAGTTTCGTCTGTTCTTTGCGTTAATTACACTGATAATTTGGTTGATTTTCCAGGGGCTTAGATATCCGTCATTTGAGGCGGAAAACTTCCAATACCACCAGAAACCACTGAAGGCACTGTTAAGTTTATAGCTGATATATAACCAGAGAAAAACAAACCAGAGAAGAAGAGGAACAGGAAAAAAATACGCGCCAAATGAAAAGAACCTGTGGAAGATGCAGAAGAAATTGAGAAGAGCACCAAACTTTGTGGATTTCTTCTTCATATTCCAGTGTTTTCAGACGATTGTAAACAACTATGCAGGGAGGTTGGAGACCACCTGAGAGACTGAGCCCTTCATCATGGGTTTCAGTTGGATCCACTGCTGTCCTGTCGGATGCAGGGATGGACCCCACATTCACCTTAGAAACATGGTGAGGGTCCAGAAAGACGCGAAGCCCAACATGATTTATGATAAGAAGACTTTACTATAAAACCTCTTTCATCTCCATGGAAACTAGCAGGACCTTCATCTTCACGGAAACTAGCAGGACCTTCGTCTCCATGGAAACTAGCAGGACCTTCGTCTCCACGGAAACTAGCAGGACCTTCATCTCCATGGAAACTAGCAGGACCTTCGTCTCCATGGAAACTAGCAGGACCTTCATCTCCACGGAAACTAGCAGGACCTTCGTCTCCATGGAAACTAGCAGGACCTTCGTCTCCATGGAAACTAGCAGGACCTTCGTCTCCATGGAAACTAGCAGGACTTCCATCTCCACAGAAACTAGCAGGACTTTCATCTCCATGGAAACTAGCAGGACTTCCATCTACATGGAAACTAGCAGGACTTCCATCTCCATGGAAACTAGCAGGACTTCCACCTCCATGGAAACTAGCAGGACCTTCGTCTCCATGGAAACTAGCAGGACCTTCGTCTCCATGGAAACTAGCAGGACCTTCGTCTCCACGGAAACTAGCAGGACCTTCATCTCCATGGAAACTAGCAGGACCTTCGTCTCCACGGAAACTAGCAGGACCTTCATCTCCACGGAAACTATCAGGACCTTCGTCTCCATGGAAACTAGCAGGACCTTCGTCTCCATGGAAACTAGCAGGACTTCCATCTCCACAGAAACTAGCAAGACTTCCATCTCCATGGAAACTAGCAGGACTTCCATCTCCATGGAAACTAGCAGGACTTCCATCTCCATGGAAACTAGCAGGACTTCCACCTCCATGGAAACTAGCAGGACCTTCGTCTCCATGGAAACTAGCAGGACCTTCGTCTCCATGGAAACTAGCAGGACCTTCATGATTAATTTTAAAGACTGTTTTCTTGCATGTTAAATAATAAATCAACGCTTTGAGTCAACAGAGATGTAAATACCTTAAATTCCTCGTAAGAAACAGTTAATTTTACAAGCATAGTGGTTAGCACTGTGGCCTCACAGCAAGAAGGTCGCTGGTTCAATCTTCAACTAGGGCGGGGTTTGGTCAATGGCCTTTCTGTGTGGAGTTTGCATGTTCTCCCCGTGTATGTGTGGGTTCTCTCCGGGTTCTCCAGCTTCCTCCTACCGTCCAAAGACATGGATGTTAGGTTGACTGGTTACTCTAAAATTACGTGAGTGAGTGTGAGCACGAGTGGTTGTTTGTTTCTGTGTGTTCCTGTGATGGACTGGCGAGCTGTCCAGGGTGTACCCTGCCTTTCTCCCAAAGACTGCTGGGATAGGCTCCAGCTTCCCCTTCCATTACACGGTTAGGAAAATGAAATTATAAATGAATGAATATCCCAATTTTCAGCATAATTTTACACGCGCTCGCTCGCTCTCTCTCTCTCTCTCTCTGTGTGTATATATATATATCTATATATACACATACACATACACACACACAAGTAGAAGTGGAGCCTGCTGTGAGCAACAACTGAATTATTTTCCTGGCCAGGAATGCAGCATCTTGCAGCACTGGTATTAAAATCATGCTCCAAACAGTGAGACAGCACTCCGACTGCCTTCCTTCAGAGTACTTGGGCAGTGGTTGAAGGATCAGGGAGCATGTAGTAATTTTTTCGCCTGGCATTTGAGCCTAATTACTTTTCAAAAAACTAATTAGTAGCTATTTATTGAATGAGCGTACACGCTCTATATTTAGACGGAGTTTGTCCCTCATTTCCTGTTTGTTTTTTTTCCGCTGGCATTGACTTGTGAACGTCGGCTTGCAGCAGCTCGTGGGCCGTTCTGCTGGTGGGTTTGACATCGCTGCCCTCCGGTGGCGACTGCACACAGCTGCAGCTGGTGAAGCCGTGAGAAAGTAGTGTTTCCGTCCCCGCCGGCTCGTATACAGCCATACAGGACAGAGCCTATGGACCTGTCCCATTTTGAAAGGCGGCCTGACACTTTTCTGTGCACTCGATTGAAAGTCGGTCAGTTTCTCCATCACTGTGGTTCAACTGCTTTTCAGTTTCCTCCCTCACTCCTTCACTGTATGGGTCCACAAAGACCAGAGGTGAAAGACCAGATGCTGCTTTCTACATGCATGCAAACAAAGCACCAACTGCTGAAGTAATCTTATTGGACTGGACTGGTATTGCCTAATCAGATGCCTTCTGGGGCAAAGGGAAATGTGGGGAATTGCTTTCAGGAGTCTCTCAGCGTGACTATGAAATCATCTTTTTCTAACAAATGCAACATGATGGAAAGAAACAGCGAGACGTATGAAGAGAGACAGGGATGCACTAAGGCAGGGAGAACATGATATTTTGGAAGGAAGAAAGAAAATGAGATAAAAGAGGGGAGAATGGCTGAATAGGGAGAATGAGGAGAAAGTTTTCACTTTGCATGAAAAGAGGGATGAGATTGAGAGTAGCAGAGGGGAGTAGAGGCAGAGGATGTGGAGGAAAAAGGGAAGAATGCAAGGAATTCACAGAGGATAAAGTGCACATCTCTACCTATTCCACTCCAGCTGAGGGTGAGTTTCACTCTGCAGCATGTCGAGCAGAACATAAAGGAGAAATTTTAATGGTTCATAGGCAGAAATATTCGGGCAGTTTTGTGCATGTAGTGAAAAAGATGATGGACCTTCCGTAAATTTAAAGCTTTGACACATCAGGACATAAAAAGTCTACTCCAGCAGGTCTTCCAGTGAGGCAAAAACAGCCTTATTTGCATTTAACGCATCTGTGGCTGGTTAGAGCAGGATCCTGCCATGTTTCAGCGCAGGTGTTGGGGGCTAAGGGCCTTGTTTCTCTGATTCCCTGAAGTCCCAACCTCTGTTGGGACGACAGGGAATCAAACCCAAGTTCTCCAGTTAGACCAGATAGCCAACCGCTTTTACCACTGGTCTATCACTTCCCTAAATATAAACACCCTGTACCCAAGATGTATTTCAGTAAGTATCTCCTCTGTTTAGATGTAATTTAACCTAGAAGTTTTGATTGACAGGTACTGCTGGTTTTAGCCAGCTAGCAGCGCGCCTTAGCTTTCGTCCGCCTACCTTTGTTAGCTGGTTAGCTCCCATTAGCTCTGAGTTAGAGCTTAGCTGAAGGCAGCTTGGAGTTTGATAGATGTCAATCATCCACACACATGCTAACAGCGCCGCTGTCAGCTCCACCTCTTTGTCCATCTTTGTATTTTCTGGGAGCGACGGCATGATGGAAACAGCGGGAACCCCCCAATGAGCTTCATTTCAGCTCCTCAGAAACCTGCAGTGACATCATAGAGGCTCTGCCCACCTTCTATGCCGTCTGTAGTCGATGCACACGTTGAAACTTGTTGCCATGAAACACAAACATGAAAACAGCCTTTATTACACGTTGGTCATTTAGTATTTCTGGCACTAGAAACTCCACATATGAAGTCAAACAGCAGTGATTGCTGGATTAAACGTGTCTTCTCCAGAGGTTGTGACTGTGTGAGCGCCCCTTCAGACTGAATCAGCCGTAACCCTGTGTGGAATAGATTTCAGCCTGCTTTCCTTTGTTATCTGACGCTTACTGGCAAGTGGGCACAACTCGAGACATTTTGACAGGATTACTTTATATGCAGCAGATTTGTACACTGACCCATAATGCACTTTCAGACAAGCAAAAGCAGGATTAACTGGGATCCGTAGCCATGAAGGAACCCGGGTTTACCCTCTTCATATGTGCTAAGCTGAGGAAGCCCTCCAGCTGCAATGAAAGCTGCCGCAATGGTTTGTATCCATCACTTTTATCTTAACTTATGAGAACAAAAGAAAACTGAAATGACTCATCAGTGCTTTTGAGAATACAAAGTTTGCCAGAGAAGCTGGGTAGCTGCTTTTAAAAGTCTCTTCAGCCAGTGGTTTTTCCCAAGAAGGGAAATTATTAAATGCTTTTCAGGCAAAATAAATTAGTTAATGAACAGAAAGTCAAACGTTTTGTTCTGAATATTCAATCAGATCACGAGGCATCGAAGAGAAAAGGTGCAAATTAATCATAAAAAGGTTTGAGGCAAAATAAAAAATCAACAGGAGGCTTCCAGCAGCCGGTTTTCCTGCACAGCAACATCATTCAGAGCAGCAGCAGGGACGAGACACGAGGCGCAACCATCCACGAGGAGGAAGCTGGAGTATGTTGCATTAACGGACACAGGACTTCAGAACCGGTCCAGAGCCAGAAGCCAAGCCGAATGTCAGCTGTGAACTACTGTAGGACGGAGTCCAGACCCACAAGTGCGTTGCAGCAGATTTACGTGGGTTTCCAGTTAAAGAACTTTCCTTCAGTCCGCTGTACTGATCCAGA
Organism: Telmatherina bonti; assembly: GCF_933228915.1. Classification (NCBI taxonomy): domain Eukaryota; kingdom Metazoa; phylum Chordata; class Actinopteri; order Atheriniformes; family Telmatherinidae; genus Telmatherina; species Telmatherina bonti. The sequence continues at coordinate 37,927,871 of NC_136610.1, read as the reverse complement.
TCCATCATCACACCAGGAAGCATGTTCCCAGAGCTTCAGGTCCGAACGTTTTCAGTCCAGATGCAAGCTGTTTCTGACCAGACCCTGGTCTCTGGCGTGCCGCCATGAGCACTGATCCCAAAGATCACCTCAGAGAGAGAAAGGTTAGAAGCAAACCGGAACATCTACTGCAAAAAAAAACCTACTCAATGTGTCTGTCATGGTGGGGGTGAATGTGTGGACCCAAACGCAGAGACGGGAAACTGTGATGCAGGATCAAGACTGTTTTAATCAGCTCAGAAGGAACTCAGGATTCTAACACAATGATGCAGCCACTGAGAACACAAACCAAGGGGTATAAATACACAGAGGAAGTAACCAGACACAGGTGAAGCGAATCAGAAAATCAAACCAGGTGAACTAATGAACAGGAACCTAGACATGAGGGAACTAAACAAGGAAAACTACAAACTAAAACGGGAAACCAGAACTAAAGAGTAGAACAAAATGTCATATCATTACAGTGTCACCCAACTGGACAAGATCCGTCTTTATTGAATTAATACATCAACTAGATCAAGACCATGTTAGATGATTGACATCGAGCGAACTCCGAGCTTTCTGTAGCTAAGAGCTAACCAAGCTAACCCGGAGATAACAGGAGCTAACCAGCTAACGGAGGTAAGCGGGCTAAAGCTAAGTCACGTTGTTAACCGGCTAAAAACCGCAGTTGTTCTACGTTCTTCTGACTTGAAGCAGGAGATCGGGTACCTGTCAATCAAAAGGACACGCCCCTAAATATGCCGAACTTCGAGATTAAATTACTTTTAAACGGGCGAGTTAGAAATAAATTCACTCCCCCCACAGTTGTCATGAAGGTAAAGCTGACCTATTAAACCTAAAATGGATTTTTGTACCAGGCTGTAAACATGTTTATTCCTGCTGTAAACATGTTTATCTCTGCTGTAAACATGTTTATTCCTGCTGTAAACATGTTTATCTCTGCTGTAAACATGTTTATCTCTGCTGTAAACATGTTTATTTCTGCTGTAAACATGTTTATCTCTGCTGTAAACATGTTTATTCCTGATGTAAACATGTTTATCTCTGCTGTAAACATGTTTATCTCTGCTGTAAACATGTTTATTCCTGATGTAAACATGTTTATCTCTGCTGTAAACATGTTTATTCCTGCTGTAAACATGTTTATTCCTGCTGTAAACATGTTTATTCCTGCTGTAAACATGTTTATCTCTGCTGTAAACATGTGTATTCCTGCTGTAAACATGTTTATCTCTGCTGTAAACATGTTTATTCCTGCTGTAAACATGTTTATTCCTGCTGTAAACATGTTTATTCCTGCTGTAAACATGTTTATCTCTGCTGTAAACGTGTATTCCTGCTGTAAACATGTTTATCTCTGCTGTAAACATGTTTATTCCTGATGTAAACGTGTTTATTTCTGCTGTAAACGTGTTTACTCCGGCTGTAAACGTGTTTATTCCTGCTGTAAACATGTTTATTTATGTGAAGTTGGTCTTTTTAACATGGGAGTCTGTGGGGATTTGCTCTGTTTTGCAGCCCCTAATGGATGAGGGGGGAACTGCAGTTTAATTCACTTCCACAAAGGCTTCACTTTTAACCACTGGAAATTGCCACTTGGATAAAACCAGCCTTTCCCCAGCTGGGGGGTCTCAATCCCCACAGTGGTCATAAGATCATGTCAGAACACCAGCTTACATGCATCTTCATGGTTGAGTCTCAGTACAACCCCAGCTGTAGGAAGTCTGTTAACCAGTTAAAGTCACTTAGTTAATCTGCCATCTGGTCTGCTGAGCATCTAAAGCAGTGTTTTTCAACCTTTTTTGAGCCAAGGCCACTTTTTTTCACTGAAAAATCACAAGGCACACCACAAACCGAAATGTTTTTTTCTTTTTTAAAAGTCCATATTATTAATATAAAGTCCATCTTGTCAAAACCTTTTGAGTAGAAACCAGACAAACACAAGAGGAAGAATTTTATTATCTTTCACTAGGACCTGTTTGGATGGACACAGAGCTGCATTTTAGCCCAATTAGGTGAAATTGGGTAATTTCTCAGGGCACACCTGATGATCTCTCACGGCACAGTGGTTGAAAAACACTGATCTGAAGGATGAGATCCAACCATCCTGTTTGCCGCCAGCGCTGATCAGCTACTTAAACATCTCTACTGGAGAGTTTTTAGCTTCACTGAGGTCAGAAAACCTAAAAATGAACATGGAAGTTAATCCAGATATCTCCCAAAACAACCTGCTTAGTGTTTATTTAGCTGCTGAAAGCATCTTATTTGCAGTTGTGTAATTGCAGAATGTCGGGTTTAACCTTTTATGTGACTTCTATGTACTCGTATGAAAATAAACCTTAACTCTGGGTCTGGAACATGGAGCCAGAGAGTTCCCAGGAGAGAAGCAGCCTCCAGGAAGGAGGTCATGCTGCCGGCCTCCATCCCGGTGAGCGATAGACCGGTCTGGCGGAGGTTGGGTCACCTTTCTGGAACCAGAAGGTTTGGCCTCCGGGAGCGTCGACCTCCTGATCCGATCCCGTCTCCCTTCTGTCGCTCAGTATGGACCCCAGACAGTACGTTTAACATCCTCTGAAACCTTTAAAAAGCAGTAAAACATCCACAAAACTCATTACAGTTCAACGAGCTGCTGAATTTTAATGTATGGAAACAGTAAAAATAATGAAAATCTGCTGGCGGAACATCATCTCACGGTCATTTTATACAAAAGACAAATCAAAGCTCGACAGTTTGGAGTTGATTCCACGTCAGGGGTCGACACCTCCATGAAAGGACGATGAAAACTGATTGGCATTAAACTGTGGAGCGAGGCGAGCGGAGCAGCAGGCACGAAAGCCAATCAGGACGCGAGTATTTGGAAATGTTTTTCCTGAGAGCTGCTGGTAAATAAAAGCTCCGTGATCGTCATAAACGCAGCATAATAAGGAAAGCTCAACAGCCTGTTGGCTGCAAATTGCAGCTGTTAGCATGTTATTAGCATAATCTTCAGGACAAATCTGTCTGATCCCAACGCCCCTCAATCACTTCAGTTCCCAGCACCTCATCATGATGATTTATGGTGATTTATTTGTTTGCTTTGGGTTCCCTCTGCTTCGGCACGTTGGTTTGTCTGTTAGAACAGGAAGTTATGGGTGGATTTTCACGGTGGAGGTACGTTCATGGAACGTGGTCCTCATGGAAACTAAATTCTTGATCATTCTTCTCAACGAGTCCTCCACCCTGGGGACCCTGACCTCCCAGGGGTCCCCAAAGAGCATGGTACTGAATGCACAGAGTCTGTGTAATGAATAAGGTTAAGGCCATGTTGAGGTGTGGTGCGTCCACTTTGCTTTTTGGATGGTTGGTTCCTATGGAAACAGCAACTTCGGAGCCTGAAATGCTTTGAAACCAGGTTCCAAAGTGAACAAACAGGAGAATTAATAAAATCTGCAATGAAACAATGTTTTGAAACGTGAAATAAAAAGGCTGCTTCATATGTCAGACCTTGTCCGTCCAGTTTCCATCTCTGTTCTATGGTTCAGTGAGGTCCGGGATCTGCAGAGGCTTCTGTGGTGGAGTTGTTTGTGTTTATCCTGGTAACCGGGATTTTTCCTGCATCATTTCACCATTAAAGCAGAGCAGATGGTTTTATGTTGATATTTACATTAACTTTATGTGCTTTCCTGTCCTGCGATACAAACAGCCGCAATGCAAGAAGGTAGTTAACGGCAGAACAAAACTTCATGTGGTTTCATGGGACAGGAGGGGTCACGGAGGGGGAAATAGACTGGGAACCACTGGTATAACACCAGGGTTCACAAACCCACAACCCCATCAAGAAAGCACAGGCTGCAGGGCTGGGCGATACTGCAAATTTTATTTATCTGACACCAAATAAATCCATCGTATCACCACCAGAATGATACGATACTAAAACATTTTGCAGTCATGTTAAGATTTTGCATTTATTTTTTGATCATGATTATGATTTAAAAAAAAAAAAAACAGATTTCTCTAAAAAAGAAAAAAAAAATCATCAACAAACTGAAGGCAGAACGGAAATGTTCTACTTTTTTCCACATGGATCTGATCTGCGTCCTTCGCCTTCACTAAGAGCTAACCGAGCTAACCCGGAGATAACAGGAGCTAACCAGCTAACGGAGGTAAGCGGGCTAAAGCTAAGTCACGTTGTTAACCGGCTAAAAACCGCGGTTGTTCTACATCTTCTGACTTGAAGCGGGAGATCTGGTACCTGTCAGTCAAAAGGACACGCCCCTGAATATACCAAATTTCATGATTAAATTACTTTTAAACGGGCGAGTTAGAAAAAAAATCCACTCCCCCCACAGTTGTCATGAAGGTAAACCTGACCTATTAAACCTAAAATGGATTTTTGTACCAGGCTGTAAACATGTTTATTCCTGCTGTAAACGTGTTTATTTCTGTTGTAAACATGTTTATTTATGTTGAACTTTGGTTTTTATCAAAGACAAGGAGCCAGATTGCAGCATTTATGGTGAGAAGGATCTAATTAAAGCATGAAACCAAGCATGGCGGGTTTGGCTTTTGGTGGTTGCCTGAAGGGGGTCCTGAGGGAAAACGGGGTGGGACTAACGCCTGTTTCTCAGTCTTTAGCAGGATGATCTCTCATCATAAAACTTTTCATGAAAATCAGGAGTTTACTTCCAGACAGGTGTGTTTGCATATTGACTGTTTTGCATTGACTCATTTCTGCAGCTCTGTTAAAACCACCATCATCTGTTGTTCAGCTGATTAGCTTACTTGCTCTGACCAATCAATCAACTGATTTATAGTAAGTCTCAATCAACCCAACCTCCTCCCAGAAGATACCAGCTTTATCTGAAGAAAGCCAGCAGAACAGGGATTTGAGAGGAGGAATTCTGACAGCATGGCGTTCTCTTTCCCGTCGCCTTTCCTGTGTTTTCCATGGTCAGACCGCAGGGGACGAGCTAAGGTTGGCAGAACTGCAGTTAAGGGCTTCTGCTGGCAGTGTTTCCCATCCCTCCCTCCCTGCTGCAGCTCTGTTTCTCCTGCAGACCGGCTCTGGCTAATTGGATTTTTGGGAGAAGACGAACAGAGGCTGAGAGAGAGGTGAAGGAGAGTGAGATGGACAGAGACAGGAAGACAAAGTATGTGGGAGAGACCGGGATGCGTGGCGGATAATGGAAGAATGACTCATCCGCTTGTTTTCTTCTCTCATCTAGAAAAGTAAAGGAGAAAAAACACTTAAAGAGCAAAGCTTTTAAACTGTTTTAACATAAAGAATATTTAGTACAACAATCAGCTGTAGTGAGCAGCTAGCTGCTTCTAGGCTGAGCTAGGCTAATCTGACGGGAAATGAATGATGGAAATCTTTTTATGATAATTTAATGAATTCAGGGGATTTTTAAGGTTAGTTCAGTTTCTAAACGGCAAAGCAACAGACAGACCAGCATGGTTTTTAGCTAGGTCGTTTGTTCGCTGAGAGGGTTAAGAGGTGAAAAAGCTTCCAGCTGTCATTGTTAGCTTAGTAGCTAAAGAAACAGTAAGTTAGAAAATCTCGGCTCTGTCTCTGAGTGGGAATGTTTTATACCCCAGTAAAGGACTAAAATCCTGAAAGATTACAGTTTAAAGCGCGAGATGACTTTACTCAGACTGGAGTTTCATCCCTTCATTGTCAGCGCTAACGTAGTTTCCATGTATGTCAAAGAATTTAAAAAGTTTTACTTGTCTGCCAGAGGTGGTTCAAACTGTTTCAGCTAATAATCAGCTAACACATACTTTATATTGTAGTAAATAGTTTTTTATTTACTGGGAGTTTCATATATTTGTGTGTTGCCAGGTTTTGTGTTTCAGGGTTTCCCGCGACTTTTCGGAGCCCTTCTCCCTCATTTCTTTCCAATATTTCCTATATTTATTTGTCCCTTTCACAAGTACTAAACTAATTTCATTCATTCATTCATTATCCTAACCGCTTAATCCAATTCAGGGTCGGGAGGAAGCTGGAGCCTATCCCAGCTGGCTTTGGGCGACAGGCAGGGAACACCCTGGACAGTTCGCCAGTCCATCGCACTAAACTAATTTAACACTTTATTTTTGGTGTTTTTTAGCATTTCTTACCATGTTGGTTAAAATGATTTGGTGGGATCTTCTGTCACATCGCAGGTCGTACAACGTAGGAGGCAGATGAGCTCGTCCATCTACGACCTGCAGGATTGGAAGCCCGTCCATTTCCGTGTACGACTGCTGCAATGCGGATAGTCGGAAAATAAAACATAATAAAAGGAAACATTTACTTACACGATAAATGTAAGCAAACTATGGGTTAGGGTTAGATGATGTTTATTTATTTGGAATTAATAATTCAGAATTAAATACTTCAGAATTAACAGTATTCTCCTACAAGTTTACATGTAAATAATTATTCTGAGGTTTACATGGGAACACATTCTTACGTAATTCCTCTTTAGAGCGGCGGGTTGGGAAGGGTTCTGATTGGACAGATGGCGTGATGTACTGACGTCTACCAAACAAAGTTTGCTTCCTGCTTCTTGTTTTTTCAGTCGTAACGTGGAAAACTTCATAATAGAAACCAGTTTCGCTGTTATGCTGATTATCATTTTGAAGCAGCAGCTCGACACGAGCGTACTGCTTCAGTTCTATCAGCAGCTGAGAAGGAAGAGACTCCCGGAGACGGGATGCGAAACAACAGGAGGAATATGTGCGTCATCGGGGACGGGACGAGGTAAGGAGCATGCTCAGAACGAATTAACGTTTTACATGACAGAGGAATTAAACAGTTGGGATTTAAAATGCGAACAAACCAGCCACTTATTTCGGATAAATTCCAAATAGACTTTTCCATTCAGTATTAGGTGTTTACATGGTAATTTTTTACTTGTTTAAAGCAGATTTCATATTTATTAGGGATTAGAGAAGAATTAAAACATCCCTGTAAAAGTGACCATTAGGAATTAACCTCAAACACAGACACAACCCACAGTTGTAACATTCAGGAAAAGTCGTAAGATCAGCAGATTTTCTGTCAACAAGATGGCAGCAGTGCAGCAAATGGACGTCGCAGGGTTCGTAAAGTATTGCAATGCCAGTTTTATTAAGCAGCCCGAGTTCTTTTTTTTACCAGAAAGAAAAGCAAAATGTCTCAGAAAAGAATCAAATATGATGCGCATGGTCTTGTAAGGTTAAAAGGGTTCAGCTTCTGCAGGTTGGATGATGTTATCGGCAAAATCTCAGCATCGGCCGATATCGGCTTCAGGGTTCAACGTCATTTATTTATCAAATAAAATGTGAAATATCAACGTATCAGTCAGAAATCTAACATCTTGCATTCACAGTTTAGACTGAAAAAAGTAGAGTTTTAAGGGTCCAAAGAGACATTTTCCCGGAAACGTCGTGTTTGTGTGAATGTTGGTGTGTCTGCTTTTGTCAACATTAGTTATTCTAAGTGAACATTAGGTGACAGAAAAGGGAAAGAAACTAATAGAGGAGCAGCGACGCAGATGTTTTCTGCAGAATAATGACCCCTCTGCTCCTCATACACAACAATCACAGGCAAACTCTCCGTCACACACACACACACGTGATTTTAGTCCCTGAATGGGCCATTATCCGTCTCCTTGTTTAATTCGGTCTGATTGCAGCATGTCAAACAAGCAAACACACGCGTGCAGAAATACGCCCACAGACACAGATGCTGTGGCACGTAATTCCACAACGTGTGCGCTCTGAAATGGAGTCGTTGCATAGATTGCTTGATGTTCAGGAAATCATCTGAGGCGTTGTGTGATGAGCAGCTGAGAGGTGGCAGAAAATCTGATTGGTCATACGCAGCTGTTCGTACGCTCCCTGTTTATTGTCTGCTTGCAGATGCAGAGCACGTTCTGCACACTTTGAGTCTGAGCTGCATTATTTTGTGGGTTTGTTTGGGTTTTATGTGTAAAAGGTGTAAATTGGACTGAGAGCATGCAGCAGACTCCAATTAATTCTTTACACCGTGATGTTTGTTATGCAGCAGCGCAACATGAAGTCTGTTCAGTGGGATCTTGCAAACACAAACCAGGGAGCATTCAGTGAAAACAAGCAGAGAAAAAGCTCCCTGTGAAGCCTGCAGAGCTCCTTCCTGAATCATTTCCACTTGTTCTGCAGTTTGCATCTAATAAATAAACAATAAAAAAAACTATGCTGTAATTAGAAAAGCAGGAGTTGCCTCTTGCTTGTGTTATTATCCGCGCGCCGCTTCTATCTGTTGATCGTTTTGACTGACAGCCACTTCCCGCCAGTTCTGATGCTCGCTGCGTGCTTTTCACACCTCACGCTCGCACTTGAAAGAAACCCATAAATGATTTCCAGTCTCCGATGCCGCTGTTGTGGAAAGATGAGGGAATGTTTTCCCTACAAACATGTCAGGCTGCTGGATCGTCGCTTAGCTCGCCCGTAAATCAGTTAAATGCTACAAAATCAGTCAAACAACGATCCAACGAGGAGAAACTGCTTTCCTGTGCAAGGCAGCTCAAAGCGCTGCAGGTATGGGAAATAAAACTAACTACAAGGAATTCATTTGATCAAACAGAAAACTTAAAAAATAACATTTATTGTCTTCATGTAAATGTTCAGGAGATTAAAAGAGGGACTGACCTTCTGTCTGCTTTACTGCTAAGAAAGAAACATAAATCTGCTTTGGAAAGGATTTTAACCCCTCTAAATGTTGACAGTTTGTTGACTTTTAAACTGAATCTCCGCAGTCGCTGCTTTGTGCAGCGTCAGGAACCATTTCAGGTCCAGTTTGCAGCACAAGCCTCCTCGGTGAAGGCGCCGGACCCCGACCGAGGCGCTGGGACTGACGGGAGACTCAGACGTTTAAGGCTTCTCTACGTTTTGTCTCACGTTGCGTTTGCTGTCATTCCCTCCACCTTTAGATCTCTGCTGTTACCTTTGCAAGTCTTTTATAATGAGGATCGAGTTTCCATGGCAACTAGCGGGCCCAGAAACGATTGATTGTCAAGGGTCTGCAGACGTCAGCGCCACTCTTTATCCCAACTGTTTGTCTTTCAAGTCGAGTCAAGGCGAGAGTATTTATGGAGCACTTTTAGCAAACAGGTGCGCCTCAATCTGCTCAGCACACAACAAAAGGCACGCAGCAAATCAAAGGGGGGGTAATTAATAAAAGATGGGAGAGGAAAGCTGAGTTCAGCGCGCCTGTCTGCAGAAATCCCAGCATGCACTTCTCTGTCGGCGAATACAACAGGCGGAGAATGCGGTCGGGGGGGGAAGAAGGAAAACTGCAACTTGGACCAAAACTGTGAAAGCTGCATCATAAAGGGAGACATTTCACATCCAGACGGGCTGTTTTACCCGATATGTCCTCGTTTTCACAGCCTACAGATGTTCTCGCCGTCCCTGAGCGAGTCGGGAAGATTCAGCCCGTTGTCGTGTTCAGTAAAACGTTTCCCTGCACCATGACGTGCTCGCTGCGTCGGCCACAAGAACCCAACCAACATGGAAACATGCAAACTGCAATAAAACCATCACAGCAGTCAGAATAAAGACTGAAAACTTAAACAGGTGAAGAAAAACATAAAAATGTTCGAGCTATGGGAAGAAAATGTAGATTTACCAGGTTTATTCCAGGCTTTATTCAGTCATCTCTTGACAATATTTGTCCCAAAAAACACATTTTTTAACATTTAAATGGAAATTATTGGATTACTGAATAGAATAATATCACAAGCTCCGTTGTTTGGAAAAATGAATTTAAACGTTAAAAGTTAAAAATAAAACATTTGTGGCGTCGTCTTGAAGGCTGCAGCTGTTCTCTCATCAACATGTCGCAACATAAAACTTAATATCTGACGGATCAATCAGAGGCGATTGATCACCTCCTGCTCTGACTGCAGCTGGAAGCTCAAACCTTCTTCATGCAGATGAGTTCTGCAGGTTTCCAGTGTTTCCCTGCTCCAACCAAACTGACTGATAGAAATGCTCTTTGAGACCAGACCTGCAGGACCGCGGTGGGATCAAACCGACTCGTCCTGATCTGGATTGTTAGAAACGACGGTTTGTTGACCTGCAGAGGACCGTTACCGTGGAAACGGGACCTTCATCGCCTCTTCCTCCTGTTTTATCCACTTGTTGATCTTCAGCTCTGAAGCATCGTGTAGAGACGCGTTTCCATCCTCTGTGCTTCTGTCAGATGTTTCGGCTGCATCTCCGACGTGCTCGTTGGTTTACTTTCACCTGAAACTGGTTTCTCCTGAGCAGCCATGACGGCGGTAATTTAGCCTTTTGGTCGGAGAGGTCGGAGGTGTCTGACCTCCTGTGTCACCAGGCTACATCGTACAGGTGAGTTTTAACTAAACACCAGTCTCCTTTCTCCTGACTCATCAGTCCCAGCAACTATTATCAGCTTCTTTTGCTTCTTTTTGACAGTTTAATAAAAACCCAACAGAAGAGATTTTTCTCCACCGTGATGCCTTCAGACGGGGAAATATTCCTCCTCTTTGCTACAGAATCCCCCCCACACCACCTCCACCTCTTCAACCAGTTTCTAGGACAGGCGTGACGCTGAAGACGGCGACCATGGGAGCCGCCCACCGAGCTTCAGGTCAGCCTGTCACAAACATACAGGTGACCTCGCGGAGGCTCCGCCCATCTTTATCTACAGTCTGTGGTTCTGCTCCTGGAACGTCCGAAAGCAACGTGAACAGACAGTAAATCATCCCAGTAACCCCATATGTAGGAACAGAGGGGTCATGTGGCATGGGGGCCATTTTCCCGCTGGTCTCGCTGGTGTTTCTGCACAGAAAGCCGTGAAAGCGTGACTTGTTTCCTCTGTGACGGGACCAGTCGAACACAAAACAGCTCTCTGGAGTCATTTTCCTGCTGAAGGCCAGATTTACGGACATCCAGCCTCGCTGACCTTTCCGGGTAGTTACAAACATGACGTATGAATTAAATCTTCTATTATGGTCATTAGAGACACATTCTATAACTTTCTAACCTTAAAACTCGGCGTCCCAGACGTGTTGGATGACACAGTGGCGTCTATCGTGTGTATTTCTAGAGCTGCTGCAGCCCAGCAGAGTCCCAAGGCTGAGAAACCGACTCTATACAACGTTTCCATCTGAGACGCAACGTAACGTTTAGCTTCACGGTAAAATAAGGAACTGACTGAACACGCAACGTCGCTGATTCAGCAAAGAAACAAGTAAATTAAAAGAGAGAAAACGAGTCATGGTGAGATGGTCTTCTGCTGGCTGGAGAGAGCTGACAGGTCAGGCAGGATGGAGGCTGGGTTAGCCGTCAGTAGGGGGCGCCGACGGGGACAAACGTTCTGCAGCGTCTTTAATGTGTGCAGGACATGAATCAGCTGGTCACGCTCTGCTTCTGCTCAGACAAAACTCTTACAAGTTCTGCTTCTCCATTAAGTCAAGCTAAAACTGCAGCTGAGGCAAAAATCCTTCAGCTGATGTGCAGAAGGTTAAATTTATGAATATTGTTTAAACTGAGTAGAAAAGTTCCTAATTTACCTTAGAACAAATCATTTATCAGCTGCTACTGATGACGGCTCAGTTTGTCTTGTGTTGCAGCTTAATCTGCTTCTGTCTTTGTCTTTCTGCTCTCTGAGCTCTGAAATGTATTTCTCTCTTCTTTGTGCTGAGACGAAAGAAAGCAAGTGTGATTAGGGATTTTCTGCTTGGTGGCATCTAATTGGAAAGCCACTTTTTAAAATTAGAATCTGATAACGGCTTGTTGTTTATCTCTTTCAGTGTGTCAGTCACACGGCGAGGAAACGGGAAGCTGACCTCTGCCGTGTTTTCAGCCACATCCTTCTGCTGTGGCCGGATTAATCAGTATTAATAACTGCTAACTTTGCTTGTCAGAAAACATAAAAACCAGGAGCTGAAAGGCTGTAAACAGCTTCATAAGACTGGGAGGATTTTCAGCATTAATATGTATAAAGAAGAGTGTGACACGGCAGACGAGCACAGCCCTGACAGCTGCTTTACGTCTCGGCTTTGCCGTCATGCCCACCCCGCTGCCTGTTTATCCCCGACTTGTCGGGCTGAAGCCGGGAAGTCTGGCCAGCTGTTTGCTGTGTCGTCACGTCTCAACAACACAGAAAACATTCTGCTCTTTGGTTGCAGATTTTTCATGATGTTTAGTGTCAGTGCTGGGCGGAGCTTAAAGTCGCCATGGAAACGCTGTTTTTTGATTAAGCTGGTGATTGTTATTTATGAAGGAACACTGAACACGTTCATTATCAGACGTAATATTTTATCAGACTGCTGGATCAGATTCAGAACTAATACTTCTCTTTATTACTATTTATTTATTTAGGAATATCAGGCCGGATTAACCCCTTAATGCCGTAATAAATATAAAACATGAAGTTTCTGAAACCTTTTACATCACTTTATGGCAAAAACTTTCCCCGAAAACCCGTTAAACATGGTCCGATACGTGTATTCTGCCCCCTGGTGGACACAATAATAATAACACTACAATAATCCTGTTGTACTGTGATAAACAGCAGAAACACTAAAATTACTTTACATTTTGTTAAACAGCCAAATAAAAACTTCAGATTAAAAAATATATAATTTCTCTCCATATTTTTTTCATGGCTGTACAAGCGATAATGTACATTTTCACATATATATTCTGTCTTTGGTTTCCTGTCAGGTTATAAATACAGTGACAATGCATGGACAGCATGTAATAACATGATACAGGAAGGAAATCATTAAAAACAAGACAGTACATTTATTTACATCACATGGTTGCAAATATCCAAATATTGTGGTAAAACTGAAAATAGTCTGCAATGACTGATGATGTAATCATTAAGCATACAATCTGCTGGAAGTCGTGTTTTATGTTTGTTCAAACAAAAATTACAAGAAACCTTTTAGTGTTTGATAAACCAAAACCTTTTCCGAAGCAAAAATCACTTGCTGGGAAAGAAACATCAGTGTTGCTGGTTTGGTAAATAATTCTCTGTTTACAGGTCGGAGGGGACTACACCTTTACAGGGGGGCGGTCAGGGGGTCACCTGCACATCTGTGATGGTATGCCGGGGTGGTGGGGGGGGTGGTGGGGGGGGTGATATGGTGAAAGGTTCATACAGGTTTTGGAGCAAGATGCTGCATCCAGGAGACGTCCTGCTTGTTTCAGTGAGACGCTGAGGAGCTCCGTTCTGCAGGTCTACAGCAGCGTGGCTTCATAGGGACAGAGTTCAGCTACTAGACCTGTATCCAGACCTGTATCCAGACCTGCTGTCCAGACCTGTATCCAGACCTGTGTCCAGACCTGTATCCAGACCTGTGTCCAGACCTGTATCCAGACCTGTGTCCAGACCTGTATCCAGACCTGTGTCCAGACCTGTATCCAGACCTGTGTCCAGACCTGTATCCAGACCTGTGTCCAGACCTGTATCCAGACCTGTATCCAGACCTGTGTCCAGACCTGTATCCGGACCTGTATCCGGACCTGTATCCAGACCTGTGTCCAGACCTGTATCCAGACCTGTGTCCAGACCTGTATCCAGACCTGTGTCCAGACCTGTATCCAGACCTGTATCCAGACCTGCTGTCCAGACCTGTATCCAGACCTGCTGTCCAGACCTGCTGTCCAGACCTGTATCCAGACCTGTGTCCAGACCTGTATCCGGACCTGTATCCGGACCTGTATCCAGACCTGTGTCCAGACCTGTATCCAGACCTGTATCCGGACCTGTATCCGGACCTGTATCCGGACCTGTATCCAGACCTGTATCCGGACCTGTATCCGGACCTGTATCCAGACCTGTGTCCAGACCTGTATCCAGACCTGCTGTCCAGACCTGTATCCAGACCTGTATCCGGACCTGTATCTAGACCTGTGTCCAGACCTGTATCCAGACCTGTATCAAGACCTGTATCCAGACCTGCTGTCCAGACCTGTATCAAGACCTGTATCCAGAACTGTATCCAGACCTGTATCAAGACCTGTATCCAGAACTGTATCCAGACCTGTATCCGGACCTGTATCCAGAACTGTATCCAGACCTGTATCAAGACCTGTATCCAGAACTGCTGTCCAGACATGTATCAAGACCTGTATCAAGACCTGTATCCAGACCTGCTGTCCAGACCTGTATCCAGACCTGCTGTCCAGACCTGTATCAAGACCTGTATCCAGACCTGTATCCAGACCTGCTGTCCAGACCTGTATCAAGACCTGTATCCAGACCTGTATCCAGACCTGCTGTCCAGACCTGCTGTCCAGACCTATATCCAGACCTGCTGTCCAGACCTGTATCCAGACCTGTATCCAGACCTGCTGTCCAGACCTGTATCCAGACCTGTATCCAGACCTGTATCCGGACCTGTATCCAGACCTGTATCCACACCTGTATCCAGACCTGCTGTCCAGACCTGTATCCAGACCTGCTGTCCAGACCTGTATCCAGACCTGCTGTCCAGACCTGTATCCAGACCTGTATCCAGACCTGCTGTCCAGACCTGCTGTCCAGACCTGCTGTCCAGACCTGCTGTCCAGACCTGTATCCAGACCTGTATCCAGACCTGTATCCAGACTTGTATCCAGACCTGCTGTCCAGACCTTTATCCAGACCTGTATCCAGACCTGTATCCAGACCTGTATCCAGACTTGTATCCAGACCTGCTGTCCAGACCTTTATCCAGACCTGCTGTCCAGACCTGTATCCAGACCTGTATCCAGACCTGTATCCAGACTTGTATCCAGACCTGCTGTCCAGACCTGTATCCAGACCTGTACCCAGACCTGCTGTCCAGACCTGTATCCGGACCTGTGTCCAGACCTGTATCCAGACCTGCTGTCCAGTCCTGTTGTCCAGACTTGTATCCAGACCTGTATCCAGACCTGTGTCCAGACCTGTATCCAGACCTGCTGTCCAGACCTGTATCAAGACCTGTATCCAGACTTGTATCCAGACCTGTATCCAGACCTGTATCCAGACCTGCTGTCCAGACCTGTATCAAGACCTGTATCCAGACCTGTATCCAGACCTGCTGTCCAGACCTGCTGTCCAGACCTGTATCCAGACCTGTATCCAGACCTGTATCCAGACTTGTATCCAGACCTGCTGTCCAGACCTGTGTCCAGACCTGTATCCAGACCTGCTGTCCAGACCTGTATCCGGACCTGTGTCCAGACCTGTATCCAGACCTGCTGTCCAGTCCTGTTGTCCAGACTTGTATCCAGACCTGTATCCAGACCTGTGTCCAGACCTGTATCCAGACCTGCTGTCCAGACCTGTATCAAGACCTGTATCCAGACTTGTATCCAGACCTGTATCCAGACCTGTATCCAGACCTGCTGTCCAGACCTGTATCAAGACCTGTATCCAGACCTGTATCCAGACCTGCTGTCCAGACCTGCTGTCCAGACCTGTATCCAGACCTGTATCCAGACCTGTATCCAGACCTGTATCCAGACCTGCTGTCCAGACCTGTATCTAGACCTGTATCCAGACCTGTATCGAGACCTGTATCCAGACCTGTACCCAGACCTGCTGTCCAGACCTGTATCCGGACCTGTGTCCAGACCTGTATCCAGACCTGCTGTCCAGACCTGTATCAAGACTTGTATCCAGACCTGTATCCAGACCTGTATCCAGACCTGTATCCAGACCTGCTGTCCAGACCTGTATCAAGACCTGTATCCAGACCTGCTGTCCAGACCTGCTGTCCAGACCTGTATCAAGACCTGTATCCAGACCTGCTGTCCAGACCTGCTGTCCAGACCTGCTGTCCAGACCTGTATCAAGACCTGTATCCAGACCTGCTGTCCAGACCTGCTGTCCAGACCTGTATCAAGACCTGTATCAAGACCTGTATCCAGACCTGTATCCAGACCTGCTGTCCAGACCTGTATCAAGACCTGTATCCAGACCTGTATCCAGACCTGCTGTCCAGACCTGTATCAAGACCTGTATCCAGACCTGTATCCAGACCTGCTGTCCAGACCTGTATCCAGACCTGTATCCAGACCTGTATCCAGACCTGTATCCAGACCTGCTGTCCAGACCTGTATCCAGACCTGTATCCAGACCTGTATCCAGACCTGTATCCAGACCTGTATCCAGACCTGCTGTCCAGACCTGTATCCAGACCTGTATCAAGACCTGTATCCAGACCTGTATCCAGACCTGCTGTCCAGACCTGCTGTCCAGACCTGCTGTCCAGACCTGTATCCAGACCTGCTGTCCAGACCTGTATCCAGACCTGTATCCAGACCTGTATCCAGACCTGCTGTCCAGACCTGTATCCAGACCTGTGTCCAGACCTGTATCCAGACCTGTATCCAGACCTGCTGTCCAGACCTGTATCCAGACCTGTATCCAGACCTGTATCCAGACCTGTGTCCAGACCTGTACCCAGAACTGCTGTCCAGACCTGTATCAAGACCTGTATCAAGACCTGTATCCAGACCTGTATCCAGACCTGCTGTCCAGACCTGCTGTCCAGACCTGTATCCAGACCTGTGTCCAGACCTGTATCCAGACCTGTATCCAGACCTGTGTCCAGACCTGTATCCAGACCTGCTGTCCAGACCTGCTGTCCAGACCTGTATCAAGACTTGTATCCAGACCTGTATCCAGACCTGTATCCAGACCTGTATCCAGACCGGTTGTCCAGACCTGTATCCAGACCTGTATACAGACCTGTTGTCCAGACCTGCTGTCCAGACCTGTATCCAGACCTGCTGTCCAGACCTGCTGTCCAGACCTGTATCCAGACCTGTGTCCAGACCTGTATCCAGACCTGTATCCAGACCTGTGTCCAGACCTGTATCCAGACCTGCTGTCCAGACCTGTATCAAGACTTGTATCCAGACCTGTATCTAGACCTGTATCCAGACCGGTTGTCCAGACCTGTATCCAGACCTGTATACAGACCTGTTGTCCAGACCTGTTGTCCAGACCTGTATCCGGACCTGTATCCAGACCTGTATCCAGACCTGTATCCAGACCTGCTGTCCAGACCTGCTGTCCAGACCTGTATCCAGACCTGTATCCAGAACTGTATCCAGACCTGTATCCAGAACTGTATCCAGACCTTTATCCAGACCTGCTATCCAGACCTGTGTCCAGACCTGTATCCAGACCTGCTGTCCAGACCTGTATCCAGACCTGCTGTCCCGACCTGTATCCAGACCTGTATCCGGACTTGTATCCAGACCTGCTGTCCAGACCTGTATCCAGACCTGTATCCAGACCTGCTATCCAGACCTGTGTCCAGACCTGTATCCAGACCTGCTGTCCAGACCTGTGTCCAGACCTGTTGTCCAGACCTGTATCCAGACCTGTATCCAGACCTGCTGTCCAGACCTGTATCCAGACCTTTATCCAGACCTGCTATCCAGACCTGTGTCCAGACCTGCTATCCAGACCTGTGTCCAGACCTGTATCCAGACCTGCTGTCCAGACCTGTATCCAGACCTGCTGTCCCGACCTGTATCCAGACCTGTATCCGGACTTGTATCCGGACCTGTATCCGGACCTGTATCCGGACCTGTATCCGGAACTGTATCTAGACCTGTATCTAGACCTGCTGTCCAGACCTGTATCTAGACCTGTATCTAGACCTGTATCCAGACCGGTTGTCCAGACCTGTATCCAGACCTGTATCCAGACCTGTATACAGACCTGTTGTCCAGACCTGTTGTCCAGACCTGTATCCGGACCTGTATCCAGACCTGTATCCAGACCTGTATCCGGACCTGTATCCAGACCTGTATCCAGACCTGTATCCAGACCTGCTGTCCAGACCTGTATCCAGACCTGCTGTCCAGACCTGCTGTCCAGACCTGTATCCAGAACTGTATCCAGACCTGTATCCAGACCTTTATCCAGACCTGCTGTCCAGACCTGTGTCCAGACCTGCTGTCCAGACCTGTATCCAGACCTGCTGTCCAGACCTGTATCCAGACCTGCTGTCCCGACCTGTATCCAGACCTGTATCCAGAACTGTATCCAGACCTGTATCCAGAACTGTATCCAGACCTTTATCCAGACCTGCTGTCCAGACCTGTATCCAGACCTGTATCCAGACCTGCTGTCCCGACCTGTATCCGGACTTGTATCCAGACCTGCTGTCCAGACCTGTATCCAGACCTGTATCCAGACCTGTATCCGGACCTGTATCCGGACCTGTATCCGGAACTGTATCTAGACCTGTATCTAGACCTGCTGTCCAGACCTGTATCTAGACCTGTATCTAGACCTGTATCCGGACCTGTATCCGGAACTGTATCTAGACCTGTATCTAGACCTGCTGTCCAGACCTGTATCCAGACCTGTGTCCGGACCTGTGTCCAGACTTGTATCCGGACCTGTATCTAGACCTGTATCCAGACCTGTACCCAGACCTGCTGTCCAGACCTGTGTCCAGACCTGTATCCAGACCTGTTGTCCAGACCTGTATCCAGACCTGTTGTCCAGACCTGTGTCCAGACCTGTATCCAGACCTGTATCCAGACCTGTTGTCCAGACCTGTATCCAGACCTGTATCCAGACCTGCTGTCCAGACTTGTATCCGGACCTGTTGTCCAGACCTGCTGTCCAGACCTGTATCCAGACCTGTTGTCCAGACCTGTTGTCCAGACCTGTATCCAGACCTGTTGTCCAGACCTGTATCCAGACCTGTATCCAGACCTGTATCTAGACCTGTATCCAGCCCTTTTGTGCAGACCTGTATCCAGACCTGCTGTCCAGACCTGTATCAAGACCTGTATCCAGACCTGTATCCAGACCTGCTGTCCAGACCTGTATCAAGACCTGTATCCAGACCTGCTGTCCAGACCTGCTGTCCAGACCTGTATCCAGACCTGCTGTCCAGACCTGTATCCAGACCTGTATCCAGACCTGCTGTCCAGACCTGTATCCAGACCTGCTGTCCAGACCTGTATCCAGACCTGCTGTCCAGACCTGTATCCAGACCTGCTGTCCAGACCTGTATCCAGACCTGTGTCCAGACCTGCTGTCCAGACCTGTATCCAGACCTGTATCCAGACCTGTATCCAGACCTGCTGTCCAGACCTGTATCCAGACCTGTATCAAGACCTGTATCCAGACCTGTATCCAGACCTGCTGTCCAGACCTGCTGTCCAGACCTGTATCCAGACCTGCTGTCCAGACCTGCTGTCCAGACCTGTATCCAGACCTGCTGTCCAGACCTGTATCCAGACCTGTATCCAGACCTGTATCCAGACCTGCTGTCAAGACCTGTATCCAGACCTGCTGTCCAGACCTGTATCCAGACCTGTGTCCAGACCTGCTGTCCAGACCTGTATCCAGACCTGTATCCAGACCTGTATCCAGACCTGTATCCAGACCTGCTGTCCAGACCTGTATCCAGACCTGTATCCGGACCTGTATCCAGACCTGCTGTCCAGACCTGCTGTCCAGACCTGTATCCAGACCTGCTGTCCAGACCTGCTGTCCAGACCTGTATCCAGACCTGTATCCAGACCTGTGTCCAGACCTGTATCCAGACCTGTATCCAGACCTGTATCCAGACCTGCTGTCCAGACCTGTATCCAGACCTGTATCCAGACCTGTATCCAGACCTGTGTCCAGACCTGTACCCAGAACTGCTGTCCAGACCTGTATCAAGACCTGTATCAAGACCTGTATCAAGACCTGTATCCAGACCTGTATCCAGACCTGCTGTCCAGACCTGCTGTCCAGACCTGTATCCAGACCTGTGTCCAGACCTGTATCCAGACCTGCTGTCCAGACCTGCTGTCCAGACCTGTATCAAGACTTGTATCCAGACCTGTATCCAGACCTGTATCCAGACCTGCTGTCCAGACTTGTATCTGGACCTGTATCTAGACCTGTATCCAGACCGGTTGTCCAGACCTGTATCCAGACCTGTATCCAGACCTGTATCCAGACCTGTATACAGACCTGTTGTCCAGACCTGTTGTCCAGACCTGTATCCGGACCTGTATCCAGACCTGTATCCAGACCTGTATCCAGACCTGCTGTCCAGACCTGTATCCAGACCTGCTGTCCAGACCTGTATCCAGACCTGTATCCAGAACTGTATCCAGACCTGTATCCAGAACTGTATCCAGACCTTTATCCAGACCTGCTGTCCAGACCTGTGTCCAGACCTGTATCCAGACCTGCTGTCCAGACCTGTATCCAGACCTGTATCCGGACCTGTATCCGGACCTGTATCCGGAACTGTATCTAGACCTGTATCTAGACCTGCTGTCCAGACCTGTATCCAGACCTGTATCCGGACTTGTATCCAGACCTGCTGTCCAGACCTGTATCCAGACCTGTATCCGGACCTGTATCCGGAACTGTATCTAGACCTGTATCTAGACCTGCTGTCCAGACCTGTATCTAGACCTGTATCTAGACCTGTATCCAGACCGGTTGTCCAGACCTGTATCCAGACCTGTATCCAGACCTGTATCCGGACCTGTATCCAGACCTGTGTCCAGACCTGTATCCAGACCTGCTGTCCAGACCTGTATCCAGACCTGTATCCAGAACTGTATCCAGAACTGTATCCAGACCTTTATCCAGACCTGCTGTCCAGACCTGTGTCCAGACCTGCTGTCCAGACCTGTATCCAGACCTGCTGTCCAGACCTGTATCCAGACCTGCTGTCCCGACCTGTATCCAGACCTGTATCCAGAACTGTATCCAGACCTGTATCCAGAACTGTATCCAGACCTTTATCCAGACCTGCTGTCCAGACCTGTATCCAGACCTGTATCCAGACCTGCTGTCCAGACCTGTATCCAGACCTGCTGTCCCGACCTGTATCCAGACCTGTATCCGGACCTGTATCCGGACCTGTATCTAGACCTGTATCCGGAACTGTATCTAGACCTATATCTAGACCTGCTGTCCAGACCTGTATCTAGACCTGTATCTAGACCTGTATCCGGACCTGTATCCGGAACTGTATCTAGACCTGTATCTAGACCTGCTGTCCAGACCTGTATCCAGACCTGTGTCCGGACCTGTATCCGGACCTGTATCCAGACCTGTATCCAGACCTGTGTCCGGACCTGTGTCCAGACTTGTATCCGGACCTGTATCTAGACCTGTATCCAGACCTGTACCCAGACCTGCTGTCCAGACCTGTGTCCAGACCTGTATCCAGACCTGTATCCAGACCTGTTGTCCAGACCTGTGTCCAGACCTGTATCCAGACCTGCTGTCCAGACTTGTATCCAGACCTGTATCCAGAACTGTATCCAGACCTGTATCCAGTTGTCCAGACCTGTTGTCCAGACCTGTATCTAGACCTGTATCCAGACCTGTTGTCCAGACCTGTTGTCCAGACCTGTATCCAGACCTGTGTCCAGACCTGTATCCAGACCTGTACCCAGACCTGCTGTCCAGACCTGTGTCCAGACCTGTATCCAGACCTGTATCCAGACCTGCTGTCCAGACCTGTATCCAGACCTGTATCCAGAACTGTATCCAGACCTGTATCCAGTTGTCCAGACCTGTTGTCCAGACCTGTATCCAGACCTGTATCTAGACCTGTATCCAGCCCTTTTGTCCAGACCTGTTGTCCAGACCTGTATCCAGACCTGTATCCAGACCTGTATCCAGCCCTTTTGTCCAGACCTGTTGTCCAGACCTGTATCCAGACCTGTATCCAGAACTGTATCCAGAACTGTATCCAGACCTGTATCCAGACCTGCTGTCCAGACCTGTATCCAGACCTGTATCCAGACTTGTATCCGGACCTGTATCCGGACCTGTATCCAGACCTGCTGTCCAGACCTGTATCTAGACCTGTATCTAGACCTGTATCCAGCCCTTTTGTCCAGACCTGTTGTCCAGACCTGTATCCAGAACTGTATCCAGAACTGTATCCAGACCTGCTGTCCAGACCTGCTGTCCAGACCTGTATCCAGACTTGTATCCGGACCTGTATCCGGACCTGTATCCAGACCCTTCTGTCCAGACCTGTGTCCAGACTTGTATCCGGACCTGTATCCAGACCTGTATCCAGACCTGTATCCAGACCTGTATCCAGACTTGTATCCGGACCTGTATCCAGACCTGTATCCGGACCTTTGTCCTCCTGGAAAGCTGTGGTGCATTATGAAGCAGAAAATACCACCATGGAGCCGACGGACTGTTGAGCGACTGAAGTTTTACATCAGCAGGAAAGAATTCCCCCTACAGCGCCTCAACAATCTGTGTCTGCAGTTCCCAAATTCTTGAGTGTTAAAGTGTCTCCATGATGCACATTTCACTCTAATTTATTTTAATATGCAAGTCCAGACGGGCCAGAAATAATCAATCATTTTCCACAAACCCCTTCATTCATGTTGTATTGATCCTCTCAGATCAGCCTCGGCCAGAAACACAGCAACAGAGGAAGCTCCGCCCCATGTCCTGCAGGCTGCGTCTGATTGGTCAACTGCTAGGAGTACTTATACTGAGCAGTGAAGGTGGGCGTGGCTTTCTTCTCCTGAACATATATAACCAAGAGAAGATGACCAATCACTGAGTCTCTCCCCCGGGACGTCACTAAAACCAATCGTTTCCGTCGCCATGGAAACTGAACGTAGAGAGTGCTGGAAAACTCAAACGTGTGTTTAGGTGATTAAAAAAATGGCGCCGTTCACATGTCTGATGAGTTTTCATCACTTTAACACTGTAGAAAAGTAGACATAGCATCATAGAGCCGCTTTAAAAGGAAAGGTGATGTAATACAATGGCTACGGCTACATGGTGTTTTTTAATTTGGAAATACTAATTCAGAATTAAATAATTCAGAATTTGTTTGAATATTTTGGTCTGTGTTGTGCAGTCAGTTGGAAAGTTAAAAAGCATTTGCAAATCGTATTGTGTTTTGTCCCAACTTCATTGGCATTGAGGTTGTAATCATAAAATGTGAAATGAAATTGTTAGACAGGATTACATTTCCATGTAGTAGTTATTCTGACTTCCAACTTTCTCCTCCTTTTATATAACATCACAAAACTTCATCAACTTGACAGTGAGTGAGTCAGCTCAACATCATAACCCCAACACCTGTTGGAGAAAGACATTCTCTATGCATCGTGAGGCTCTCTCCATCCTGGCAGGATTTTCTTAGACGAAGCTGTAAAATGGCCCCTCAGCGGGAATTGCCTCTGCTTTTGTGAGATCTGTTGAATAGATTTTTCTTTACTTTGTCTCGGTGAGAGTGGAACTGCTGCTGGCAATGATGTCAGAGAAAAGGATGACAAAGCGGTAGACCCATCCACTCCAGCTGCTTGTTTTAAAATGGGATTTGAGCTCCACTATACATAGACAGTCCAATTATTTACTCCTGTAAACAACAATGCTCCTCTCTGCAGGTCCGGGATGATCCAGCTGGATGCATCCAAGCGCTCCGGGACATTGCACGGTCAGTGCCCAGTGTGTATCTGTTGGCATGCTGTCGATTGTAAACAACACGCATCGCAGTTTGTTTGTGTGCCGTAGGGATATGAGCCTGACAAATCAAATCAAAAACAGAAGGGAGTGATGGTATTTCAAGCTGAGGCACGTCAACTGGCCACGCTGGCTGCTGACAGTCTGCTTCATTCATTTTTATCAACAATGAAAGACACGTCGTTTTCCGGTTGGGATGCTAGTTGGAGCTACGCTGCGATGATGCGATTAGCCCTTTAAACCCGGATCTTCAAGAGAAAATTTAGATACTGAAACCTTTAATTTGCCTGTTAACAAAATGTAAAAAATAACACACAGAAAAGATTTTTATTTACAGTTTATTACCATA
Organism: Telmatherina bonti; assembly: GCF_933228915.1. Lineage (NCBI taxonomy): Eukaryota > Metazoa > Chordata > Actinopteri > Atheriniformes > Telmatherinidae > Telmatherina > Telmatherina bonti. Next base: position 37,904,046 of record NC_136610.1, on the reverse strand, counting down.
TATCAAGATGATTGTACTACAACTCTTACATTTAGGGGACAGAAGGCGCGTATCGGATTGTAATCCATTCAGCTTGAAAATTATGTTTCAGAAATATCTGTTTACAGGCAAGATCTATTTATTCCACATGCAGCAATGTAAAGGTTAAAACCTCTGTAGTGAACTCAAGCTTCTTTGTGCTAAAACAATGACAAAATGTGGAGATTTTATAGGTAATTATGTTGTTACTTTACTGGTCTGAATCGCACTGAGATGCATGTGGCCCCGTAACTCAAATGTAATTTGACACTCCTGGTTTAGCATTTACTGGTCAGAGAAATTATTCTACACTGTTTGAAGCAAAATAAAAAAAAAGGTTGAGGACCACCGCTAGACGATTATCATTTTCATTTTTCATAAGCTGACAAATAAACAGATCATGTTATGTTCAAGTGAAATTTCTTTGCTTTAAGTGGATACTTGTTAAAAACACTTGGACCAAAATAAATTGTCACATATTCTTTGCTTTTTAAACAAGCTACATACTGTAAAAAAAAAAAAAAATGCACATCTGAACTTTAGAATTGTTTTTGTTTTTCTTTGCCATGTGTAAAAAGTTGTTCTCCACTTTTCTCCCCCTGCTGAGAGATAACCTTTCCAAATGGAACCGTACACCACTGCTCTTATTTGACATTTACTTTGCAGGTTTAATAAATGCTAATAAAAGATGCCTATCCTCGACATGAATAATATAGCTATCTTCAGTTAAAATCGATGACTGACAGTTTTTTGTTAGCTGTCTTCAGTTAGCATTAATAACAGAGGTTTTTTGTTTGCTAGCCTTAGTTAGCATTGATAACTGACAGTTTCTGGTTAGATACCTGCAGTTAAAATTGATTACTAACAGTTTTTGGTTAGCTTGCTTCAGTTAGCATTGATAATTGACATTTTTCAGTTAGCTTCCTTCAGTTAGCATTGATAATTGACAATTTGAAGCTTAATGTAGTTAGCATAGCAGTTGGCTTGACGTCCCTCTGCTTTTCTCTTTGCTATAGCAACACTTTCACAAGAACACAAAGACATGAAGGATTGTTTAATAATGTATGAGGTTTCATTTCTGCAAAGTTTCAAAGGACGTTTCCTCTTGACCTCCAGGTTTCTGCCACATCAGCTCTGTTCTTGTGAATTTATGAATGCTAACTTATTTTAGCACAGAACTTTTATTCAGGTGTTTCACTGCTTATTAGGTATCCAGTGAATTCTCTCTTCCAAGTGTGAGAACAAGCAGAAGATTATTCGGGAGTATCACTCCACACAGAACCTGTGTGAAGAGGAAGAAAAGGAGGTTTCAAAGGATGAATCGTAGCTAAAGGTTAAGGGTCAAGACAGGTTATCTGTCCAATAATCTTATTTTGTCTGACCAAGAGGATGAGAATCGGCTGAGGAGGATTATAAAGAATAAGAGTGAAAGTTCAGACCTTGGTTGCGAAGCGCAGAGAGAGGAAAATACAGCGATACTAACACATCCTGCTTCACAAAGAGTAGTGTGAAGGACACAGAGAAAGATGTCAGAGGACTGAGTCTTTTTCTTTGAAATTGAAATAGAGAAAGTTAAAATGAAGGCCTTCACAATCTCATCTGACATGAGAGGAAGAGCTTCAGAAAGTGGAAACGATGCAGCCTGCTGAGTGCAGCCGAGACGGAGCCACTTCAGAATAATAACAAAGCGCCTCTGCTGTCTGAAAAAGTCTGCGCAGCTTCATCCTTTCTCTAGATGACTGTCGTGTAATTGCTGGAAGAAACCTGCAGTTTGAATCAGTTTAGCAGGAGTTTCCTGACAGACCTGGATGCTGCTCCTCAGAGAGATGAAGGTAGATCCTGCATCACGTTTGGTTTTGTCCCCTCCATGTGGATTGGCGGCTTTGCCTCGCCCTGCCCTGCAGTTGTGAACCACGATGGCGAAGAATGTCTGATTGTTCTGTGGTTTTAATCCTCCAAAGTTATGTAGCTCTCAGCAGTTCTGCACTGCGCTCCAGTGCTCTCCCACACATGGATGAGCCGCTGGTCATATTGCAACTTTCAGATGGATCAAAACTAATCTGAGCAGGGATGCGTCGAGGGGGAAACATCAGGGGAGAAGAGTTTCCCCGCGCTGACAGTTTGTCTTTCCTCATTTCAGAACCTGCAGACCGGCTTCTGCTCGGCTCTTCCTGTTACACACCACCGCTGCTGCCGCTTTGTTAGCCTGCCATGTGAAATATGAACAGTGACAGCAGAGAAATAGAAGAATTGTATATGGTGGAAGTCAATTTGCTCATTTGTAAAGGCAGGAATAAACGTTGCTGTGGTGTGATATGTGCAGCAGCAGATCTGAGGAGTGGGAGGAAGTCCAGGTGGTGCTGGAAGACCTCGGTGGAGCACCTGAACGTCGCCGGTATGGAAGGAGCCGACGGCGCCGACGAGGCCTGGCTTTGTGGGTCATGACAGCAGGTAAACCAGGGCACGAGGAAGCAGACCAAAACGAGAACAAACATGGCCGACGTTAAGGCTGCTGGTGAAGCTGCGGGAAGAGCGAGAATGTCGACATCTCTGCAAGTCTTCTTCTGTGTTGGATGACGTCTGAGCGGCGGAGATTTCTGGCTCGGATGACCAGACTCTGGAATCGGCTGTGGGACAGAACCAAGGCTGGAATATCCAGTGGGCATTATGGGAACGGGCCCACACCCACTAGGGGCCCATTTGGAGACCAGTGGGGCACACATAGACCAAACACCAGCAGTCTGGACATGAAACAAAGTGTAGATAAAAGCCAGACAGTTACACCAAAGTGTCTAGTGTACTGCTATTGTTAAAAATGTCGTTTCACAACGTATCATTCACCCTTTTCACAGTTGCAATGGGGAAGGGGGGCCGTGGGACACTCTAGGCCCAGGGGCCTGTGCACTTTTAATTCGGCCCTGCACAGAATTGGCGTGTGTGCACCAAGCGGCAACCTCCGGCGGTTAGAAGTGAAGCCTATGCAGAAGTGCATAAAACTGAAGTTCCCCCTTCATCCACTAGGGGCTGCAAAACAGAGTAAATCCCCATAGACTCCCATATTAAAAAGACCAACTTCACAGCAGGAATAAACATGTTTACAGCAGGAATAAACATGTTTACAGCAGGAATAAACATGTTTACAGCAGAAATAAACATGTTTACAGCAGGAATAAACATGTTTACAGCAGAAATAAACATGTTTACAGCAGGAATAAACATGTTTACAGCAGGAATAAACATGTTTACAGCAGAAATAAACATGTTTACAGCAGGAATAAACATGTTTACAGCAGAAATAAACATGTTTACAGCAGGAATAAACATGTTTACAGCCTGGTTTAGGTTTAATAGGTCAGGTTTACCTTCATGACAACTGTGGGGCGGGGGTGAATTTTTTTCTAACTCGCCCATTTAAAAGTAATTTAACCTCGTAATTCTGCATTTTTAGGGGCGTGTCCTTTTGATTGACAGGTACCCGATCTCCCGCTTCAAGTCAGAAGAACGTAGAACAACTGCGGTTTTTAGCCAGTTAACAACATGACTTAGCTTTAGCCCGCTTACCTCCGTTAGCTGGTTAGCTCCTCCAGGTTAGCTCAGTTAGCTCTTAGCTACAGAAAGCTCGGAGTTCGCTCGATGTCAATCATCCACCATGACGCTCACAGCCCCCCCCTCTCAGCTCCACCTCTTTGCCCATATTTGTATTTTCCGGGTGAGACGACGCGCATGCCCCTGCCAAGATGGTGATGGTAGGAACCGTCCACCGAGCTTCAGTTCAGCTCTTCAGAAACCTAGGGGTGACGTCACGGAGGCTCCGCCCATCTTTTATATACAGTCTATGGTTTGGACACACAGTATGATCTGAACTGTTCGGTTCCTGGTTTTTTTTTATCTTCATGTGTCTCTGACAGATGAAAAGTCTCTTCAGGTTTAGAGCATCCCTGTGTGCATACCCGGCTCGCCGTGAGGTCACCGCCTTGCAGCGTTTAGTCTGAACACGAGTCCTGATGCAGCCTGGGGATTTCAGAAAGTCTGTTTCTCACTTCCTTCGCTTTACATGACGCCTCCTGTACATTGGTGGGAATTGGGTGGAGAGGGTGACATACTTCTACTCGCTGGGAGTTCACATTGAAGTTGGGATGTAAATACCTGGGATCTACTGAAAAAGCAGAGACTGCCCTTCCTGAGAGTCGTCAGGAAGATCCACGTCTGTTGGAGACTGCTGGTGTCCTTTTACAGGTGCTGACATGCTGTATGTGTGTGTGGTACTACAGCTCCATAGTGTCCTCTCCTCAGTCTTACAGACCTTCTCAGCTCACACTGTCTCAGAAAGGCCCAAAACATCAGCAGGGACTGTTCGCACCCTGGACACTCGCTGCCTGAACTGTTACCTTCAGGTAGACGGTTTAGATCATTCAAGACGAAGACAAACAGATTAAAGAACAGTTTTTACCCAACGGCAGTCATCATTTTAAATACTGCCAATCATAGATGATTGAGCTGGGGTTTATTTTAATATTTATCTTTTTATGTTATGTTTTAGTTAATGAATGAGGCATCAACTGAAATGGCACTTTAAATTTCATTGTACTTGTTGCAATGACAATAAAGTTTATTCTATTCTATTCTGTGTTTATCAAAACACATCTCGACATTTTCTTTCAAAGCAGATCGAAATAAACTGAATGAGAGAGAAGAGATTAAAAAAGGACATTAAAAAAGACAAATATGAGAAAGAAGATCTTTCTGACCTGATTTTAAATCTCTGGTCTGTATTTAGTCATGTTTGTGTGTTTATTCATTTAAAGCTCTTTTTTTTAACCCTGGTCATAAAATCATTCAGATGTTTTCCTCAGAAACTTGATTTTAACGTCTCCTCAGACCGGCAGATGTTTGAGGAAGGTCAGAGAAATAAAAGTGAAATTCTCTCACAAATAAAGGTTTTATTTGAGTTTTATAACAGAAATGTGTTGCAATCTGAGTGGTATGCAATAAAAAATGTCTGTTTGTCAACAACATTCCTAAACAACCTGAAAGCATGTTGATGTTGCTGGAGGCTTGTTTTATTCACACCGATGTGGGAGAAAGCCGACATGCTGACTTCCCCTGCGAGGACGCTTCCTCTCTGAAAGAGAAATCACACAAATGATCCACACTGCCTTGACGTGACCCGTGTGCCATCATGGCATCCTGTTTAACACGCTCCAGTCATGTGACACGTCTGTGGGACACGTCATCGAGTTCTGCCCAGAGTCGGTGGGTCAAGTTCGGCCCGCCTACGCTGCTGTAGCGCAGAGGAAAGCACGGTTGTTCTCTCAGGGCCGGTCCCAAGCCGGATAAATGCAGATGGTTGGTTAGGAACGGCGTCTGACGTAAAACATGGCAAAGTACAACTATGCAAACGGAGCTTCCGGACAGCAAGTTTTGTAAGGAAGAAATGAACATTTGTTATGAACTGTTTACTGTGTGTGACCATGGTGGTGTAAGCGGATTAAACAGCTCTGATTTCAGCATTAGACGGTTACAACGCAGAGTCTAGAACGCCACAACGCGCAACATTACAACCGTCAAAAGCACGGCTCCAAGTTGTTTAATCCTTACTTTATAACTTGCCCGGTCTTGGACTGGAAGTGTGAACATATATACCTGCCCAAATGTTAGGCACATCTGTGGTTGCTTGTGCTGTTTTGGTTTTCAGTATGTTCATTGTGTACAATATGTCACCTGAGTTTTGTTTAGTCTTTGTCCTCTTTCTGATGGGATTGTTTTTGTGTGTCCACTCATAAAATGTGCTTATTATCATACTTTCATATGATGACTGTAAAATTATAAATAAAGTGTTTAAATATATAAATCTGTTGTTAAACCAGATGAAACAAATCAGCCCAATAGGCTACAAAATTGTCTCATAGACATAAAGACTTGGATGTCTAGAAATTTTCTCCTCTTAAACTCAGATAAGACTGCAGTAATTCTCGTTGGATCTGAAAAACTCAGAGCTAAATTTTCCGGTTTTGTAATGAACCTGGATGGCATTACTTTAGCTTCCAGTGCTACAGTGAGAAACCTTGGAGTAATATTTGACCCTGACCTGTCCTTTGGTCCACATATTAAGCAGGTTACTAAAACAGCCTTCTTTCATTTACGTAATATAGCCAAAATTAGGGACATTCTGTCTCAGAGTGATGCAGAAAAACTGGTTCACGCTTTTGTTACTTCCAGACTAGATTACTGTAACTCTCTATTACTGGGCTGTCCTAAATATGCCCTGAAAAGCCTTCAGCTGATCCAGAATTCTGCAGCCAGAGTCCTGACCAGAACCAGCAGGAGAGATCATATTTCTCCAGTTTTAGCCTCTCTTCATTGGCTGCCTGTTGAATCTAGAATAGAATTTAAAATCCTTCTCCTTACATATAAAGCCCTCCACAACCAGGCACCACTATATATCAAAGACCTCATAGTTCCTTATATACCAAGTAGAGTACTTCGTTCGCAGACTGCAGGCTTACTTGTGGTTCCTAGAGTCTCAAAGAGCCGAGCAGGAGGCAGAGCCTTTGGTTATCAGGCCCCTCTCTTATGGAATAAGCTCCCAGTTAGTGTTAGGGAAGCAGACACCCTCCCCACCTTTAAGACTAGGCTGAAGACTTATCTTTTTGATAAGTCCTATAACTAGGGATGGTTAGCATCCCTTAGTTATGCTGCTATAGGTTTAGACTGCTGAGGGACATTTCCTGATACACTGAGCTTCCTTCTTTTTCTGTTTATCTCTTTCTTTTACCCCCCCCCCCCCCCCCCCCCCCCCCCCCCCCCATAACAGTGTAGCATCATTAACATGTATGTCTCCTGTCTCAGCAGGTCTCCCTGGCCGGGAGTAGCAGTTCCTGTTGTCTGTTGTCTTTCTGTCCTCTTCCCCCCACACAGCAGAGGCAGATGGCTGCCTGTCCTGAGCCGGGTTCTGCCGGAGGTTTCCTTCCTGTTAAAAGGGAGTTTTTTCCTTCCCACTGTCGCCAGTGTGCTTGCTCAGGATGGGAGATTGAGTTGGACTCAACTCAATCTGTTGGTTTCCTTATATAGGCTGTTATGAATTGGCCTTCATTATGTTTTCCCCTCTGTCTGTAAAGCGTCTTGAGATGGCATTGCCGTGATTTGACGCTATATAAATAAAGTTGAATTAAATTGAATTGAATTGTCGTTACAGACGATGAGTAATGAGATAATTAGCTTGGTCCGTTATGTGTGGCTGTTTAGGTATCATTTAACAATTGGTTTAAGTCTTGGGATGACTAGTAGTGATGTAACTAAGCTGACTGAGTTAACCGAACCGGATGGAGATGAAACACCAGCAGAAGCTCCACCACATGTTCACCTAAAGCTACAAAACCAACAGAAAGAGACTCCGTCTGCCTTCCTTGGTTGGGTTTGATAAGACGGAAAGTATTTAGAGTTGCTGCAGTTTCAGCTTTGTTGTGCATTTAAACAAACCTGACCGCTTGGATGAGTCGCTCAACAATGTGCCGTTATCCATAACGGTGATCAGTGTGAGGAAGAGCCTGCTGGGACGTGGAAGCAAAGCAGCGTAATGACTGGGGAGGTAGACATTTCCTCCCTGTGTTGCCACGGTGACATCAACACGAGATGCTTCCATCTAGAGAGTCCTAATGGGCGTCTGGCGTTGGCGGTGGCGGTGGCGTTTGGCGGGGGAAGCCAGCTCTGGACGGGTTGTAACGCAGAGAGGACGGTTAATGAGCGATGGGTTGATGGCTCTCCTGTGAGATGTCCGGTTTCGCCTCCGTGATTTACATCCTCTCTTCAAGAGGAGTTGGAGAAGATTCCTCCCGGTTCCTTTCATTATTTCCCGCTGGACTTGTCTGACTAAACGCAAACAAACTATTGTGATGAATAACTGAATATGATGAATAAACATGAAGATGCAGAAAGATTAGAAAAGCCAGAAAAAGCTGCGACAGCGGCTGCAGGTGAACACAGATGGTGATGGAGAGCAGCTGATGGCGTTTAAGCTCTTTCCATCCATTAACGTCGAGTTTACCGCGATGAAAAGCGCGTTCGGGGGGGTTGTAATCCAGATCCACAAGCCACTGAGGACAGCTGATGTATCATGTTACCATAAAATAAGCAGTTAGACCACGTTCTACTGGGAACACTGGTGAGCTACTGGTCTTTACAAAACTCTGTGACCAGTTAAATCTGTCTCTGGTGACGGCAGGCGGCGGCCGCTATGCTCAACCGAAGTTGTTCTGATTGTGTTTTGCTCATTTTCAGACCTTTTTAACAAGAAGTGATTAATGGAGAATTTCCTGGGTTTATTGGACATGAACGCATCGTTCTAAACTGGATTTGCAGCACAAGGTCGTCTACGGTGTCACCACCGGAGGGTCTACATCAGGGGGGTCCAAAGCTGGTCCTTTTCCATGTATCCCTGCTCCAACACAGCTGGCTTACATTAAAAGGGTCCAACAGCCTCTGAAGTTCTGCACAGTGACTGGTTAGTTTGAGTCAGGTGTGTTGGAGCAGGGAAACAGAAAACCTGCAGGATTGCAGGATCAAGTATGTGAAAAAAACTCAACATTTTTTATCTTCTACCAGCAATTATCCACTCACTTCCTGTTTCTTTCAAAATAAAGCAGTATAAAAGTATGAACACGGTACATCTTGTGTGTTTATTTTATCTATTTTCTTTTTGTTTCCTGTTTTATTTATTTTGATTTCCTCATTTATTTCCCAGTTAATTCTTTTTCGTGACGCTCCGGTTGCTCCATACATTCCTGCCATCGAGTCGGACCATTCTGGTAAAGTCTCGTCTCGTCAGCAGAACTAAACATTCAACACCTGCAAATCACAACTTGCGGAAAACTGATGGAAAGTCCAGTTTATGAGGTCAGGCGTGTTTTCCGTTCAGCAGGGAGGACGAGTCCTGCAGTGGACCCCAGCAGAGCCGGAAACACCCTCCTGCTGTTATGATGCTAGTTTATGGTTCAGGACAGGACAATGAAATAAAATTCATTTCTGTGTAAAAGTCATAACAAACATTTTATAACCGTCAGTAAACCGGTCGTGACCTGCACTCACATCCCCACACACACCGTTATGGCCTGATCCAATAAGATGCGAGTTAATGAGGCGACGAGGTTTACTGTCCAAGCATGCAGCACACACACACACACACACAGCTGGGTGTGTAATGTACCAGATGCGACGGGCTTCTCACACCGTGTGCAGGAAAAGAAGCAACTTTTGCTCTGCAGCATCAGTGTAATTGATGGCAGCCATTTGGTCCAGAACTGTTTTTGACCACGGGGTTATTTGATGGAGCAGCAGGCCTGTGTTCACGGCAGCGGCTGGATTTCTCTGCACAGCGCGATCAATCAATGTTCCCGATCACACCAGATCACGGGGAGATAATGGAGATGCTGTCGGCGTATTACAACACATCTGGATAGAAAAATTAATTTGCTCGTTTTAATACTTTCTACATCCTTCAGAACGCCTCGCTGGAATAGCTGCTGGAGTTAAATCACTGCTTTTTATTCATAAATTATCTTTCTTAACTGCCTCTTTTCAGATAAAAACAAGTTTCCTGCAGCTTTTATTAAATGTTTAGTCACAAACCTGTCTGAAAGAAGCAGAAACTATTGATCTGGAACAATTTGCTCACAGTCTTTCTCAGGTCTTTTAGCAGCACAGACGTCTGACAACACTGAAATGATTGTGACTCAAGGTGATTTCCGCTACGTGCAGCAAGAAGATGGATAAAAGGAACTTCAGGAGACAAATCGAGTTAACCGCTGTCCTCTTGGCCTGATAAATCACTAAACCACCTAACAGACTGGACTGCAAATGACATACAACTCACATTTATTCTGAAACAAGGACATGAAAAGGGTTAAGAGCCTTCAGAAATTATTTTATAATATGACTTATTTCTAGTTTTGAAAGTCTGGAGTCTGTTTTACACCTAAACTTGTGAAGCAGGATTTTTCCTGGAGAGGTCCACGGTAGGGGGACAGCTGGAGCCACTGGACCTAAAGGTTTGACTTCAGGCTTTTTTGCTGAAATGGAGGAAATTCTGAACCTTTGACGACCAGACGTCACCGAGACGCGGAGAGCTGGGACAGAATCACTGCAATGCACAGACGAATAGACTCGACTGTCATCAGCGTATAAATGAAACGGGATGCAAAGCGACCAGGAAGGGAGCCCTGTGGGACCCCAGCAATGTGTGTGTGTGTGTGTGTGTGTGTGTGTGTGTACACACATAGAAAATAGAATCCAGTTTTAAATGAAGCTTGAATTTTCCAGTAAATAGAAATGTAGTAGTGGCTGAATGAAAAAAGGCTCTAATGTCTGAAAGAGGTGGAAGAAGGGAGCAGATGGACGCTCCATGTGGCGCCAACGTAACTATACAAGATGTTTACATCGTACAACAGACGAACCCGTAAGACAGCAACACACAACCGCTCTGAAACTGATCCTCAGTTTTTAGTTTGGTTTGTTTAATAAAGTTGTTTGTAAGATATTTGATACAAACAGTCTGTGGGAGCTTTTGCATCAGTTCACAGGAAAGACTGACCTGTTGACCTCTGACATATTTGTCTTCTGTCCCCGACAGATACAGGAAGAATACAATCACTGTGACATAGAACACAGGAAGAAATTTATCTCCGTCGTTTTCTCTCCGTCTGCTTCTCTCCATCTTCTTCTCTCCGTCTTCTTCTCTCCGTCTTCTTCTCTCCATCTTCTCTCCATCTTCTTCTCTCTGTCTTCTCTCCATCTTCTTCTCTCTGTCTTCTTCTCTCCGTCTTCTTCTCTGTCTTCTTCTCTCCATCTTCTCTCCATCTTCTTCTCTCCATCTTCTTCTCTCCGTCTTCTTCTCTCCATCTTCTCTCCATCTTCTTCTCTCCGTCTTCTTCTCTCCATCTTCTCTCCATCTTCTTCTCTCTGTCTTCTCTCCATCTTCTTCTCTCTGTCTTCTTCTCTCCGTCTTCTTCTCTCCATCTTCTCTCCATCTTCTTCTCTCCATCTTCTCTCCATCTTCTCTCCATCTTCTTCTCTCCATCTTCTTCTCTCCGTCTTCTTCTCTCCATCTTCTCTCCATCTTCTTCTCTCCATCTTCTCTCCATCTTCTTCTCTCCATCTTCTCTCCATCTTCTTCTCTCCGTCTTCTTCTCTCTGTCTTCTTCTCTCCATCTTCTCTCCATCTTCTTCTCTCCATCTTCTTCTCTCCGTCTTCTTCTCTCCATCTTCTCTCCATCTTCTTCTCTCTGTCTTCTTCTCTCCATCTTCTTCTCTCTGTCTTCTCTCCATCTTCTCTCCATCTTCTTCTCTCTGTCTTCTCTCCGTCTTCTTCTCTCTGTCTTCTTCTCTCCATCTTCTCTCCATCTTCTTCTCTCCATCTTCTTCTCTCCGTCTTCTTCTCTCCATCTTCTCTCCATCTTCTTCTCTCCATCTTCTCTCCGTCTTCTTCTCTCTGTCTTCTTCTCTCCATCTTCTCTCCATCTTCTTCTCTCCATCTTCTTCTCTCCGTCTTCTTCTCTCCATCTTCTCTCCATCTTCTTCTCTCTGTCTTCTTCTCTCCATCTTCTTCTCTCCGTCTTCTTCTCTCCATCTTCTCTCCATCTTCTTCTCTCTGTCTTCTTCTCTCCATCTTCTTCTCTCTGTCTTCTCTCCATCTTCTCTCCATCTTCTTCTCTCCGTCTTCTTCTCTCCATCTTCTTCTCTCCATCTTCTTCTCTCCATCTTCTTCTCTCCGTCTTCTTCTCTCCATCTTCTCTCCATCTTCTTCTGTCTTTTTCTCTCTGTCTTCTCTCCATCTTCTTCTCTCTGTCTTCTTCTCTCCATCTTCTCTCCATCTTCTTCTCTCTGTCTTCTCTCCATCTTCTCTCCATCTTCTTCTCTCTGTCTTCTTCTCTCCGTCTTCTTCTCTCCGTCTTCTTCTCTCCATCTTCTCTCCATCTTCTTCTCTCCGTCTTCTTCTCTCCATCTTCTCTCCATCTTCTTCTCTCCATCTTCTTCTCTCCGTCTTCTTCTCTCCATCTTCTCTCCATCTTCTTCTCTCCATCTTCTCTCCATCTTCTTCTGTCTTTTTCTCTCTGTCTTCTCTCCATCTTCTCTCCATCTTCTTCTCTCCGTCTTCTTCTCTCCATCTTCTCTCCATCTTCTTCTCTCCATCTTCTCTCCATCTTCTTCTCTCTGTCTTCTTCTCTCCATCTTCTTCTCTCCATCTTCTTCTCTCTGTCTTCTTCTCTCTGTCTTCTTCTCTCCATCTTCTTCTCTCCATCTTCTCTCCATCTTCTTCTCTCCATCTTCTTCTCTCTGTCTTCTTCTCTCTGTCGTCTCTCCGTCTTCTTCTCTCCGTCTTCTCTCCATCTTCTCTCCATCTTCTTCTCTCCGTCTTCTTCTCTCCATCTTCTCTCCATCTTCTCTCCATCTTCTTCTCTCCGTCTTCTTCTCTCCATCTTCTCTCCATCTTCTTCTCTCCATCTTCTCTCCATCTTCTCTCTGTCTTCTTCTCTCCATCTTCTTCTCTCCATCTTCTCTCCGTCTTCTTCTCTCTGTCTTCTTCTCTCCATCTTCTTCTCTCTGTCTTCTTCTCTCCATCTTCTTCTCTCCGTCTTCTTCTCTCCATCTTCTTCTCTCCATCTTCTTCTCTCCATCTTCTCTCCGTCTTCTTCTCTCTGTCTTCTTCTCTCCATCTTCTTCTCTCCATCTTCTTCTCTCTGTCTTCTTCTCTCTGTCGTCTCTCCGTCTTCTTCTCTCCGTCTTCTTCTCTCCATCTTCTTCTCTCCGTCTTCTTCTCTCCGTCTTCTTCTCTCCGTCTTCTTCTCTCCGTCTTCTTCTTTCTGTCTTCTCTCCGTCTTCTTCTCTCTGTCTTCTTCTCTCTGTCTTCTTCTCTCTGTCTTCTCTCCGTCTTCTTCTCTCTGTCTTCTTCTCTCTGTCTTCTCTCCATCTTCTTCTCTCCATCTTCTCTCCGTCTTCTTCTCTCCGTCTTCTTCTCTCCATCTTCTTCTCTCCGTCTTCTTCTCTCCGTCTTCTTCTCTCTGTCTTCTCTCCATCTTCTTCTCTCCGTCTTCTTCTCTCCATCTTCTCTCCATCTTCTTCTCTCCGTCTTCTTCTCTCCGTCTTCTTCTCTCTGTCTTCTCTCCATCTTTTTCTCTCCATCTTCTTCTCTCCGTCTTCTTCTCTCCATCTTCTTCTCTCCATCTTCTCTCCATCTTCTCTCCATCTTCTCTCCATCTTCTTCTCTCCATCTTCTTCTCTCCGTCTTCTCTCCATCTTCTCTCCATCTTCTTCTCTCCATCTTCTCTCCGTCTTCTTCTCTCTGTCTTCTTCTCTCCATCTTCTTCTCTCCATCTTCTTCTCTCTGTCTTCTTCTCTCTGTCGTCTCTCCGTCTTCTTCTCTCCGTCTTCTCTCCATCTTCTCTCCATCTTCTTCTCTCCGTCTTCTTCTCTCCATCTTCTCTCCATCTTCTTCTCTCCGTCTTCTTCTCTCCATCTTCTCTCCATCTTCTTCTCTCCATCTTCTCTCCATCTTCTCTCTGTCTTCTTCTCTCCATCTTCTTCTCTCCATCTTCTTCTCTCTGTCTTCTTCTCTCTGTCGTCTCTCCGTCTTCTTCTCTCCATCTTCTCTCCATCTTCTTCTCTCCGTCTTCTTCTCTCCATCTTCTCTCCATCTTCTCTCCATCTTCTTCTCTCCGTCTTCTTCTCTCCATCTTCTCTCCATCTTCTTCTCTCCATCTTCTCTCCATCTTCTCTCTGTCTTCTTCTCTCCATCTTCTTCTCTCCATCTTCTCTCCGTCTTCTTCTCTCTGTCTTCTTCTCTCCATCTTCTTCTCTCTGTCTTCTTCTCTCCATCTTCTTCTCTCCGTCTTCTTCTCTCCATCTTCTCTCCATCTTCTCTCCATCTTCTCTCCATCTTCTTCTCTCCATCTTCTTCTCTCCATCTTCTCTCCGTCTTCTTCTCTCTGTCTTCTTCTCTCCATCTTCTTCTCTCCATCTTCTTCTCTCTGTCTTCTTCTCTCTGTCGTCTCTCCGTCTTCTTCTCTCCGTCTTCTTCTCTCCATCTTCTTCTCTCCGTCTTCTTCTCTCCGTCTTCTTCTCTCCGTCTTCTTCTCTCTGTCTTCTTCTCTCTGTCTTCTTCTCTCTGTCTTCTCTCCATCTTCTTCTCTCCATCTTCTCTCCGTCTTCTTCTCTCCGTCTTCTTCTCTCCATCTTCTTCTCTCTGTCTTCTTCTCTCTGTCTTCTCTCCATCTTCTTCTCTCCATCTTCTCTCCGTCTTCTTCTCTCCGTCTTCTTCTCTCCATCTTCTTCTCTCCGTCTTCTTCTCTCCGTCTTCTTCTCTCTGTCTTCTCTCCATCTTCTTCTCTCCGTCTTCTTCTCTCCGTCTTCTTCTCTCTGTCTTCTCTCCATCTTTTTCTCTCCATCTTCTTCTCTCCATCTTCTTCTCTCCATCTTCTCTCCGTCTTCTTCTCTCCGTCTTCTTCTCTCCATCTTCTTCTCTCCATCTTCTTCTCTCCGTCTTCTTCTCTCCGTCTTCTTCTCTCTGTCTTCTCTCCATCTTCTTCTCTCCATCTTCTTCTCTCCGTCTTCTTCTCTCCGTCTTCTTCTCTCTGTCTTCTCTCCATCTTTTTCTCTCCATCTTCTTCTCTCCGTCTTCTTCTCTCCATCTTCTCTCCATCTTCTCTCCATCTTCTCTCCATCTTCTTCTCTCCATCTTCTTCTCTCCGTCTTCTCTCCATCTTCTTCTCTCCGTCTTCTCTCCATCTTTTTCTCTCCGTCTTCTCTCCATCTTTTTCTCTCTGTCTTCTCTCCATCTTTTTCTCTCCGTCTTCTTCTCTCTGTCTTCTCTCCGTCTTCTTCTCTCCGTCTTCTCTCCATCTTTTTCTCTCCGTCTTCTTCTCTCTGTCTTCTCTCCATCTTCTTCTCTCCGTCTTCTTCTCTCCGTCTTCTTCTCTCCGTCTTCTTCTCTCTGTCTTCTCTCCGTCTTCTCTCCATCTTTTTCTCTCCGTCTTCTTCTCTCCGTCTTCTTCTCTCTGTCTTCTCTCCGTCTTCTCTCCATCTTTTTCTCTCCGTCTTCTCTCCATCTTCTTCTCTCCATCTTTTTCTCTCCGTCTTCTCTCCATCTTCTTCTCTCCGTCTTCTTCTCTCCATCTTCTTCTCTCCGTCTTCTTCTCTCCGTCTTCTTCTCTCTGTCTTCTCTCCGTCTTCTCTCCATCTTCTTCTCTCCATCTTCTCTCCATCTTTTTCTCTCCATCTTCTTCTCTCCATCTTCTTCTCTCCGTCTTCTTCTCTCCGTCTTCTCTCCATCTTCTTCTCTCCGTCTTCTTCTCTCCGTCTTCTCTCCGTCTTCTTCTCTCCGTCTTCTCTCCATCTTTTTCTCTCCGTCTTCTTCTCTCCATCTTTTTCTCTCCGTCTTCTTCTCTCCGTCTTCTTCTCTCCATCTTCTTCTCTCTGTCTTCTCTCCATCTTCTTCTCTCCGTCTTCTCTCCATCTTCTTCTCTCCATCTTCTTCTCTCCGTCTTCTTCTCTCCGTCTTCTCTCCATCTTCTTCTCTCCGTCTTCTCTCCATCTTCTTCTCTCCATCTTCTTCTCTCCGTCTTCTCTCCGTCTTCTTCTCTCCGTCTTCTCTCCATCTTCTTCTCTCCATCTTCTTCTCTCCGTCTTCTCTCCATCTTCTTCTCTCCGTCTTCTTCTCTCCGTCTTCTCTCCGTCTTCTTCTCTCCATCTTCTTCTCTCTGTCTTCTCTCCATCTTCTTCTCTCCGTCTTCTCTCCATCTTCTTCTCTCCATCTTCTTCTCTCCGTCTTCTCTCCGTCTTCTTCTCTCCGTCTTCTCTCCATCTTTTTCTCTCCGTCTTCTTCTCTCCGTCTTCTCTCCGTCTTCTTCTCTCCATCTTCTTCTCTCTGTCTTCTCTCCATCTTCTTCTCTCCGTCTTCTCTCCATCTTCTTCTCTCCATCTTCTTCTCTCCGTCTTCTTCTCTCCATCTTCTCTCCATCTTTTTCTCTCCGTCTTCTTCTCTCCGTCTTCTTCTCTCTGTCTTCTTCTCTCTGTCTTCTTCTCTCTGTCTTCTCTCCGTCTTTTTCTCTCCGTCTTCTTCTCTCCATCTTCTTCTCTCCATCTCTTTCTCTCCGTCTTCTTCTCTCCGTCTTCTTCTCTCTGTCTTCTCTCCGTCTTCTCTCCATCTTTTTCTCTCCGTCTTCTTCTCTCCGTCTTCTTCTCTCTGTCTTCTCTCCATCTTCTTCTCTCCGTCTTCTTCTCTCTGTCTTCTCTCCATCTTCTTCTCTCCGTCTTCTTCTCTCCGTCTTCTTCTCTCCATCTTCTCTCCATCTTCTTCTGTCTTTTTCTCTCTGTCTTCTCTCCGTCTTCTCTCCATCTTCTTCTCTCCATCTTCTTCTCTCCATCTTCTTCTCTCCGTCTTCTTCTCTCCGTCTTCTCTCCATCTTCTTCTCTCCATCTTCTTCTCTCTGTCTTCTCTCCATCTTTTTCTCTCCGTCTTCTTCTCTCCGTCTTCTTCTCTCCATCTTCTTCTCTCCATCTTCTTCTCTCCGTCTTCTTCTCTCCGTCTTCTCTCCGTCTTCTTCTCTCCGTCTTCTCTCCATCTTTTTCTCTCCGTCTTCTTCTCTCCATCTTTTTCTCTCCGTCTTCTTCTCTCCGTCTTCTTCTCTCCATCTTCTTCTCTCTGTCTTCTCTCCATCTTCTTCTCTCCGTCTTCTCTCCATCTTCTTCTCTCCATCTTCTTCTCTCCGTCTTCTTCTCTCCGTCTTCTCTCCATCTTCTTCTCTCCGTCTTCTCTCCATCTTCTTCTCTCCATCTTCTTCTCTCCGTCTTCTCTCCGTCTTCTTCTCTCCGTCTTCTCTCCATCTTCTTCTCTCCATCTTCTTCTCTCCGTCTTCTCTCCATCTTCTTCTCTCCGTCTTCTTCTCTCCGTCTTCTCTCCGTCTTCTTCTCTCCATCTTCTTCTCTCTGTCTTCTCTCCATCTTCTTCTCTCCGTCTTCTCTCCATCTTCTTCTCTCCATCTTCTTCTCTCCGTCTTCTCTCCGTCTTCTTCTCTCCGTCTTCTCTCCATCTTTTTCTCTCCGTCTTCTTCTCTCCGTCTTCTCTCCGTCTTCTTCTCTCCATCTTCTTCTCTCTGTCTTCTCTCCATCTTCTTCTCTCCGTCTTCTCTCCATCTTCTTCTCTCCATCTTCTTCTCTCCGTCTTCTTCTCTCCATCTTCTCTCCATCTTTTTCTCTCCGTCTTCTTCTCTCCGTCTTCTTCTCTCTGTCTTCTTCTCTCTGTCTTCTTCTCTCTGTCTTCTCTCCGTCTTTTTCTCTCCGTCTTCTTCTCTCCATCTTCTTCTCTCCATCTCTTTCTCTCCGTCTTCTTCTCTCCGTCTTCTTCTCTCTGTCTTCTCTCCGTCTTCTCTCCATCTTTTTCTCTCCGTCTTCTTCTCTCCGTCTTCTCTCTGTCTTCTCTCCATCTTCTTCTCTCCGTCTTCTTCTCTCCGTCTTCTCTCCATCTTCTTCTCTCCATCTTCTTCTCTCCGTCTTCTTCTCTCTGTCTTCTCTCCATCTTCTTCTCTCCGTCTTCTTCTCTCCGTCTTCTTCTCTCCATCTTCTCTCCATCTTCTTCTGTCTTTTTCTCTCTGTCTTCTCTCCGTCTTCTCTCCATCTTCTTCTCTCCATCTTCTTCTCTCCATCTTCTTCTCTCCGTCTTCTTCTCTCCGTCTTCTCTCCATCTTCTTCTCTCCATCTTCTTCTCTCTGTCTTCTCTCCATCTTTTTCTCTCCGTCTTCTTCTCTCCATCTTCTTCTCTCCATCTTCTTCTCTCCGTCTTCTTCTCTCCGTCTTCTCTCCGTCTTCTTCTCTCCGTCTTCTTCTCTCCATCTTTTTCTCTCCGTCTTCTTCTCTCCGTCTTCTTCTCTCTGTCTTCTCTCCGTCTTCTCTCCATCTTTTTCTCTCCGTCTTCTCTCCATCTTCTTCTCTCCGTCTTCTTCTCTCTTTCTTCTTCTCTCCATCTTCTTCTCTCCGTCTTCTTCTCTCCGTCTTCTTCTCTCTGTCTTCTCTCCATCTTCTTCTCTCCGTCTTCTCTCCATCTTCTCTCCGTCTTCTTCTCTCTGTCTTCTCTCCATCTTCTTCTCTCCGTCTTCTTCTCTCCATCTTCTCTCCGTCTTCTTCTCTCCGTCTTCTTCTCTCTGTCTTCTCTCCATCTTCTTCTCTCCGTCTTCTTCTCTCCGTCTTCTTCTCTCCGTCTTCTTCTCTCTGTCTTCTCTCCGTCTTCTCTCCATCTTTTTCTCTCCATCTTCTTTTCTCCGTCTTCTTCTCTCCGTCTTCTCTCCATCTTCTTCTCTCCGTCTTCTCTCCATCTTTTTCTCTCCATCTTCTTCTCTCCGTCTTCTCTCCATCTTCTTCTCTCCGTCTTCTCTCCATCTTTTTCTCTCCGTCTTCTTCTCTCCGTCTTCTTCTCTCCGTCTTCTTCTCTCCATCTTTTTCTCTCCGTCTTCTTCTCTCCATCTTCTTCTCTCTGTCTTCTCTCCATCTTCTTCTCTCCGTCTTCTCTCCATCTTCTTCTCTCCATCTTCTTCTCTCCGTCTTCTTCTCTCCGTCTTCTTCTCTCTGTCTTCTCTCCGTCTTCTCTCCATCTTTTTCTCTCCATCTTCTTTTCTCCGTCTTCTTCTCTCCGTCTTCTCTCCATCTTCTTCTCTCCGTCTTCTCTCCATCTTCTTCTCTCCGTCTTCTCTCCATCTTTTTCTCTCCATCTTCTTCTCTCCGTCTTCTCTCCATCTTCTTCTCTCCGTCTTCTCTCCATCTTTTTCTCTCCGTCTTCTTCTCTCCGTCTTCTTCTCTCCGTCTTCTTCTCTCCATCTTTTTCTCTCCGTCTTCTTCTCTCCATCTTCTTCTCTCTGTCTTCTCTCCATCTTCTTCTCTCCATCTTCTTCTCTCCATCTTCTCTCCATCTTCTTCTCTCCGTCTTCTTCTCTCCGTCTTCTCTCCATCTTTTTCTCTCCGTCTTCTTCTTTCCGTCTTCTCTCCGTCTTCTTCTCTCCATCTTCTTCTCTCCGTCTTCTTCTCTCCATCTTCTTCTCTCCGTCTTCTTCTCTCCATCTTCTTCTCTCCGTCTTCTCTCCATCTTCTTCTCTCCGTCTTCTCTCCATCTTTTTCTCTCCGTCTTCTTCTCTCCATCTTCTCTCCATCTTTTTCTCTCCATCTTCTTCTCTCTGTCTTCTCTCCATCTTCTTCTCTCCATCTTCTTCTCTCCGTCTTCTCTCCATCTTTTTCTCTCCGTCTTCTCTCCATCTTTTTCTCTCCGTCTTCTCTTTGTCTTCTTCTCTCCGTCTTCTCTCCATCTTTTTCTCTCCGTCTTCTTCTCTCTGTCTTCTCTCCGTCTTCTTCTCTCCGTCTTCTCTCCATCTTTTTCTCTCCGTCTTCTTCTCTCTGTCTTCTCTCCATCTTCTTCTCTCCGTCTTCTTCTCTCCGTCTTCTTCTCTCTGTCTTCTCTCCGTCTTCTCTCCATCTTCTTCTCTCCGTCTTCTTCTCTCTGTCTTCTCTCCGTCTTCTCTCCATCTTTTTCTCTCCGTCTTCTCTCCATCTTCTTCTCTCCGTCTTCTTCTCTCCGTCTTCTCTCCATCTTTTTCTCTCCGTCTTCTTCTCTCCATCTTCTTCTCTCCGTCTTCTTCTCTCCGTCTTCTTCTCTCTGTCTTCTCTCCGTCTTCTTCTCTCCGTCTTCTTCTCTCCGTCTTCTCTCCGTCTTCTTCTCTCCGTCTTCTCTCCATCTTCTTCTCTCCATCTTCTCTCCATCTTTTTCTCTCCATCTTCTTCTCTCCATCTTCTTCTCTCCGTCTTCTTCTCTCCGTCTTCTCTCCATCTTCTTCTCTCCGTCTTCTTCTCTCCGTCTTCTCTCCGTCTTCTTCTCTCCGTCTTCTCTCCATCTTTTTCTCTCCGTCTTCTTCTCTCCATCTTTTTCTCTCCGTCTTCTTCTCTCCGTCTTCTTCTCTCCATCTTCTTCTCTCTGTCTTCTCTCCATCTTCTTCTCTCCGTCTTCTCTCCATCTTCTTCTCTCCATCTTCTTCTCTCCGTCTTCTTCTCTCCGTCTTCTCTCCATCTTCTTCTCTCCATCTTCTTCTCTCCGTCTTCTCTCCGTCTTCTTCTCTCCGTCTTCTCTCCATCTTCTTCTCTCCATCTTCTTCTCTCCGTCTTCTCTCCATCTTCTTCTCTCCGTCTTCTTCTCTCCGTCTTCTCTCCGTCTTCTTCTCTCCATCTTCTTCTCTCTGTCTTCTCTCCATCTTCTTCTCTCCGTCTTCTCTCCATCTTCTTCTCTCCATCTTCTTCTCTCCGTCTTCTCTCCGTCTTCTTCTCTCCGTCTTCTCTCCATCTTTTTCTCTCCGTCTTCTTCTCTCCGTCTTCTCTCCGTCTTCTTCTCTCCATCTTCTTCTCTCTGTCTTCTCTCCATCTTCTTCTCTCCGTCTTCTCTCCATCTTCTTCTCTCCATCTTCTTCTCTCCGTCTTCTTCTCTCCATCTTTTTCTCTCCGTCTTCTTCTCTCCGTCTTCTTCTCTCTGTCTTCTTCTCTCTGTCTTCTTCTCTCTGTCTTCTCTCCGTCTTTTTCTCTCCGTCTTCTTCTCTCCATCTTCTTCTCTCCATCTCTTTCTCTCCGTCTTCTTCTCTCCGTCTTCTTCTCTCTGTCTTCTCTCCGTCTTCTCTCCATCTTTTTCTCTCCGTCTTCTTCTCTCCGTCTTCTTCTCTCTGTCTTCTCTCCATCTTCTTCTCTCCGTCTTCTTCTCTCTGTCTTCTCTCCATCTTCTTCTCTCCGTCTTCTTCTCTCCGTCTTCTTCTCTCCATCTTCTCTCCATCTTCTTCTGTCTTTTTCTCTCTGTCTTCTCTCCGTCTTCTCTCCATCTTCTTCTCTCCATCTTCTTCTCTCCATCTTCTTCTCTCCGTCTTCTTCTCTCCGTCTTCTCTCCATCTTCTTCTCTCCATCTTCTTCTCTCTGTCTTCTCTCCATCTTTTTCTCTCCGTCTTCTTCTCTCCGTCTTCTTCTCTCCATCTTCTTCTCTCCATCTTCTTCTCTCCGTCTTCTCTCCGTCTTCTTCTCTCCGTCTTCTTCTCTCCATCTTCTTCTCTCCGTCTTCTTCTCTCCGTCTTCTCTCCATCTTCTTCTCTCCATCTTCTTCTCTCTGTCTTCTCTCCATCTTTTTCTCTCCGTCTTCTTCTCTCCGTCTTCTTCTCTCCATCTTCTTCTCTCCATCTTCTTCTCTCCGTCTTCTCTCCGTCTTCTTCTCTCCGTCTTCTTCTCTCCGTCTTCTTCTCTCCGTCTTCTTCTCTCCATCTTTTTCTCTCCGTCTTCTTCTCTCCGTCTTCTTCTCTCTGTCTTCTCTCCGTCTTCTCTCCATCTTTTTCTCTCCGTCTTCTCTCCATCTTCTTCTCTCCGTCTTCTTCTCTCTTTCTTCTTCTCTCCATCTTCTTCTCTCCGTCTTCTTCTCTCTGTCTTCTCTCCATCTTCTTCTCTCCGTCTTCTCTCCATCTTCTCTCCGTCTTCTTCTCTCTGTCTTCTCTCCATCTTCTTCTCTCCGTCTTCTTCTCTCCATCTTCTCTCCGTCTTCTTCTCTCCGTCTTCTTCTCTCTGTCTTCTTCTCTCCGTCTTCTCTCCATCTTCTTCTCTCCGTCTTCTTCTCTCCGTCTTCTTCTCTCTGTCTTCTCTCCGTCTTCTCTCCATCTTTTTCTCTCCATCTTCTTTTCTCCGTCTTCTTCTCTCCGTCTTCTCTCCATCTTCTTCTCTCCGTCTTCTCTCCATCTTTTTCTCTCCATCTTCTTCTCTCCGTCTTCTCTCCATCTTCTTCTCTCCGTCTTCTCTCCATCTTTTTCTCTCCGTCTTCTTCTCTCCGTCTTCTTCTCTCCGTCTTCTTCTCTCTGTCTTCTCTCCATCTTCTTCTCTCCGTCTTCTCTCCATCTTTTTCTCTCCATCTTCTTTTCTCCGTCTTCTTCTCTCCGTCTTCTCTCCATCTTCTTCTCTCCGTCTTCTCTCCATCTTTTTCTCTCCATCTTCTTCTCTCCGTCTTCTCTCCATCTTCTTCTCTCCGTCTTCTCTCCATCTTTTTCTCTCCATCTTTTTCTCTCCGTCTTCTTCTCTCCATCTTCTTCTCTCTGTCTTCTCTCCATCTTCTTCTCTCCGTCTTCTCTCCATCTTCTTCTCTCCATCTTCTTCTCTCCGTCTTCTTCTCTCCGTCTTCTTCTCTCTGTCTTCTCTCCGTCTTCTCTCCATCTTTTTCTCTCCATCTTCTTTTCTCCGTCTTCTTCTCTCCGTCTTCTCTCCATCTTCTTCTCTCCGTCTTCTCTCCATCTTCTTCTCTCCGTCTTCTCTCCATCTTTTTCTCTCCATCTTCTTCTCTCCGTCTTCTCTCCATCTTCTTCTCTCCGTCTTCTCTCCATCTTTTTCTCTCCGTCTTCTTCTCTCCGTCTTCTTCTCTCCGTCTTCTTCTCTCCATCTTTTTCTCTCCGTCTTCTTCTCTCCATCTTCTTCTCTCTGTCTTCTCTCCATCTTCTTCTCTCCATCTTCTTCTCTCCATCTTCTCTCCATCTTCTTCTCTCCGTCTTCTTCTCTCCGTCTTCTCTCCATCTTTTTCTCTCCGTCTTCTTCTTTCCGTCTTCTCTCCGTCTTCTTCTCTCCATCTTCTTCTCTCCGTCTTCTTCTCTCCATCTTCTTCTCTCCGTCTTCTTCTCTCCATCTTCTTCTCTCCGTCTTCTCTCCATCTTCTTCTCTCCGTCTTCTCTCCATCTTTTTCTCTCCGTCTTCTTCTCTCCATCTTCTCTCCATCTTTTTCTCTCCATCTTCTTCTCTCTGTCTTCTCTCCATCTTCTTCTCTCCATCTTCTTCTCTCCGTCTTCTCTCCATCTTTTTCTCTCCGTCTTCTCTCCATCTTTTTCTCTCCGTCTTCTTCTCTCTGTCTTCTCTCCGTCTTCTTCTCTCCGTCTTCTCTCCATCTTTTTCTCTCCGTCTTCTTCTCTCTGTCTTCTCTCCATCTTCTTCTCTCCGTCTTCTTCTCTCCGTCTTCTTCTCTCTGTCTTCTCTCCGTCTTCTCTCCATCTTCTTCTCTCCGTCTTCTTCTCTCTGTCTTCTCTCCGTCTTCTCTCCATCTTTTTCTCTCCGTCTTCTCTCCATCTTCTTCTCTCCGTCTTCTTCTCTCCGTCTTCTTCTCTCCGTCTTCTCTCCATCTTTTTCTCTCCGTCTTCTCTCCGTCTTCTTCTCTCCATCTTCTTCTCTCCGTCTTCTTCTCTCTGTCTTCTCTCCATCTTCTTCTCTCCATCTTCTCTCCATCTTTTTCTCTCCATCTTCTTCTCTCCGTCTTCTCTCCATCTTCTTCTCTCCGTCTTCTCTCCATCTTCTTCTCTCCGTCTTCTTCTCTCCGTCTTCTTCTCTCCGTCTTCTCTCCATCTTCTTCTCTCCGTCTTCTTCTCTCCGTCTTCTCTCCGTCTTCTTCTCTCCGTCTTCTTCTCTCTGTCTTCTCTCCGTCTTCTCTCCATCTTTTTCTCTCCGTCTTCTTCTCTCCATCTTTTTCTCTCCGTCTTCTTCTCTCCGTCTTCTTCTCTCCATCTTCTTCTCTCTGTCTTCTCTCCATCTTCTTCTCTCCATCTTCTTCTCTCCGTCTTCTCTCCATCTTCTTCTCTCCGTCTTCTCTCCATCTTTTTCTCTCCGTCTTCTTCTCTCCGTCTTCTCTCCGTCTTCTTCTCTCCATCTTCTTCTCTCTGTCTTCTCTCCATCTTCTTCTCTCCGTCTTCTCTCCATCTTCTTCTCTCCATCTTCTTCTCTCCGTCTTCTTCTCTCCATCTTCTCTCCATCTTTTTCTCTCCGTCTTCTTCTCTCCGTCTTCTTCTCTCTGTCTTCTCTCCGTCTTTTTCTCTCCGTCTTCTTCTCTCCATCTTATCTCCATCTCTTTCTCTCCGTCTTCTTCTCTCCGTCTTCTTCTCTCTGTCTTCTCTCCGTCTTCTTCTCTCCGTCTTCTTCTCTCTGTCTTCTCTCCATCTTCTTCTCTCCATCTTCTTCTCTCCGTCTTCTTCTCTCCGTCTTCTCTCCATCTTCTTCTCTCCATCTTCTTCTCTCCGTCTTCTTCTCTCCATCTTCTTCTCTCCGTCTTCTTCTCTCCGTCTTCTCTCCGTCTTCTTCTCTCCGTCTTCTCTCCGTCTTCTTCTCTCCGTCTTCTTCTCTCCATCTTCTTCTCTCCTTCTTCTTCTCTCCTTCTTCTTCTCTCCGTCTTCTTCTCTCCATCTTCTTCTCTCCTTCTTCTTCTCTCCTTCTTCTTCTCTCCATCTTTTTCTCTCCGGCTTCTCTCCATCTTCTTCTCTCCGTCTTCTTCTCTCTTTCTTCTTCTCTCCATCTTCTTCTCTCCGTCTTCTTCTCTCTGTCTTCTCTCCATCTTCTTCTCTCCGTCTTCTTCTCTCTGTCTTCTCTCCATCTTCTTCTCTCCGTCTTCTTCTCTCCGTCTTCTCTCCATCTTTTTCTCTCCGTCTTCTTCTCTCTGTCTTCTCTCCGTCTTCTCTCCGTCTTCTCTCCGTCTTCTTCTCTCTGTCTTCTCTCCGTCTTCTCTCCATCTTCTTCTCTCCGTCTTCTCTCCATCTTTTTCTCTCCATCTTCTTCTCTCCGTCTTCTCTCCATCTTCTTCTCTCCGTCTTCTCTCCATCTTCTTCTCTCCGTCTTCTTCTCTCCGTCTTCTTCTCTCTGTCTTCTTCTCTCCATCTTCTTCTCTCCGTCTTCTTCTCTCCGTCTTCTCTCCATCTTTTTCTCTCCGTCTTCTTCTCTCCGTCTTCTCTCCATCTTTTTCTCTCCGTCTTCTTCTCTCCATCTTTTTCTCTCCATCTTCTTCTCTCCGTCTTCTTCTCTCCATCTTTTTCTCTCCGTCTTCTTCTCTCCATCTTTTTCTCTCCGTCTTCTTCTCTCCATCTTCTTCTCTCTGTCTTCTCTCCATCTTCTTCTCTCCGTCTTCTCTCCATCTTCTTCTCTCCATCTTCTTCTCTCCATCTTCTCTCCATCTTCTTCTCTCTGTCTTCTTCTCTCCATCTTCTTCTCTCCGTCTTCTTCTCTCCGTCTTCTCTCCATCTTTTTCTCTCCGTCTTCTTCTTTCCGTCTTCTCTCCGTCTTCTTCTCTCCATCTTCTTCTCTCCATCTTCTTCTCTCCGTCTTCTCTCCGTCTTCTTCTCTCCATCTTCTCTCCATCTTTTTCTCTCCGTCTTCTTCTCTCCGTCTTCTTCTCTCTGTCTTCTCTCCGTCTTCTCTCCATCTTTTTCTCTCCGTCTTCTTCTCTCCATCTTCTCTCCATCTTTTTCTCTCCGTCTTCTTCTCTCTGTCTTCTCTCCATCTTCTTCTCTCCGTCTTCTTCTCTCCGTCTTCTCTCCATCTTTTTCTCTCCGTCTTCTCTCCATCTTCTTCTCTCCGTCTTCTTCTCTCTTTCTTCTTCTCTCCATCTTCTTCTCTCCGTCTTCTTCTCTCTGTCTTCTCTCCATCTTCTTCTCTCCGTCTTCTTCTCTCCGTCTTCTCTCCGTCTTTTTCTCTCCGTCTTCTTCTCTCTGTCTTCTCTCCGTCTTCTCTCCGTCTTCTCTCCGTCTTCTTCTCTCTGTCTTCTCTCCGTCTTCTCTCCATCTTCTTCTCTCCGTCTTCTCTCCATCTTTTTCTCTCCATCTTCTTCTCTCCGTCTTCTCTCCATCTTCTTCTCTCCGTCTTCTTCTCTCCGTCTTCTTCTCTCTGTCTTCTTCTCTCCATCTTCTTCTCTCCGTCTTCTTCTCTCCGTCTTCTCTCCATCTTTTTCTCTCCGTCTTCTTCTCTCCGTCTTCTCTCCATCTTTTTCTCTCCGTCTTCTTCTCTCCATCTTTTTCTCTCCATCTTCTTCTCTCCGTCTTCTTCTCTCCATCTTTTTCTCTCCGTCTTCTTCTCTCCATCTTTTTCTCTCCGTCTTCTTCTCTCCATCTTCTTCTCTCTGTCTTCTCTCCATCTTCTTCTCTCCGTCTTCTCTCCATCTTCTTCTCTCCATCTTCTTCTCTCCATCTTCTCTCCATCTTCTTCTCTCCGTCTTCTTCTCTCCGTCTTCTTCTCTCCATCTTCTTCTCTCCGTCTTCTTCTCTCCGTCTTCTCTCCATCTTTTTCTCTCCGTCTTCTTCTTTCCGTCTTCTCTCCGTCTTCTTCTCTCCATCTTCTTCTCTCCATCTTCTTCTCTCCGTCTTCTCTCCGTCTTCTTCTCTCCATCTTCTCTCCATCTTTTTCTCTCCGTCTTCTTCTCTCCGTCTTCTTCTCTCTGTCTTCTCTCCGTCTTCTCTCCATCTTTTTCTCTCCGTCTTCTTCTCTCCATCTTCTTCTCTGTCTTCTCTCCATCTTCTTCTCTCCGTCTTCTCTCCATCTTCTTCTCTCTGTCTTCTCTCCATCTTCTTCTCTCCGTCTTCTTCTCTCCATCTTCTTCTCTCCGTCTTCTTCTCTCCGTCTTCTCTCCATCTTTTTCTCTCCGTCTTCTTCTTTCCGTCTTCTCTCCGTCTTCTTCTCTCCATCTTCTTCTCTCCATCTTCTTCTCTCCGTCTTCTCTCCGTCTTCTTCTCTCCATCTTCTCTCCATCTTTTTCTCTCCGTCTTCTTCTCTCCGTCTTCTTCTCTCTGTCTTCTCTCCGTCTTCTCTCCATCTTCTTCTCTCCGTCTTCTTCTCTCCATCTTCTTCTCTCTGTCTTCTCTCCATCTTCTTCTCTCCGTCTTCTCTCCATCTTCTTCTCTCCATCTTCTTCTCTCCATCTTCTCTCCATCTTCTTCTCTCCGTCTTCTTCTCTCCGTCTTCTTCTCTCCATCTTCTTCTCTCCGTCTTCTTCTCTCCGTCTTCTCTCCATCTTTTTCTCTCCGTCTTCTTCTTTCCGTCTTCTCTCCGTCTTCTTCTCTCCATCTTCTTCTCTCCATCTTCTTCTCTCCGTCTTCTCTCCGTCTTCTTCTCTCCATCTTCTCTCCATCTTTTTCTCTCCGTCTTCTTCTCTCCGTCTTCTTCTCTCTGTCTTCTCTCCGTCTTCTCTCCATCTTTTTCTCTCCGTCTTCTTCTCTCCATCTTCTCTCCATCTTTTTCTCTCCGTCTTCTTCTCTCTGTCTTCTCTCCATCTTCTTCTCTCCGTCTTCTCTCCGTCTTCTTCTCTCCATCTTCTCTCCATCTCTTTCTCTCCGTCTTCTTCTCTCCGTCTTCTTCTCTCTGTCTTCTCTCCGTCTTCTTCTCTCCATCTTTTTCTCTCCGTCTTCTTCTCTCCGTCTTCTCTCCATCTTCTTCTCTCTGTCTTCTTCTCTCCGTCTTCTCTCCATCTTCTTCTCTCCATCTTCTTCTCTCCGTCTTCTCTCCATCTTCTTCTCTCCGTCTTCTTCTCTCTGTCTTCTCTCCATCTTTTTCTCTCCGTCTTCTTCTCTCCGTCTTCTTCTCTCCGTCTTCTTCTCTCCATCTTTTTCTCTCCGTCTTCTTCTCTCCATCTTCTTCTCTCCGTCTTCTTCTCTCCATCTTCTCTCCATCTTTTTCTCTCCGTCTTCTTCTCTCCGTCTTCTTCTCTCCATCTTCTCTCCGTCTTCTTCTCTCCGTCTTCTTCTCTCTGTCTTCTCTCCATCTTTTTCTCTCCGTCTTCTCTCCATCTTTTTCTCTCCGTCTTCTCTCCATCTTTTTCTCTCCGTCTTCTTCTCTGTCTTCTCTCCATCTTTTTCTCTCCGTCTTCTTCTCTCCGTCTTCTTCTCTCCATCTTCTTCTCTCCGACTTCTTCTCTCTGTCTTCTCTCCGTCTTTTTCTCTCTGTCTTCTCTCCGTCTTCTTCTCTCCATCTTCTCTCCATCTTCTTCTCTCCGTCTTCTTCTCTCTGTCTTCTCTCCGTCTTCTTCTCTCCGTCTTCTTCTCTCTGTCTTCTCTCCATCTTTTTCTCTCCATCTTCTTCTCTCCATCTTCTTCTCTCCGTCTTCTTCTCTCCATCTTCTTCTCTCCGTCTTCTTCTCTCCATCTTCTCTCCATCTTTTTCTCTCCGTCTTCTTCTCTCCGTCTTCTTCTCTCTGTCTTCTCTCCATCTTTTTCTCTCCGTCTTCTTCTCTCCGTCTTCTTCTCTCTGTCTTCTCTCCATCTTTTTCTCTCCGTCTTCTTCTCTCCGTCTTCTCTCCATCTTTTTCTCTCCGTCTTCTCTCCATCTTTTTCTCTCCGTCTTCTCTCCATCTTTTTCTCTCCGTCTTCTTCTCTGTCTTCTCTCCATCTTTTTCTCTCCGTCTTCTTCTCTCCGTCTTCTTCTCTCCATCTTTTTCTTTCTCATGTTGTTCCTTTCCTTTTGCGCTGACATTTTGGATGCTCCTGCTTTTATCCGGCAGCGAACCAGAAGAGACGTCCTCCTGCTGTTTCAGTCCCTGGAAATGTGAATCAGAAACATCCAAAGCAGCTCAGATCTTCTAAATTACACACAGGAAATATCTATCATCAGAAAAAACGTCTCCATCTCGTTT
The DNA here is from genome assembly GCF_933228915.1 of Telmatherina bonti. Classification (NCBI taxonomy): domain Eukaryota; kingdom Metazoa; phylum Chordata; class Actinopteri; order Atheriniformes; family Telmatherinidae; genus Telmatherina; species Telmatherina bonti. The sequence continues at coordinate 37,875,575 of NC_136610.1, read as the reverse complement.
CTTTGTGTTGTTGTTGTCGGTCTTCTGGGCTAATTACATCCCACCGCTGGCGCTGACACATCCCCTCATGAGGAGTTTAATTGAGCGTACGTGAATGTTTCCAATATAAACATGTTTACAACATTTATTAGAAGTGTTTAATGTCACATCAGCGGAAGGTGAGACTGAGGAGCTGCTTTTCATCTCATCCGGAAACATTCTGCTCAACATCTACGTAGGAAGACCGGAGAAACTGATGGATCACTTTCTGATTTTACAGGTTTCATCGTCCAACATCCAGCCAATCACACGGCAGCACGCCGACACGAACGTTGTTGGAGCGACCGCATCAGGAACCGCTGAGGTGCCACGCCAGGCGGGACCTGAAGCTGCTCCATCCTGGTCCAGGAGAGAACCGGTTTAGACCAGGACCTGAAGCTGCTTCATCCTGGTCCAGGAGAGAACCGGTTTAGACCAGGACCTGAAGCTGCTTCATCCTGGTCCAGGAGAGAACCGGTTTAGACCAGGACCTGAAGCTGCTTCATCCTGGTCCAGGAGAGAACCGGTTTAGACCAGGACCTGAAGCTGCTTCATCCTGGTCCAGGAGAGAACCGGTTTAGACCAGGACCTGAAGCTGCTCCATCCTGGTCCAGGAGACAACCGGTTTAGACCAGGACCTGAAGCTGCTTCATCCTGGTCCAGGAGAGAACCGGTTTAGACCAGGACCTGAAGCTGCTTCATCCTGGTCCAGGAGAGAACCGGTTTAGACCAGGACCTGAAGCTGCTTCATCCTGGTCCAGGAGAGAACCGGTTTAGACCAGGACCTGAAGCTGCTTCATCCTGGTCCAGGAGAGAACCGGTTTAGACCAGGACCTGAAGCTGCTTCATCCTGGTCCAGGAGACAACCGGTTTAGACCAGGACCTGAAGCTGCTTCATCCTGGTCCAGGAGAGAACCGGTTTAGACCAGGACCTGAAGCTGCTTCATCCTGGTCCAGGAGAGAACCGGTTTAGACCAGGACCTGAAGCTGCTCCATCCTGGTCCAGGAGAGAACCGGTTTAGACCAGGACCTGAAGCTGCTTCATCCTGGTCCAGGAGAGAACCGGTTTAGACCAGGACCTGAAGCTGCTTCATCCTGGTCCAGGAGAGAACCGGTTTAGACCAGGACCTGAAGCTGCTCCATCCTGGTCCAGGAGAGAACCGGTTTAGACCAGGACCTGAAGCTGCTTCATCCTGGTCCAGGAGACAACCGGTTTAGACCAGGACCTGAAGCTGCTTCATCCTGGTCCAGGAGAGAACCGGTTTAGACCAGGACCTGAAGCTGCTTCATCCTGGTCCAGGAGACAACCGGTTTGACTGGTTGACTTTTCTTTCTTTGTGGGTGGGACGGAACTTTTATTAAATGGGGGTCGGAGCGGTGAGTCGAGTCCACCAGAAACCACTTCATCACCTCATGAAGACTCAAAACGTTTAGAATCCACTGTTCAGCTTCAGTCCATCTGGACCCGTCAGACCACACGACGAGTCTGGAACAGGGTGGATCTGGACCCGTCAGACCACATGACGAGTCTGGAACAGGGTGGATCTGGACCCGTCAGACCACATGACGAGTCTGGAACAGGGTGGATCTGGACCCGTCAGACCACACGACGAGTCTGGAACAGGGCGGATCTGGACCCGTCAGACCACACGACGAGTCTGGAACAGGGTGGATCTGGACCCGTCAGACCTCATGACGAGTCTGGAACAGGGTGGATCTGGACCCGTCAGACCACACGACGAGTCTGGAACAGGGCGGATCTGGACCCGTCAGACCACACGACGAGTCTGGAACAGGGTGGATCTGGACCCGTCAGACCTCATGACGAGTCTGGAACAGGGTGGATCTGGACCCATCAGACCACATGACGAGTCTGGAACAGGGTCCATCTGGACCCGTCAGACCACATGACGAGTCTGGAACAGGGTGGATCTGGACCCGTCAGACCACATGACGAGTCTGGAAGAGGGTGGATCTGGACCCGTCAGACCTCATGACGAGTCTGGAACAGGGTGGATCTGGACCCGTCAGACCACACGACGAGTCTGGAACAGGGTGGATCTGGACCCGTCAGACCTCATGACGAGTCTGGAACAGGGTGGATCTGGACCCGTCAGACCACACGACGAGTCTGGAACAGGGTCCATCTGGACCCGTCAGACCTCATGATGAGTCTGGAACATGGTGGATCTGGACCCGTCAGACCACATGACGAGTCTGGAACAGGGCGGATCTGGACCCGTCAGACCACATGACGAGTCTGGAACAGGGTCCATCTGGACCCGTCAGACCTCATGACGAGTCTGGAACAGGGTGGATCTGGACCCGTCAGACCTCATGACGAGTCTTGAACAGGGTGGATCTGGACCCGTCAGACCACACGACGAGTCTGGAACAGGGTGGATCTGGACCCGTCAGACCTCATGACGAGTCTGGAACAGGGTGGATCTGGACCCATCAGACCACATGACGAGTCTGGAACAGGGTGGATCTGGACCCGTCAGACCACACGACGAGTCTGGAACAGGGTGGATCTGGACCCGTCAGACCTCATGACGAGTCTGGAACAGGGTGGATCTGGACCCATCAGACCACATGACGAGTCTGGAACAGGGCGGATCTGGACCCGTCAGACCACATGACGAGTCTGGAACAGGGTGGATCTGGACCCGTCAGACCACATGACGAGTCTGGAAGAGGGTGGATCTGGACCCGTCAGACCTCATGACGAGTCTGGAACAGGGTGGATCTGGACCCGTCAGACCACACGACGAGTCTGGAACAGGGTGGATCTGGACCCGTCAGACCTCATGACGAGTCTGGAACAGGGTGGATCTGGACCCGTCAGACCTCATGACGAGTCTGGAACAGGGTGGATCTGGACCCGTCAGACCACATGACGAGTCTGGAACAGGGTGGATCTGGACCCGTCAGACCACACGACGAGTCTGGAACAGGGTGGATCTGGACCCGTCAGACCACACGACGAGTCTGGAACAGGGTGGATCTGGACCCGTCAGACCACACGACGAGTCTGGAACAGGGTGGATCTGGACCCGTCAGACCACACGACGAGTCTGGAACAGGGCGGATCTGGACCCGTCAGACCACATGACGAGTCTGGAACAGGGTGGATCTGGACCCGTCAGACCACACGACGAGTCTGGAACAGGGTGGATCTGGACCCGTCAGACCACATGACGAGTCTGGAACAGGGTGGATCTGGACCCGTCAGACCACATGACGAGTCTGGAACAGGGTGGATCTGGACCCGTCAGACCACATGACGAGTCTGGAACAGGGTGGATCTGGACCCGTCAGACCACATGACGAGTCTGGAACAGGGTGGATCTGGACCCGTCAGACCACATGACGAGTCTGGAACAGGGTGGATCTGGACCTGTCAGACCACATGACGAGTCTGGAACAGGGCGGATCTGGACCCGTCAGACCTCATGACGAGTCTGGAACAGGGTGGATCTGGACCCGTCAGACCTCATGACGAGTCTGGAACAGGGTGGATCTGGACCCGTCAGACCACATGACGAGTCTGGAACAGGGTGGATCTGGACCCGTCAGACCACATGACGAGTCTGGAACAGGGTGGATCTGGACCCGTCAGACCACACGACGAGTCTGGAACAGGGTGGATCTGGACCCGTCTGACCACACGACGAGTCTGGAACAGGGTGGATCTGGACCCGTCAGACCACATGACGAGTCTGGAACAGGGCGGATCTGGACCCGTCAGACCACATGACGAGTCTGGAACAGGGTCCATCTGGACCCGTCAGACCACACGACGAGTCTGGAACAGGGTGGATCTGGACCCGTCAGACCTCATGACGAGTCTGGAACAGGGTGGATCTGGACCCGTCAGACCTCATGACGAGTCTGGAACAGGGTGGATCTGGACCCGTCAGACCACATGACGAGTCTGGAACAGGGTGGATCTGGACCCGTCAGACCTCATGACGAGTCTGGAACAGGGTGGATCTGGACCCGTCAGACCTCATGACGAGTCTGGAACAGGGCGGATCTGGACCCGTCAGACCTCATGACGAGTCTGGAACAGGGTGGATCTGGACCCGTCAGACCACATGACGAGTCTGGAACAGGGTCCATCTGGACCCGTCAGACCACATGACGAGTCTGGAACAGGGTGGATCTGGACCCGTCAGACCACATGACGAGTCTGGAACAGGGTGGATCTGGACCCGTCAGACCACACGACGAGTCTGGAACAGGGTGGATCTGGACCCGTCAGACCACACGACGAGTCTGGAACAGGGTGGATCTGGACCCGTCAGACCACATGACGAGTCTGGAACAGGGCGGATCTGGACCCGTCAGACCACATGACGAGTCTGGAACAGGGTGGATCTGGACCCGTCAGACCACACGACGAGTCTGGAACAGGGTGGATCTGGACCCGTCAGACCTCACGACGAGTCTGGAACAGGGTGGATCTGGACCCGTCAGACCACATGACGAGTCTGGAACAGGGTGGATCTGGACCCGTCAGACCACATGACGAGTCTGGAACAGGGTGGATCTGGACCCGTCAGACCACACGACGAGTCTGGAACAGGGCGGATCTGGACCCGTCAGACCACACGACGAGTCTGGAACAGGGTGGATCTGGACCCGTCAGACCTCATGACGAGTCTGGAACAGGGTGGATCTGGACCCATCAGACCACATGACGAGTCTGGAACAGGGTCCATCTGGACCCGTCAGACCACATGACGAGTCTGGAACAGGGTGGATCTGGACCCGTCAGACCACATGACGAGTCTGGAAGAGGGTGGATCTGGACCCGTCAGACCTCATGACGAGTCTGGAACAGGGTGGATCTGGACCCGTCAGACCACACGACGAGTCTGGAACAGGGTGGATCTGGACCCGTCAGACCTCATGACGAGTCTGGAACAGGGTGGATCTGGACCCGTCAGACCACACGACGAGTCTGGAACAGGGTCCATCTGGACCCGTCAGACCTCATGACGAGTCTGGAACATGGTGGATCTGGACCCGTCAGACCACATGACGAGTCTGGAACAGGGCGGATCTGGACCCGTCAGACCTCATGACGAGTCTGGAACAGGGTGGATCTGGACCCGTCAGACCTCATGACGAGTCTTGAACAGGGTGGATCTGGACCCGTCAGACCACACGACGAGTCTGGAACAGGGTGGATCTGGACCCGTCAGACCTCATGACGAGTCTGGAACAGGGTGGATCTGGACCCATCAGACCACATGACGAGTCTGGAACAGGGTGGATCTGGACCCGTCAGACCACACGACGAGTCTGGAACAGGGTGGATCTGGACCCGTCAGACCTCATGACGAGTCTGGAACAGGGTGGATCTGGACCCATCAGACCACATGACGAGTCTGGAACAGGGCGGATCTGGACCCGTCAGACCACATGACGAGTCTGGAACAGGGTGGATCTGGACCCGTCAGACCACATGACGAGTCTGGAAGAGGGTGGATCTGGACCCGTCAGACCACATGACGAGTCTGGAACAGGGTGGATCTGGACCCGTCAGACCACATGACGAGTCTGGAACAGGGTGGATCTGGACCCGTCAGACCTCATGACGAGTCTGGAACAGGGTGGATCTGGACCCGTCAGACCACACGACGAGTCTGGAACAGGGTGGATCTGGACCCGTCAGACCTCATGACGAGTCTGGAACAGGGTGGATCTGGACCCGTCAGACCTCATGACGAGTCTGGAACAGGGTGGATCTGGACCCGTCAGACCACATGACGAGTCTGGAACAGGGTGGATCTGGACCCGTCAGACCACACGACGAGTCTGGAACAGGGTGGATCTGGACCCGTCAGACCACACGACGAGTCTGGAACAGGGTGGATCTGGACCCGTCAGACCACACGACGAGTCTGGAACAGGGTGGATCTGGACCCGTCAGACCACATGACGAGTCTGGAACAGGGCGGATCTGGACCCGTCAGACCACATGACGAGTCTGGAACAGGGTGGATCTGGACCCGTCAGACCACACGACGAGTCTGGAACAGGGTGGATCTGGACCCGTCAGACCACATGACGAGTCTGGAACAGGGCGGATCTGGACCCGTCAGACCTCATGACGAGTCTGGAACAGGGTGGATCTGGACCCGTCAGACCTCATGACGAGTCTGGAACAGGGTGGATCTGGACCCGTCAGACCACATGACGAGTCTGGAACAGGGTGGATCTGGACCCGTCAGACCACATGACGAGTCTGGAACAGGGTGGATCTGGACCCGTCAGACCACACGACGAGTCTGGAACAGGGTGGATCTGGACCCGTCTGACCACACGACGAGTCTGGAACAGGGTGGATCTGGACCCGTCAGACCACATGACGAGTCTGGAACAGGGCGGATCTGGACCCGTCAGACCTCATGACGAGTCTGGAACAGGGTGGATCTGGACCCGTCAGACCTCATGACGAGTCTGGAACAGGGTGGATCTGGACCCGTCAGACCACATGACGAGTCTGGAACAGGGTGGATCTGGACCCGTCAGACCTCATGACGAGTCTGGAACAGGGTGGATCTGGACCCGTCAGACCTCATGACGAGTCTGGAACAGGGCGGATCTGGACCCGTCAGACCTCATGACGAGTCTGGAACAGGGTGGATCTGGACCCGTCAGACCACATGACGAGTCTGGAACAGGGTCCATCTGGACCCGTCAGACCACATGACGAGTCTGGAACAGGGTGGATCTGGACCCGTCAGACCACATGACGAGTCTGGAACAGGGTGGATCTGGACCCGTCAGACCACACGACGAGTCTGGAACAGGGTGGATCTGGACCCGTCAGACCACACGACGAGTCTGGAACAGGGTGGATCTGGACCCGTCAGACCACATGACGAGTCTGGAACAGGGCGGATCTGGACCCGTCAGACCACATGACGAGTCTGGAACAGGGTGGATCTGGACCCGTCAGACCACATGACGAGTCTGGAACAGGGTGGATCTGGACCCGTCAGACCACATGACGAGTCTGGAACAGGGTGGATCTGGACCCGTCAGACCTCATGACGAGTCTGGAACAGGATGGATCTGGACCCGTCAGACCACATGACGAGTCTGGAACAGGGTGGATCTGGACCCGTCAGACCTCATGACGAGTCTGGAACAGGATGGATCTGGACCCGTCAGACCACATGACGAGTCTGGAACAGGGTGGATCTGGACCCGTCAGACCACACGATGAGTCTGGAACAGGGCGGATCTGGACCCGTCAGACCACACGACGAGTCTGGAACAGGGTGGATCTGGACCCGTCAGACCTCACGACGAGTCTGGAACAGGATGGATCTGGACCCGTCAGACCTCATGACGAGTCTGGAACAGGGTGGATCTGGACCCGTCAGACCACACGACGAGTCTGGAACAGGGTGGATCTGGACCCGTCAGACCACATGACGAGTCTGGAACAGGGTCCATCTGGACCCGTCAGACCACATGATGAGTCTGGAACAGGGTGGATCTGGACCCGTCAGACCACATGACGAGTCTGGAACAGGGTCCATCTGGACCCGTCAGACCACATGACGAGTCTGGAACAGGGCGGATCTTGACCCGTCAGACCACATGACGAGTCTGGAACAGGGTGGATCTGGACCCGTCAGACCTCATGACGAGTCTGGAACAGGGTGGATCTGGACCCGTCAGACCACATGACGAGTCTGGAACAGGGTGGATCTGGACCCGTCAGACCTCATGACGAGTCTGGAACAGGGTGGATCTGGACCCGTCAGACCACACGACGAGTCTGGAACAGGGTGGATCTGGACCCGTCAGACCACATGACGAGTCTGGAACAGGGTGGATCTGGACCCGTCAGACCACACGACGAGTCTGGAACAGGGTCCATCTGGACCCGTCAGACCACACGACGAGTCTGGAACAGGGTCCATCTGGACCCGTCAGACCTCATGACGAGTCTGGAACAGGGTGGATCTGGACCCGTCAGACCACACGACGAGTCTGGAACAGGGTGGATCTGGACCCGTCAGACCTCATGACGAGTCTGGAACAGGGTGGATCTGGACCCGTCAGACCACATGACGAGTCTGGAACAGGGTGGATCTGGACCCGTCAGACCACATGACGAGTCTGGAACAGGGTGGATCTGGACCCGTCAGACCACATGACGAGTCTGGAACAGGGTGGATCTGGACCCGTCAGACCACATGACGAGTCTGGAACAGGGTCCATCTGGACCCGTCAGACCTCATGACGAGTCTGGAACAGGGTGGATCTGGACCCGTCAGACCACATGACGAGTCTGGAACAGGGTCCATCTGGACCCGTCAGACCACATGATGAGTCTGGAACAGGGTGGATCTGGACCCGTCAGACCACATGACGAGTCTGGAACAGGGTGGATCTGGACCCGTCAGACCTCATGACGAGTCTGGAACAGGGTGGATCTGGACCCGTCAGACCACATGACGAGTCTGGAACAGGGTGGATCTGGACCCGTCAGACCACATGACGAGTCTGGAACAGGGCGGATCTGGACCCGTCAGACCTCATGACGAGTCTGGAACAGGGTGGATCTGGACCCGTCAGACCACACGACGAGTCTGGAACAGGGCGGATCTGGACCCGTCAGACCACATGACGAGTCTGGAACAGGGCGGATCTGGACCCGTCAGACCTCATGACGAGTCTGGAACAGGGTGGATCTGGACCCGTCAGACCTCATGACGAGTCTGGAACAGGGTGGATCTGGACCCGTCAGACCACACGACGAGTCTGGAACAGGGTGGATCTGGACCCGTCAGACCTCATGACGAGTCTGGAACAGGGTGGATCTGGACCCGTCAGACCTCATGACGAGTCTGGAACAGGGTGGATCTGGACCCGTCAGACCTCACGGCGAGTCTGGAACAGGGTGGATCTGGACCCGTCAGACCACATGACGAGTCTGGAACAGGGTGGATCTGGACCCGTCAGACCACACGACGAGTCTGGAACAGGGTGGATCTGGACCCGTCAGACCTCATGACGAGTCTGGAACAGGGCGGATCTGGACCCGTCAGACCACATGACGAGTCTGGAACAGGGTGGATCTGGACCCGTCAGACCACATGACGAGTCTGGAACAGGGTGGATCTGGACCCGTCAGACCACATGACGAGTCTGGAACAGGGTGGATCTGGACCCGTCAGACCACATGATGAGTCTGGAACAGGGTGGATCTGGACCCGTCAGACCACATGACGAGTCTGGAACAGGGTCCATCTGGACCCGTCAGACCACATGACGAGTCTGGAACAGGGCGGATCTTGACCCGTCAGACCACATGACGAGTCTGGAACAGGGTGGATCTGGACCCGTCAGACCTCATGACGAGTCTGGAACAGGGTGGATCTGGACCCGTCAGACCACATGACGAGTCTGGAACAGGGTGGATCTGGACCCGTCAGACCTCATGACGAGTCTGGAACAGGGTGGATCTGGACCCGTCAGACCACACGACGAGTCTGGAACAGGGTGGATCTGGACCCGTCAGACCACATGACGAGTCTGGAACAGGGTGGATCTGGACCCGTCAGACCACACGACGAGTCTGGAACAGGGTCCATCTGGACCCGTCAGACCACACGACGAGTCTGGAACAGGGTGGATCTGGACCCGTCAGACCACATGACGAGTCTGGAACAGGGTGGATCTGGACCCGTCAGACCTCATGACGAGTCTGGAACAGGGTGGATCTGGACCCGTCAGACCACATGACGAGTCTGGAACAGGGTGGATCTGGACCCGTCAGACCACATGACGAGTCTGGAACAGGGTGGATCTGGACCCGTCAGACCACACGACGAGTCTGGAACAGGGTGGATCTGGACCCGTCAGACCACACGACGAGTCTGGAACAGGGTGGATCTGGACCCGTCAGACCACACGACGAGTCTGGAACAGGGTGGATCTGGACCCGTCAGACCACACGACGAGTCTGGAACAGGGTGGATCTGGACCCGTCAGACCACACGACGAGTCTGGAACAGGGTGGATCTGGACCCGTCAGACCACATGATGAGTCTGGAACAGGGTGGGTCTGGACCCGTCAGACCACATGACGAGTCTGGAACAGGGTGGATCTGGACCCGTCAGACCTCATGACGAGTCTGGAACAGGGCGGATCTGGACCCGTCAGACCACACGACGAGTCTGGAACAGGGTGGATCTGGACCCGTCAGACCTCACGACGAGTCTGGAACAGGGTGGATCTGGACCCGTCAGACCACATGACGAGTCTGGAACAGGGTGGATCTGGACCCGTCAGACCTCATGACGAGTCTGGAACAGGATGGATCTGGACCCGTCAGACCACATGACGAGTCTGGAACAGGGTGGATCTGGACCCGTCAGACCTCATGACGAGTCTGGAACAGGATGGATCTGGACCCGTCAGACCACATGACGAGTCTGGAACAGGGTGGATCTGGACCCGTCAGACCACACGATGAGTCTGGAACAGGGCGGATCTGGACCCGTCAGACCACACGACGAGTCTGGAACAGGGTGGATCTGGACCCGTCAGACCTCACGACGAGTCTGGAACAGGATGGATCTGGACCCGTCAGACCACATGACGAGTCTGGAACAGGGTGGATCTGGACCCGTCAGACCACATGACGAGTCTGGAACAGGGTGGATCTGGACCCGTCAGACCACATGACGAGTCTGGAACAGGGTGGATCTGGACCCGTCAGACCTCATGACGAGTCTGGAACAGGGTGGATCTGGACCCGTCAGACCACACGACGAGTCTGGAACAGGGTGGATCTGGACCCGTCAGACCACACGACGAGTCTGGAACAGGGTGGATCTGGACCCGTCAGACCACATGACGAGTCTGGAACAGGGTGGATCTGGACCCGTCAGACCTCATGACGAGTCTGGAACAGGGTGGATCTGGACCCGTCAGACCACACGACGAGTCTGGAACAGGGTGGATCTGGACCCGTCAGACCACACGACGAGTCTGGAACAGGGTGGATCTGGACCCGTCAGACCACATGACGAGTCTGGAACAGGGTGGATCTGGACCCGTCAGACCTCATGACGAGTCTGGAACAGGGTGGATCTGGACCCGTCAGACCACATGACGAGTCTGGAACAGGGTGGATCTGGACCCGTCAGACCACATGACGAGTCTGGAACAGGGTGGATCTGGACCCGTCAGACCACACGACGAGTCTGGAACAGGGTGGATCTGGACCCGTCAGACCACACGACGAGTCTGGAACAGGGTGGATCTGGACCCGTCAGACCACACGACGAGTCTGGAACAGGGTGGATCTGGACCCGTCAGACCACACGACGAGTCTGGAACAGGGTGGATCTGGACCCGTCAGACCACACGACGAGTCTGGAACAGGGTGGATCTGGACCCGTCAGACCACACGACGAGTCTGGAACAGGGTGGATCTGGACCCGTCAGACCACATGACGAGTCTGGAACAGGGTGGGTCTGGACCCGTCAGACCTCATGACGAGTCTGGAACAGGGCGGATCTGGACCCGTCAGACCACATGACGAGTCTGGAACAGGGTGGATCTGGACCCGTCAGACCTCATGACGAGTCTGGAACAGGGTGGATCTGGACCCGTCAGACCACACGACGAGTCTGGAACAGGGTGGATCTGGACCCGTCAGACCACACGACGAGTCTGGAACAGGGTGGATCTGGACCCGTCAGACCACATGACGAGTCTGGAACAGGGTGGATCTGGACCCGTCAGACCACATGACGAGTCTGGAACAGGGTGGATCTGGACCCGTCAGACCTCATGACGAGTCTGGAACAGGGTGGATCTGGACCCGTCAGACCTCATGACGAGTCTGGAACAGGGTGGATCTGGACCCGTCAGACCACACGACGAGTCTGGAACAGGGTGGATCTGGACCCGTCAGACCACATGACGAGTCTGGAACAGGGTGGATCTGGACCCGTCAGACCTCATGACGAGTCTGGAACAGGGTGGATCTGGACCCGTCAGACCACATGACGAGTCTGGAACAGGGTGGATCTGGACCCGTCAGACCACATGACGAGTCTGGAACAGGGTGGATCTGGACCCGTCAGACCACACGACGAGTCTGGAACAGGGTGGATCTGGACCCGTCAGACCACACGACGAGTCTGGAACAGGGTGGATCTGGACCCGTCAGACCACACGACGAGTCTGGAACAGGGTGGATCTGGACCCGTCAGACCACACGACGAGTCTGGAACAGGGTGGATCTGGACCCGTCAGACCACACGACGAGTCTGGAACAGGGTGGATCTGGACCCGTCAGACCACATGACGAGTCTGGAACAGGGTGGGTCTGGACCCGTCAGACCTCATGACGAGTCTGGAACAGGGCGGATCTGGACCCGTCAGACCACATGACGAGTCTGGAACAGGGTGGATCTGGACCCGTCAGACCTCATGACGAGTCTGGAACAGGGTGGATCTGGACCCGTCAGACCACACGACGAGTCTGGAACAGGGTGGATCTGGACCCGTCAGACCACACGACGAGTCTGGAACAGGGTGGATCTGGACCCGTCAGACCACATGACGAGTCTGGAACAGGGTGGATCTGGACCCGTCAGACCACATGACGAGTCTGGAACAGGGTGGATCTGGACCCGTCAGACCTCATGACGAGTCTGGAACAGGGTGGATCTGGACCCGTCAGACCTCATGACGAGTCTGGAACAGGGTGGATCTGGACCCGTCAGACCACATGACGAGTCTGGAACAGGGTCCATCTGGACCCGTCAGACCACATGACGAGTCTGGAACAGGGTGGATCTGGACCCGTCAGACCACATGACGAGTCTGGAACAGGGTCCATCTGGACCCGTCAGACCTCATGACGAGTCTGGAACAGGGTGGATCTGGACCCGTCAGACCACATGACGAGTCTGGAACAGGGTCCATCTGGACCCGTCAGACCACATGATGAGTCTGGAACAGGGTGGATCTGGACCCGTCAGACCACATGACGAGTCTGGAACAGGGTGGATCTGGACCCGTCAGACCTCATGACGAGTCTGGAACAGGGTGGATCTGGACCCGTCAGACCACATGACGAGTCTGGAACAGGGTGGATCTGGACCCGTCAGACCACATGACGAGTCTGGAACAGGGCGGATCTGGACCCGTCAGACCTCATGACGAGTCTGGAACAGGGTGGATCTGGACCCGTCAGACCACACGACGAGTCTGGAACAGGGCGGATCTGGACCCGTCAGACCACATGACGAGTCTGGAACAGGGCGGATCTGGACCCGTCAGACCTCATGACGAGTCTGGAACAGGGTGGATCTGGACCCGTCAGACCTCATGACGAGTCTGGAACAGGGTGGATCTGGACCCGTCAGACCACACGACGAGTCTGGAACAGGGTGGATCTGGACCCGTCAGACCTCATGACGAGTCTGGAACAGGGTGGATCTGGACCCGTCAGACCACATGACGAGTCTGGAACAGGGTGGATCTGGACCCGTCAGACCACACGACGAGTCTGGAACAGGGTGGATCTGGACCCGTCAGACCACACGACGAGTCTGGAACAGGGTGGATCTGGACCCGTCAGACCTCATGACGAGTCTGGAACAGGGCGGATCTGGACCCGTCAGACCACATGACGAGTCTGGAACAGGGTGGATCTGGACCCGTCAGACCACATGACGAGTCTGGAACAGGGTGGATCTGGACCCGTCAGACCACATGACGAGTCTGGAACAGGGTCCATCTGGACCCGTCAGACCACATGATGAGTCTGGAACAGGGTGGATCTGGACCCGTCAGACCACATGACGAGTCTGGAACAGGGTCCATCTGGACCCGTCAGACCACATGACGAGTCTGGAACAGGGCGGATCTTGACCCGTCAGACCACATGACGAGTCTGGAACAGGGTGGATCTGGACCCGTCAGACCTCATGACGAGTCTGGAACAGGGTGGATCTGGACCCGTCAGACCACATGACGAGTCTGGAACAGGGTGGATCTGGACCCGTCAGACCTCATGACGAGTCTGGAACAGGGTGGATCTGGACCCGTCAGACCACACGACGAGTCTGGAACAGGGTGGATCTGGACCCGTCAGACCACATGACGAGTCTGGAACAGGGTGGATCTGGACCCGTCAGACCACACGACGAGTCTGGAACAGGGTCCATCTGGACCCGTCAGACCACACGACGAGTCTGGAACAGGGTGGATCTGGACCCGTCAGACCACATGACGAGTCTGGAACAGGGTGGATCTGGACCCGTCAGACCTCATGACGAGTCTGGAACAGGGTGGATCTGGACCCGTCAGACCACATGACGAGTCTGGAACAGGGTGGATCTGGACCCGTCAGACCACACGACGAGTCTGGAACAGGGTGGATCTGGACCCGTCAGACCACACGACGAGTCTGGAACAGGGTGGATCTGGACCCGTCAGACCACACGACGAGTCTGGAACAGGGTGGATCTGGACCCGTCAGACCACACGACGAGTCTGGAACAGGGTGGATCTGGACCCGTCAGACCACACGACGAGTCTGGAACAGGGTGGATCTGGACCCGTCAGACCACACGACGAGTCTGGAACAGGGTGGATCTGGACCCGTCAGACCACATGATGAGTCTGGAACAGGGTGGGTCTGGACCCGTCAGACCTCATGACGAGTCTGGAACAGGGCGGATCTGGACCCGTCAGACCACACGACGAGTCTGGAACAGGGTGGATCTGGACCCGTCAGACCTCACGACGAGTCTGGAACAGGGTGGATCTGGACCCGTCAGACCACATGACGAGTCTGGAACAGGGTGGATCTGGACCCGTCAGACCTCATGACGAGTCTGGAACAGGATGGATCTGGACCCGTCAGACCACATGACGAGTCTGGAACAGGGTGGATCTGGACCCGTCAGACCTCATGACGAGTCTGGAACAGGATGGATCTGGACCCGTCAGACCACATGACGAGTCTGGAACAGGGTGGATCTGGACCCGTCAGACCACACGATGAGTCTGGAACAGGGCGGATCTGGACCCGTCAGACCACACGACGAGTCTGGAACAGGGTGGATCTGGACCCGTCAGACCTCACGACGAGTCTGGAACAGGATGGATCTGGACCCGTCAGACCACATGACGAGTCTGGAACAGGGTGGATCTGGACCCGTCAGACCACATGACGAGTCTGGAACAGGGTGGATCTGGACCCGTCAGACCACATGACGAGTCTGGAACAGGGTGGATCTGGACCCGTCAGACCTCATGACGAGTCTGGAACAGGGTGGATCTGGACCCGTCAGACCTCATGACGAGTCTGGAACAGGGTGGATCTGGACCCGTCAGACCACACGACGAGTCTGGAACAGGGTGGATCTGGACCCGTCAGACCACACGACGAGTCTGGAACAGGGTGGATCTGGACCCGTCAGACCACATGACGAGTCTGGAACAGGGTGGATCTGGACCCGTCAGACCTCATGACGAGTCTGGAACAGGGTGGATCTGGACCCGTCAGACCACACGACGAGTCTGGAACAGGGTGGATCTGGACCCGTCAGACCACACGACGAGTCTGGAACAGGGTGGATCTGGACCCGTCAGACCACACGACGAGTCTGGAACAGGGTGGATCTGGACCCGTCAGACCACACGACGAGTCTGGAACAGGGTGGATCTGGACCCGTCAGACCTCATGACGAGTCTGGAACAGGGTGGATCTGGACCCGTCAGACCTCATGACGAGTCTGGAACAGGGTGGATCTGGACCCGTCAGACCACATGACGAGTCTGGAACAGGGTCCATCTGGACCCGTCAGACCACATGACGAGTCTGGAACAGGGTGGATCTGGACCCGTCAGACCACATGACGAGTCTGGAACAGGGTGGATCTGGACCCGTCAGACCTCATGACGAGTCTGGAACAGGGTGGATCTGGACCCGTCAGACCACACGACGAGTCTGGAACAGGGTGGATCTGGACCCGTCAGACCTCATGACGAGTCTGGAACAGGGTGGATCTGGACCCGTCAGACCTCATGACGAGTCTGGAACAGGGTGGATCTGGACCCGTCAGACCTCACGGCGAGTCTGGAACAGGGTGGATCTGGACCCGTCAGACCTCATGACGAGTCTGGAACAGGGTGGATCTGGACCCGTCAGACCACACGACGAGTCTGGAACAGGGTGGATCTGGACCCGTCAGACCACACGACGAGTCTGGAACAGGGTGGATCTGGACCTGTCAGACCACACGACGAGTCTGGAACAGGGTGGATCTGGACCCGTCAGACCTCATGACGAGTCTGGAACAGGGCGGATCTGGACCCGTCAGACCACATGACGAGTCTGGAACAGGGTGGATCTGGACCCGTCAGACCACATGACGAGTCTGGAACAGGGTCCATCTGGACCCGTCAGACCACATGATGAGTCTGGAACAGGGTGGATCTGGACCCGTCAGACCACATGACGAGTCTGGAACAGGGTCCATCTGGACCCGTCAGACCACATGACGAGTCTGGAACAGGGCGGATCTTGACCCGTCAGACCACATGACGAGTCTGGAACAGGGTGGATCTGGACCCGTCAGACCTCATGACGAGTCTGGAACAGGGTGGATCTGGACCCGTCAGACCACATGACGAGTCTGGAACAGGGTGGATCTGGACCCGTCAGACCTCATGACGAGTCTGGAACAGGGTGGATCTGGACCCGTCAGACCACACGACGAGTCTGGAACAGGGTGGATCTGGACCCGTCAGACCACATGACGAGTCTGGAACAGGGTGGATCTGGACCCGTCAGACCACACGACGAGTCTGGAACAGGGTCCATCTGGACCCGTCAGACCACACGACGAGTCTGGAACAGGGTCCATCTGGACCCGTCAGACCTCATGACGAGTCTGGAACAGGGTCCATCTGGACCCGTCAGACCACACGACGAGTCTGGAACAGGGTCCATCTGGACCCGTCAGACCACACGACGAGTCTGGAACAGGGTCCATCTGGACCCGTCAGACCTCATGACGAGTCTGGAACAGGGTCCATCTGGACCCGTCAGACCTCATGACGAGTCTGGAACAGGGTGGATCTGGACCCGTCAGACCACATGACGAGTCTGGAACAGGGTCCATCTGGACCCGTCAGACCACATGATGAGTCTGGAACAGGGTGGATCTGGACCCGTCAGACCTCATGACGAGTCTGGAACAGGGTGGATCTGGACCCGTCAGACCTCATGACGAGTCTGGAACAGGGTGGATCTGGACCCGTCAGACCACACGACGAGTCTGGAACAGGGTGGATCTGGACCCGTCAGACCTCATGACGAGTCTGGAACAGGGTGGATCTGGACCCGTCAGACCACACGACGAGTCTGGAACAGGATGGATCTGGACCCGTCAGACCACATGACGAGTCTGGAACAGGGTGGATCTGGACCCGTCAGACCTCATGACGAGTCTGGAACAGGGTGGATCTGGACCCGTCAGACCACACGACGAGTCTGGAACAGGGTGGATCTGGACCCGTCAGACCTCATGACGAGTCTGGAACAGGGTGGATCTGGACCCGTCAGACCTCATGACGAGTCTGGAACAGGGTGGATCTGGACCCGTCAGACCACATGACGAGTCTGGAACAGGGTCCATCTGGACCCGTCAGACCACACGACGAGTCTGGAACAGGGTCCATCTGGACCCGTCAGACCACATGACGAGTCTGGAACAGGGTGGATCTGGACCCGTCAGACCACACGACGAGTCTGGAACAGGGCGGATCTGGACCCGTCAGACCACATGACGAGTCTGGAACAGGGTGGATCTGTACCCGTCAGACCACATGACGAGTCTGGAACAGGGTGGATCTGGACCCGTCAGACCACATGACGAGTCTGGAACAGGGTGGATCTGGACCCGTCATACCACATGACGAGTCTGGAACAGGGTCCATCTGGACCCGTCAGACCACACGACGAGTCTGGAACAGGGTGGATCTGGACCCGTCAGACCACATGACGAGTCTGGAACAGGGTGGATCTGGACCCGTCATACCACATGACGAGTCTGGAACAGGGTGGATCTGGACCCGTCAGACCACACGACGAGTCTGGAACAGGGTGGATCTGGACCCGTCAGACCACATGACGAGTCTGGAACAGGGTGGATCTGGACCCGTCAGACCTCACGGCGAGTCTGGAACAGGGTGGATCTGGACCCGTCAGACCTCATGACGAGTCTGGAACAGGGTGGATCTGGACCCGTCAGACCACACGACGAGTCTGGAACAGGGTGGATCTGGACCCGTCTGACCACACGACGAGTCTGGAACAGGGTGGATCTGGACCCGTCAGACCACACGACGAGTCTGGAACAGGGTGGATCTGGACCCGTCAGACCACACGACGAGTCTGGAACAGGGTGGATCTGGACCCGTCAGACCTCATGACGAGTCTGGAACAGGGCGGATCTGGACCCGTCAGACCACATGATGAGTCTGGGACAGGGTGGATCTGGACCCGTCAGACCACATGACGAGTCTGGAACAGGGTGGATCTGGACCCGTCAGACCTCATGACGAGTCTGGAACAGGGTGGATCTGGACCCGTCAGACCACATGACGAGTCTGGAACAGGGTGGATCTGGACCCGTCAGACCTCATGACGAGTCTGGAACAGGGTGGATCTGGACCCGTCAGACCACACGACGAGTCTGGAACAGGGTGGATCTGGACCCGTCAGACCACACGACGAGTCTGGAACAGGGTGGATCTGGACCCGTCAGACCACATGAGGAGTCTGGAACAGGGTGGATCTGGACCCGTCAGACCTCATGACAAGTCTGGAACAGGGTGGATCTGGACCCGTCAGACCTCATGACGAGTCTGGAACAGGGTCCATCTGGACCCGTCAGACCTCATGACGAGTCTGGAACAGGGTGGATCTGGACCCGTCAGACCACACGACGAGTCTGGAACAGGGTGGATCTGGACCCGTCAGACCACACGACGAGTCTGGAACAGGGTGGATCTGGACCCGTCAGACCACATGAGGAGTCTGGAACAGGGTGGATCTGGACCCGTCAGACCTCATGACAAGTCTGGAACAGGGTGGATCTGGACCCGTCAGACCTCATGACGAGTCTGGAACAGGGTCCATCTGGACCCGTCAGACCTCATGACGAGTCTGGAACAGGGTGGATCTGGACCCGTCAGACCTCATGACGAGTCTGGAACAGGGTGGATCTGGACCCGTCAGACCACATGACGAGTCTGGAACAGGGTGGATCTGGACCCGTCAGACCACATGACGAGTCTGGAACAGGGTGGATCTGGACCCGTCAGACCTCATGACGAGTCTGGAACAGGGTGGATCTGGACCCGTCAGACCACATGACGAGTCTGGAACAGGGTGGATCTGGACCCGCCAGACCTCATGACGAGTCTGGAACAGGGTCCATCTGGACCCGTCAGACCACACGACGAGTCTGGAACAGGGTGGATCTGGACCCGTCAGACCACATGACGAGTCTGGAACAGGGTGGATCTGGACCCGTCAGACCACACGACGAGTCTGGAACAGGGCGGATCTGGACCCGTCAGACCACATGACGAGTCTGGAACAGGGTGGATCTGGACCCGTCAGACCACATGACGAGTCTGGAACAGGGTGGATCTGGACCCGTCAGACCACATGACGAGTCTGGAACAGGGTGGATCTGGACCCGTCAGACCACATGATGAGTCTGGAACAGGGCGGATCTGGACCCGTCAGACCACACGACGAGTCTGGAACAGGGTGGATCTGGACCCGTCAGACCACATGACGAGTCTGGAACAGGGTGGATCTGGACCCGTCAGACCTCACGGCGAGTCTGGAACAGGGTGGATCTGGACCCGTCAGACCTCATGACGAGTCTGGAACAGGGTGGATCTGGACCCGTCAGACCACACGACGAGTCTGGAACAGGGTGGATCTGGACCCGTCAGACCACATGAGGAGTCTGGAACAGGGTGGATCTGGACCCGTCAGACCACACGACGAGTCTGGAACAGGGTGGATCTGGACCCGTCAGACCTCATGACGAGTCTGGAACAGGGCGGATCTGGACCCGTCAGACCACATGACGAGTCTGGAACAGGGCGGATCTGGACCCGTCAGACCACATGACGAGTCTGGAACAGGGTGGATCTGGACCCGTCAGACCACATGATGAGTCTGGAACAGGGTGGATCTGGACCCGTCAGACCACATGACGAGTCTGGAACAGGGTGGATCTGGACCCGTCAGACCACATGACGAGTCTGGAACAGGGTGGATCTGGACCCGTCAGACCACATGACGAGTCTGGAACAGGGCAGATCTGGACCCGTCAGACCACATGACGAGTCTGGAACAGGGTGGATCTGGACCCGTCAGACCTCATGACGAGTCTGGAACAGGGTGGATCTGGACCCGTCAGACCACATGACGAGTCTGGAACAGGGTGGATCTGGACCCGTCAGACCTCATGACGAGTCTGGAACAGGGTGGATCTGGACCCGTCAGACCACACGACGAGTCTGGAACAGGGTGGATCTGGACCCGTCAGACCTCATGACGAGTCTGGAACAGGGTGGATCTGGACCCGTCAGACCACACGACGAGTCTGGAACAGGGTGGATCTGGACCCGTCAGACCACATGACGAGTCTGGAACAGGGTCCATCTGGACCCGTCAGACCACATGACGAGTCTGGAACAGGGTCCATCTGGACCCGTCAGACCTCATGACGAGTCTGGAACAGGGTCCATCTGGACCCGTCAGACCTCATGACGAGTCTGGAACAGGGTCCATCTGGACCCGTCAGACCACACGACGAGTCTGGAACAGGGTCCATCTGGACCCGTCAGACCTCATGACGAGTCTGGAACAGGGTCCATCTGGACCCGTCAGACCACATGACGAGTCTGGAACAGGGTGGATCTGGACCCGTCAGACCACATGACGAGTCTGGAACAGGGTCCATCTGGACCCGTCAGACCACATGATGAGTCTGGAACAGGGTGGATCTGGACCCGTCAGACCTCATGACGAGTCTGGAACAGGGTGGATCTGGACCCGTCAGACCACACGACGAGTCTGGAACAGGGCGGATCTGGACCCGTCAGACCACACGACGAGTCTGGAACAGGGTGGATCTGGACCCGTCAGACCACACGACGAGTCTGGAACAGGGTGGATCTGGACCCGTCAGACCACACGACGAGTCTGGAACAGGGTGGATCTGGACCCGTCAGACCACATGAGGAGTCTGGAACAGGGTGGATCTGGACCCGTCAGACCTCATGACAAGTCTGGAACAGGGTGGATCTGGACCCGTCAGACCTCATGACGAGTCTGGAACAGGGTCCATCTGGACCCGTCAGACCTCATGACGAGTCTGGAACAGGGTGGATCTGGACCCGTCAGACCTCATGACGAGTCTGGAACAGGGTGGATCTGGACCCGTCAGACCACATGACGAGTCTGGAACAGGGTGGATCTGGACCCGTCAGACCACATGACGAGTCTGGAACAGGGTGGATCTGGACCCGTCAGACCTCATGACGAGTCTGGAACAGGGTGGATCTGGACCCGTCAGACCACATGACGAGTCTGGAACAGGGTGGATCTGGACCCGCCAGACCTCATGACGAGTCTGGAACAGGGTCCATCTGGACCCGTCAGACCACACGACGAGTCTGGAACAGGGTGGATCTGGACCCGTCAGACCACATGACGAGTCTGGAACAGGGTGGATCTGGACCCGTCAGACCTCATGACGAGTCTGGAACAGGGTGGATCTGGACCCGTCAGACCACATGACGAGTCTGGAACAGGGTGGATCTGGACCCGCCAGACCTCATGACGAGTCTGGAACAGGGTCCATCTGGACCCGTCAGACCACACGACGAGTCTGGAACAGGGTGGATCTGGACCCGTCAGACCACATGACGAGTCTGGAACAGGGTGGATCTGGACCCGTCAGACCACACGACGAGTCTGGAACAGGGCGGATCTGGACCCGTCAGACCACACGACGAGTCTGGAACAGGGTGGATCTGGACCCGTCAGACCACATGAGGAGTCTGGAACAGGGTGGATCTGGACCCGTCAGACCACACGACGAGTCTGGAACAGGGTGGATCTGGACCCGTCAGACCTCATGACGAGTCTGGAACAGGGCGGATCTGGACCCGTCAGACCACATGACGAGTCTGGAACAGGGTGGATCTGGACCCGTCAGACCACATGACGAGTCTGGAACAGGGTGGATCTGGACCCGTCAGACCACATGACGAGTCTGGAACAGGGTGGATCTGGACCCGTCAGACCACATGACGAGTCTGGAACAGGGTGGATCTGGACCCGTCAGACCACATGACGAGTCTGGAACAGGGTGGATCTGGACCCGTCAGACCTCATGACGAGTCTGGAACAGGGTGGATCTGGACCCGTCAGACCACATGACGAGTCTGGAACAGGGTGGATCTGGACCCGTCAGACCTCATGACGAGTCTGGAACAGGGTGGATCTGGACCCGTCAGACCACACGACGAGTCTGGAACAGGGTGGATCTGGACCCGTCAGACCTCATGACGAGTCTGGAACAGGGTGGATCTGGACCCGTCAGACCACACGACGAGTCTGGAACAGGGTGGATCTGGACCCGTCAGACCACATGACGAGTCTGGAACAGGGTCCATCTGGACCCGTCAGACCACATGACGAGTCTGGAACAGGGTCCATCTGGACCCGTCAGACCTCATGACGAGTCTGGAACAGGGTCCATCTGGACCCGTCAGACCTCATGACGAGTCTGGAACAGGGTCCATCTGGACCCGTCAGACCACACGACGAGTCTGGAACAGGGTCCATCTGGACCCGTCAGACCTCATGACGAGTCTGGAACAGGGTCCATCTGGACCCGTCAGACCTCATGACGAGTCTGGAACAGGGTGGATCTGGACCCGTCAGACCACATGACGAGTCTGGAACAGGGTCCATCTGGACCCGTCAGACCACATGATGAGTCTGGAACAGGGTGGATCTGGACCCGTCAGACCACATGACGAGTCTGGAACAGGGTGGATCTGGACCCGTCAGACCTCATGACGAGTCTGGAACAGGGTGGATCTGGACCCGTCAGACCACACGACGAGTCTGGAACAGGGTGGATCTGGACCCGTCAGACCACATGACGAGTCTGGAACAGGGTGGATCTGGACCCGTCAGACCACATGACGAGTCTGGAACAGGGTGGATCTGGACCCGTCAGACCACATGACGAGTCTGGAACAGGGTGGATCTGGACCCGTCAGACCACACGACGAGTCTGGAACAGGGTCCATCTGGACCCGTCAGACCACATGACGAGTCTGGAACAGGGTGGATCTGGACCCGTCAGACCACACGACGAGTCTGGAACAGGGCGGATCTGGACCCGTCAGACCACATGACGAGTCTGGAACAGGGTGGATCTGGACCCGTCAGACCACATGACGAGTCTGGAACAGGGTGGATCTGGACCCGTCAGACCACATGATGAGTCTGGAACAGGGCGGATCTGGACCCGTCAGACCACATGACGAGTCTGGAACAGGGTGGATCTGGACCCGTCAGACCACACGACGAGTCTGGAACAGGGTGGATCTGGACCCGTCAGACCACATGACGAGTCTGGAACAGGGTGGATCTGGACCCGTCAGACCACATGACGAGTCTGGAACAGGGTGGATCTGGACCCGTCAGACCACATGACGAGTCTGGAACAGGGTGGATCTGGACCCGTCAGACCACATGACGAGTCTGGAACAGGGTGGATCTGGACCCGTCAGACCACACGACGAGTCTGGAACAGGGTGGATCTGGACCCGTCAGACCTCATGACGAGTCTGGAACAGGGCGGATCTGGACCCGTCAGACCACATGACGAGTCTGGAACAGGGTGGATCTGGACCCGTCAGACCACATGACGAGTCTGGAACAGGGCGGATCTTGACCCGTCAGACCACATGACGAGTCTGGAACAGGGCGGATCTGGACCCGTCAGACCACACGACGAGTCTGGAACAGGGCGGATCTGGACCCGTCAGACCACACGACGAGTCTGGAACAGGGTGGATCTGGACCCGTCAGACCACATGACGAGTCTGGAACAGGGTCCATCTGGACCCGTCAGACCACACGACGAGTCTGGAACAGGGTGGATCTGGACCCGTCAGACCACATGACGAGTCTGGAACAGGGTGGATCTGGACCCGTCAGACCACACGACGAGTCTGGAACAGGGCGGATCTGGACCCGTCAGACCACACGACGAGTCTGGAACAGGGCGGATCTGGACCCGTCAGACCACATGACGAGTCTGGAACAGGGCGGATCTGGACCCGTCAGACCACATGACGAGTCTGGAACAGGGCGGATCTGGACCCGTCAGACCACATGACGAGTCTGGAACAGGGCGGATCTGGACCCGTCAGACCACATGACGAGTCTGGAACAGGGCGGATCTGGACCCGTCAGACCTCATGACGAGTCTGGAACAGGGCGGATCTGGACCCGTCAGACCTCATGACGAGTCTGGAACAGGGCGGATCTGGACCCGTCAGACCACATGACGAGTCTGGAACAGGGTGGATCTGGACCCGTCAGACCACATGACGAGTCTGGAACAGGGTGGATCTGGACCCGTCAGACCACATGACGAGTCTGGAACAGGGTGGATCTGGACCCGTCAGACCTCATGACGAGTCTGGAACAGGGTGGATCTGGACCCGTCAGACCTCATGACGAGTCTGGAACAGGGCGGATCTGGACCCGTCAGACCACATGACGAGTCTGGAACAGGGCGGATCTGGACCCGTCAGACCTCATGACGAGTCTGGAACAGGGCGGGTCTGGACCCGTCAGACCTCATGACGAGTCTGGAACAGGGCGGGTCTGGACCCGTCAGACCTCATGACGAGTCTGGAACAGGGCGGGTCTGGACCCGTCAGACCTCATGACGAGTCTGGAACAGGGCGGATCTGGACCCGTCAGACCACATGACGAGTCTGGAACAGGGTGGATCTGGACCCGTCAGACCTCATGACGAGTCTGGAACAGGGTGGATCTGGACCCGTCAGACCACATGACGAGTCTGGAACAGGGTGGATCTGGACCCGTCAGACCACATGACGAGTCTGGAACAGGGTGGATCTGGACCCGTCAGACCTCATGACGAGTCTGGAACAGGGCGGATCTGGACCCGTCAGACCACATGACGAGTCTGGAACAGGGCGGATCTGGACCCGTCAGACCACATGAGGAGTCTGGAACAGGGCGGATCTGGACCCGTCAGACCACACGACGAGTCTGGAACAGGGCGGATCTGGACCCGTCAGACCACACGACGAGTCTGGAACAGGGTGGATCTGGACCCGTCAGACCACATGACGAGTCTGGAACAGGGTGGATCTGGACCCGTCAGACCTCATGACGAGTCTGGAACAGGGTGGATCTGGACCCGTCAGACCTCATGACGAGTCTGGAACAGGGCGGATCTGGACCCGTCAGACCACATGACGAGTCTGGAACAGGGCGGATCTGGACCCGTCAGACCACATGAGGAGTCTGGAACAGGGCGGATCTGGACCCGTCAGACCACATGACGAGTCTGGAACAGGGTGGATCTGGACCCGTCAGACCACATGACGAGTCTGGAACAGGGTGGATCTGGACCCGTCAGACCACATGACGAGTCTGGAACAGGGCGGATCTGGACCCGTCAGACCACATGACGAGTCTGGAACAGGGTGGATCTGGACCCGTCAGACCACATGACGAGTCTGGAACAGGGTCCATCTGGACCCGTCAGACCACATGACGAGTCTGGAACAGGGCGGATCTGGACCCGTCAGACCACATGACGAGTCTGGAACAGGGTGGATCTGGACCCGTCAGACCACATGACGAGTCTGGAACAGGGTGGATCTGGACCCGTCAGACCTCATGACGAGTCTGGAACAGGGTGGATCTGGACCCGTCAGACCACATGATGAGTCTGGAACAGGGTGGATCTGGACCCGTCAGACCACATGAGGAGTCTGGAACAGGGTGGATCTGGACCCGTCAGACCAGAGGACCTTCTTCCAGGTCCAGAGTCCGGTCTTTGTGCTGGTTCTGATCCGTGGTCTTCTTCTGGCTCCACAGCTGTTCAGCCACATGGTTCATGTGGAAATGTTCTTCCTGTCTCTATGAAACCTGCTCCTGAGTTCTCCTGTTGTTTTTCTTCCATCTGGTTCCAGCAGACGTTCCACTGATCTCCATCATTCAGGATGTTTCCACCACCTTCCTTCCTGGAACACCAGGCTTCCCACCATCCTTCCAGGTTTTAGAACCAGGTCTGGACCAGTTTCCGATGTTCCTGCGTCTCCTTCCAGGTTTTCAGACCATCTGGAACACCCTGAACATCACTTTAGCTGCTTTATCTGAGAAGCTCGTTGCATCAGTTGGAGCTTCCTGTTCAGGTCCAGTTTTCCTTTATGGATTCATTTATGTTGAAGTTTCTGTGTGAAGCTGTGAGAGTGAAACGGATCTCGTGTCGATGGGAGGAAACGTGTTTTCACGTGAAGAGCGCCACCTGCAGGAGGAAGACAGAGATGCAGCTCGACACGCGACTCGACTCCAGACCCAGCCTGAGGACTCAACACTCCTCATCCTCGGTGATTTACGTCCCTCCACCTCTGTTTGCATCCCGTCTCTCCTTCCTCTCATCCTTTGCTTTCTTACTTCTCCATCAGCGGTTGCCAAGGTAACTGACATTAAGTCATATGGCCATCATTTCCTGCTTATTTACCTCTTCCAGGGTTTCTGCGTCCAGAGCGGATTTTCCACACGCGTGTGTTTCTGTACATGTAACGTGTTCTTCATCTCTCCAGCCAGGATTCCTGCTTCTCTACGCAGATCATTCCCTGTTTTCCTGTCAAAGGAGAAGAGGACTGGTGTAAGTAACCACAACAGGCTAGCACACCCCCACACACACGTGCACAGACTTCACACTGCTTCCCAGCACGCCGTACATGTGTGGGGTGATGTTTCAGCACACATACACAAGTCCCCTCCTCTGCACTTCACGCACACACCTGACTTCATTATCTGCACTCTGCGATCAGGATGTCAGCACAGCAACCATGGTAACGAGGAGAGAGAGAGAGAGGGAGAGGGGGAGAGAGGGGGGGGGGGGGGGGGGGGGAGGTGCAGCCACTTCACACCAACGCAGCATCATTAATGTCATTTAACTCCCCCCTCGGTGACACTTTCTATCTCCCCGTCTGTTTTCCTGAGTCGCTCCCTGTCTTACCCTGCTTTCTTCTTCCTCCTCCTCCTCTTCCTCCTCCTCCTCTTCCTCCTCCTCCTCCTCCTCTTCCTCCTCCTCCTCTTCCTCCTCCTCCTCCTCCTCTTCCTCCTCCTCCTCTTCCTCCTCCTCCTCCTCCTCCTCACATGTTTCCTCTATCTGAGTCAGGTTTTCACTTACATGAAGCTTTACATGAGTCACAGCAGCAGGTCTTAAATCTGGGTGCCCGAGTTGTTTGACCTGCAGAGAATCGTCACGGCAACCTGAGAATCGTCACGGCAACCTGAGAATCGTCACGGCAACCTGAGAATCTTCCCCTGAACATGCAGATTAGAAACATGCCGTTTAAATATTGTGAACAAAATGATCTGAAATGCTTCAACAACGTTCTGCCTCAGTTACACATTTATTTCTATTACAAACACACACGCACATGTATGTGTGTGTATTCATGCATCTAAATACTGTATTTATTTGAAGTGTGTGTGTTTGTGTGTGTGTGTGTTTTAGTGCAGGTCTGGTCCATCCTGCAGCCTGGTTTCAGCACAGCGGAGCCGCTCAGAGCTTCATTACTGATATCTATGAAGATTTATGCTCTTTGTGCATAAAAAGATAAAAAGAGAATATTTTCAGCTTCATGTGCTTTGACTGCAACACTCTTCCTCTTCCTCCTCTCCTCCTGCCTCTTCCTCTTCCTCCTCTTCAGGAATGGATGAGTTGCCATTTTAGAGGACTCTTCCTTCAGACGTTTCTGCTGTCGCCTGCAGAGGCTCCCTGACAGGAGAACTTCCTCTGCTTCCATCTGCCACGTCTCGGCGACGGCGTGATGAGGAAGTGTCCAACAGAAAGCCAGCACTGATGAGCAGCTGAGAAGGTGTGATGAATCCATCCCGGTGGGACCTGCAGGGACTGTCCATGGAAGGATCCGTCTCCCGGCCAAACTGAAGAGTTCTTACTGAATTACTGCAGGTTTTTAGTTTTTAACTGTAAAGTCAGAGGCTGAATGTTTCCTGGGAGCACTGCAGAGAAAAAGGAGAGGCTCAGCATGCAGGGAATAGATGGAGGGAGAGCGCCACCTGCTGGTCAGAGTAAACATCTCAGGAACAAGTTTCCATGCAGAGACCTTGTAGCTGCAGGATTTAAAACTAAATGTTACATCTGGATTTCCTCCATTTCATCTGTCAGGTTGATCTTCACATCCTCCTCTTCGTACCTCCGTTAAGATGCTGAAGGAAGACTGCTCACTCAGCCCAGGAAAGAGCAAACAAAATATATTCTTTCACATAAAAACAGGTTTTTATTCAGATATAAAGCATTAAACATCAAGCTGTCCTGATTAAAGACAAATAACTGCAACTGTCAGGCGTGATCATGGTTTTCACAATAAAAGCCTGTTAACATGTCAGTTTTTATTATTTCTACTGCAGACACGTCATCATCCTCTTGGAATTAAAACATTCTTTTAGCCATTTATTACAGTCCTGGAAACTAATAACTATTTTCTAAAATATGAAGATTTTATTCCACTGTATAAGTAAAACCTTCCCAGGAAATGAATTTATAAATTAGAAGCTTTATATATTTCAGGTTAAACACATGAAATAATGTTTTTTTTAAAAAGTCCAGTCTTTTTAGGTGTTTATTTGACCGTTAGCAGAAATAAATAAATCTTCTGGGAACCCTGACCTGATATATGAATAATTTTATCCTCATATCTCAGCTTCACGTCTGCGTGCTGAGCCAGTTTCCAGGTTTTGCTTCTACATCCAGTAGAAGGAATAAAAATCCCACATTTCTCTCCTTTACCTGGAGTTTTAGTTCATGGAGTCCAGCGTTACAACTGGTTATAAACTGGGAGGGTTGGGAATAATCAGCAGCATGATGAGAAACCTGGAGCACCAGAAAGTCAGATGAAGAGGAGGGGTATGGGGACAGTGGGACACAGGTGGGACACAGGTGGGACAGGAAGTGAAAACACCTGGAACTTTGGTTCCTTAAATCCACCAGGAAGCAGGAAAAGTTCTAAAAACGCGACATGAGAGAAACTTCTAGAAGCCAAAACAGATCAGAACGATGCAGGAAATCTGATTGATAATTAATAACAGCTGATCAGCAGGAAAACAAGCTAAGCGTGAAGCAGCAGGGATGATGATGATGATGGTGGTGGTGATGAAGCACAGGAGACATCCAGCCAGGAACCAGGCTGATAGATCAACCTGATTGATCCAGAAGAGACGGAACAGTTGTAGCGCGGTGGCTGATGGGTAAACATGATGGAACCCAGGAGGCGGGACGTGGAAGGAACCGCCTGGTTCTGAATGACCTCCTTGTTCCTCGCCGTGTGACATCACAGCTGAACTTAGAGGAAACTGTCTGGATGCTGGAAAACAACTTTTATCTCCTGTTTGGAGGAACATGGCTCCTCTGGTGCAGGTGATTTAATATCAATAAATCAGATTGTTGCCCGTTTCAGAAGAATCATCACCGACCAGAGTTCTGCAGGTTAAACGCAGATTTATTCTTTATTTCTAATAAAACACTGAATAGTGTCCGGGTCGTGCAGAATGATGCACTTGCAGCTGGTGTCCACTAGATGGAGCTCTGAGTTCCCACTGCTGTGAGGTAAAGCAGTTCCGCGACAGACAGGTGCGTTTCAGGTGGGCGGAGCTTGCTGACAGGTAAGTTCATGACCATGTTGTGAAATGAATAATGACTCAGCATGTTTCCAGTTTCAGTTTAAATCTCTTTGCTGTGTTTAATAACGACTGAGAGCTTTTTATCAAATCATATCAAATCAAAGATACTTTATTTATCCCCGAGAGGAAATTCAAGGTTCAAGCCAGCTCGTCCAAGGTTAGAAATACAGACATTTACATTTGATAAGTTTACAGAACCGAACTAAAGCTTAGGCCCCGCAGCCCGTTTTACCGGCACCGCCTGATAAATGAGGAAAAGATGACATGAGGAAGGATGGGTGGGTCTACACTTCACCTGAAGGGGGAAGGATAAAGATGCAACAAAAAACATTGTTCCTCACATTGCATGGCTAAAGTTGTGCTAACTTGTGTTGTTGCTGCCTGTCTGTAGTTTATAGTGCCGCGGATTGATACTCAGTGTGATCTGTGTGTGATGTGGCCAAGCTAGTTCTATTTGTAACTTAATGACTCATCATAATAAGTTTGAACATTGAGTGGAGCAAAGTTTCCTGTTAGCAAAAAGAATTTGTATTATCTGTTAGCAATAGCATTACTGTAGCTATGCTAACCTAGCATAGCATCAGCTAGCAGCTTGTAGCTGCAGGCATTATGTGTATAAAATGTCTTAAAGCTGAATGACTCTTCATCCCTCCTTCAGATGTTTGTTGAGGACCATTTTCCGAGGTTTTGGTGTTTACTTGTTCAGAAAACACGACAAGTTTACACGTCTGAAACAACAGCATGTTGTTGTGTCGGATGCAGGGTTGCCAACTTTCTCTCAGCTCTGTTTGTAATTTTACTGCAGCTCATAGAGCAACTTTCTCTCAGCTCTGTTTGTAATTTTACTGCAGCTCATAGAGCAACTTTCTCTCAGCTCTGTTTGTAATTTTACTGCAGCTCATAGAGCAACTTTCTCTCAGAAATATAAGGGACTTTTTGCATTTTAAAAAGTAATGATACAAAACAATTAACACAAAGTTAAAAAGGTTAAAATCTGAGATTTTTATCTAGATATGCAGTTTAATGATAGTTTACTGGTGAGACTGCTTCAGATATTCAAACTTGTGTCTTCATTTCAACAACAGTAGTATCCTCCTACATATGAAACTTACATACACGTATGAATAAACTTTAAAATTAATAAATGATCACAGTTTGTAGTAGTTAACAGGCCCAAGATGGCTCCCCATGTTTACTCTTTCCATGGATACTTTGCTGGTTTTACTGACTCAAGCATTCTTTTGTCATTTTGCACAGCCAGAGAAAACTCCTTGTACATATACAGAGTACACTGACATAGTACATGTACTATGTACATAGTACATTTTGGAATTCACAGTTAGTTGTAGTTTATTTTTGATCAGTTCAGTGCTGCATCTGTTTCTGGGATCTGAGCATTTATTGGCCATCAGAGAGGAAATCCTCT